>NC_091022.1:17628966-17953966 GCF_041296385.1 Aphelocoma coerulescens | reverse complement strand
ACATATTCATATAAATATATTATTGTTTGAATTGTTTATAAGGCAATTCAACATCAATGGCTGGTGAAATACAAATCAAATAACATAGCTGACTTTCTTGGTATTTTGCATTTACTTATGGTAGGTGAAACAGAAAGTCAAGGCCCATCCTAACCAGTTTTGATCATTAAAAAATCCATGGCAATTTTAACAAGAATACGGGTGTTAAATTAATCACAGTGAACTGGCCAAATTCCAGTTCTGGTAATTACATCCTGCATACCTAAAATTCCCCCTGCAGTTTCAGCTGGAGAAGTTACTCTTTGCTTTTCCTCTAAAACAACATTGCATATCGTGGTGCTACTAACGTAACTTTTGGTCCAAAAAGTTTCATTTCAGTATCAGGCAAATGGTCTGAAAAGCTTTTGGGTCTTCTCAGACTCAAGATACCTTAAAACATAACTGTTCTGGTATGTTACTTCATCCAACTATTTTTTTCCCCCCTCATCACACACATATTTATCCTCTACCCTGGATGCAGTGGAAGTATCTATTTATCCACCACTTCTCTAGTTAAGAAAACCTTGCATATGCCTTCCACAACCCTAACCAGCAAAATCAAGCATCCCACTCATCTGACATGGAGTCAGGCGAAAGAATGCAATGAGCATCCTCATGGGCTTTCCAGACAAAGAGAAAGAAAACTCACTTGGCATCTTGAATATGAGTCTTATGAAGTGCACAGGCACTTGCTGCCTCTGCTCTTTCAGAAGCAAACAAGTAAAAGGACTAGGATTCCTTCTCTACTCTTAGACACCAGAAAAATGGCAGGCATGGTAGTAGTGCTAATTCTTTCTCTCCCATCAATAGTTACATATGATAATTCAAAGTCCAGCATCTATCTAACCAATTAACCAGAAAGATTTGGATAGAAATCAACTGTGGAAGCCACCATTAATTTTTAAAATAGGTAACTATTAGGTCTTATGCTCTGCCAACATTATATCAGAAACCTTCATGTAGTCACTAAAAAAAGACTCTTACTTGCTTTTGCAGAAGCATATAGGATAGTATACATAATTAGATGTAAATATAGAGAGGCCAGAGAGTGAGAGACCAAGAACACACTGCCACATAGAAAGAGAACGTGCCTGTTAAGGTAAAACAAATACAGGGGGACAGGGAGACAGGCAGATGCTGGGCTGCTCCAGGCAGGTAAGGGTAGGCATCTGTCAGTCTGCCACTGTGGCAGCCTCCTCTGAGCTGGCCTTGCTGGCTCCTCTCCAGGTAAGCTGCTTTCTGAGCTGAGAACAAATGTATATTGCACAGAAGGCTGGCTAGAGTTTTCCAAGTTTCTATTAAGGCACATTTTGTAGGTGATAACGTCTCTAAGTGTAACAAGCAAAATATTATTAATTGATTTCAGCATGAGCTATTCAAGATAAGATGGAATAGGAACAGTGGCTGAAGTAGAAATGTTTAAATGAGACACAGGGTCTGTTCCTTGCGTCTGACCTCTGTAGATAAGTGATAAAATTATACATGGCTGCAACAGTATTCTGTGTCAAGAGTATTAAGTGGACAGCTTCTAATTACCTTTAGCTCATAAAGCTGGAGAGTTTGATCTATTGCTTAAAAGCTTTTTAAGTTTCATTTTTTTTAATCAACAATTCTATTTTTAGCAGTTGTTTCTAGGATATTTTTCCAGTAAATGGGTGCGTAGAAAGGGTGGTTGAGGGTCTGGTTAGCTATCTGGCTCACCTCCCAGGATGCACAACCCCGAAGTCCCCAGCTCAGAAAGAATCTGATGATGTAAAGTGAGACTCTGCTGGTTTTAACACCAGCAGGAAATTAAACTACAATAAAGCCACTCCCCTTCCTCTTCCCCGGCCCCTTCCCATAAGGGGGAGACAAAAAGGAGAGACTATGGGTTGAGATAACAATTTACTAAGAGCACAAAGCAATGGAATAAGACATGCTCAATATAGTTATATTAACAATAATAATAAATAATTAATATAGCAATATTAACAGCAAAAGTGTACAAAAAAGAGGTGTTTTACCCAAAAAAAGGTATTCACCATGGGAAACAATACCAAAATGGTGGCCACTGTGCAGGTCATGCCTGCATGGTTTCCCCAGACAAAGGTGACGTGTGGCTGTTCCCACCCACCTCCCTCACACATTTGGGAACAAAGGCAATATGACGAGGGAGCTCACATGGCGAACGCTTCCCAGCCCCCAGCCCCAAACAGCGAAGAACACTGATCTCCTGCCAGCCGCCTCCTGGCTGGCGCTGTTGCTTCAGCACTAGGAGCAACTGAGTTTTCGCCACTGTCCCTTTCAGCACCAGAGGTCCACAGGTGCAGTACAGAGACACCAGGAGGGGGGACTGGCAGGATAGCAGAGGGACCGAGCCTGCAGGAGTTAATGCCAACACTTTGCCAGAGCAAGGCAAAATAGCCCTTTCTGAACCAAACCATGACCCCCAGCAATGACACGCCTGGTATAGAATAACAACCTGGTCACACCCACACAGCACTAAACTCCCCCTCCACCGTAGCCAGGACAGAGATAAAGGCACTGGAGACTGGGAACCCTACAGCAGTGGCCATATTTTCTAGCAATCTTTTTTCTTCTAGTTCCAACAGTGTCCAATACTATCTAGTGTATTTTTTTATCCGTGTGGTGGGATTCAGTGAGAGGAGGACATTAATGCTCCCATGCTTTTCTGAACATAGCTGTCATCCCTGGTAACATTTTCCTATGTCCTTGCTCATGGTGTAGGGAGCTAGGATGGGAACCCCTTGACAAGGTGGTTACTGAGCATAAAGAATCCAAGAACTATGGAGAGGTGGAGAGGGGGAAAATGGCAGTTTGTGTACCAACATACTGCTTGGTTGTACCTTCTCCCAAATGAAAGAAATGGCTTAGGAAAAGGGCAGTTTTGATTTCATTTCACAATCCCTCAGACTCTGCGAAAAACAATGGTGAAAGGGAAGTGAAAAGACACACAGCTTCTGAAACTCTGCCACAAGATACTAGAAGTACAAGTCATCCACAAAGATCCAAGACTGTTTTCACTAACACAACTTTTATTAAAGGCTGCAGTGTTATTCTTGGGATCAAATTTAATAATCCAATGGTACTGAACCTCCTTGTGCTTTTGGGGTATTGATTAATCCTTTGATGCTCATTTGGCTAATATGCATGTGGGCTATTCATGAACTAATTTTCATAAAATTTGGATCAGAACGGTATCAAGCTACTCTCTCACTACAGCACAAGCAATCTAATAAAAATATCCCCATATGTCATAAGTCAGATATTAAAAAGAGGAAAAAAACAACACAAAAATCATGGACTTCATGACTCTCATGAGACTACAGAAAAGATTCATCCTTAGCTATAATAGGAAAAATGACCTTGGCACAGGGCACTTCCTGAAAAACGAAGGACTGGCTGGGGTTAATGGCCTACAGCTTTGCCTAAGGCCATCAAGTCTCCCAGTCAGTCATTAATCCCCCGGAAGTACCCTGGTGCCTTGATCATTTCTACTTAATTAAAGTCAGTGATCCCCAGGATGCCTCCATTTCACCAGGAGACTCTTTCTAGTTACTTCAAGGAATGTGCCTCTCAGCTCCCGCCCTTCGCTTCTCTCTCTCTCTCAAGATATTTGACATGACATGTTCCAATTTCCTTTTTAATGGTCAATGTTTAATATGGCTTACAAATAATTATTTTTTCTTTCATCTTTGACATGAACCCTTGGTCCAAAATTGAAAAATAAATTCTTTTTTTTCCAAGGGAAAAAATACATCTGTGGTTCCTGCATGAAAGACACTGAACCCAAAGTAAATAACTACCAAGGTTTAAAGAGCTTCCATCTTAAAAAACAAACAAAACCAAAAGCAATACCTCTAAATGAGGACAAAAACCCCCCAGAATTATGTCATGGAGATGAGCAGAAATCACACAGAATGATTTAATGGAAAGTCAAAAATGAGAATCTTGCCTTTTTCCCCATCCAAGTCTGGAAGCACTTATGAGACTTAATTTAATGATTATCAGTGGCCCCACAGACTTCAGTGGAATTACACATATGCAAAGAGGTAAGTACTTGTGTTTTCAGAACCAAAGCCTATACTTACATAAAATAAACCAAACAAGCCAGAAGGGCCACCAATGTAGCTCTCTTCACAGAATCAATTTCATCCCACTGACACTTTGTTAACAGCCTGTTTCAGTTTACAAAATACAGATCTAGACTTCGAAATTTCAAGTGATGATCTGAAAACAGGCTACATGTTAAAATTACACTCATGCACATCTGAAAATTGAGGTACAGAGTTAGGTCAGCATCATATACAAGAGCCTGAGATGCATTCACTATCCCAAAGATCTGATAACCCAAGTCCTGATCTTTCAAATCATCAGCATCCCATGTGGTAGGAGGCTGCAGTGCATCTTTAAATTAATATTCACACTTAAACTTGTACTTATTGTAATGGGTTTATGCACCTGATGATTTGGAGTATTTAAAGTCCAATTTACAACTCTGCAGCCTACTTCTAACTCTATAACAGACTGCACCAACACTATAGGTAATAGTTCCCTTGGTTGGCCTAAGTTCACACCAGGATTTTAACTTTGTAAGGAAAGCCAATGGCTTTTCCAGACAACAGCAAAGGAGGCATTCCAGTAGCCTTTCAAAACTCTACATTGCAATATGTCATGATGTATAGCTACTCTGGCAAAATAGCAAATATTACAAGCATGTGCATGTATGTATGGCCCAGCACACAGGATGGACAAATAAATACCTATAACCTATGTGTACACACTATACACTTGGGGTGGGGGGGTGTATACATAGGGAGAGATAGAGAAGGCGTGCATAATTTTGTAATTTCCTAATACTACCACAGAATGAGAATATAACTAGACTGATTCATTATCCTAGCAATTTTGCAGAACAACTTGACAAGCTTGTTGATTGTCTACAGTCAGAATGTTCCATAAAAAAATAAAACTGTCATATGATAGCCATATGTATTGAGTCAGCATTAGCAATACTTTATTTCATGCTAGTCAAAAGCAATGACTTAGCGAGTTAGACTGTAAATCCAAATGCATTTACATATTGCATCATAACTGACTGCTTCAGTCACTGACAGCATAACTGAACTTGATTGCTATTGGTCTGATCACAAATGTAAATTTTCCTCTCATGATTATAATAGCAGTGACACATGTTTTTAAGATACTTTTGTAACTATTTAACACCACTTTCAAGGCATTTATGCCTGCTATAAGAGCAATTATTATTAATTATTCCAACTGAAATAGCCTGTAGGAGTTCCAGTTCCTGGAAAGACTTGTGTAATAGAATTTCCCAGTCGCAACAAAAGAAAACTCACATGTGCATTGAATATACAAGTTATTTAATTATATTCAGATCATCACCTCAGTATTCTTCAGCAACATTACAGAAGTTATAGTTATCATGGGCTCCTTTTAAAGTTGCCCTTTCTGGATATAAATAAGCCTTGACAAAGTCTGCCCAATCTTTTTATTATTTCAAGTTTGCCATCACTAACGCAGGAGGTGAACCCTCTCCAAGGAAGGATAGCTGTGCTATAATGAAGATGGCGTGATCTTGACAAACATAAAAGAAAGAGGTAATTCAAAATTTCAAAAGCTGCAGGTCTGAATCCAAACTTTTTCAGAATACTGACTTTCTCATCTGCTGTTTTGGTTTACAAACAACAAGCAAAATAAGCCTAAGCTGAATAGACCTCTCTGTCTTGAATTTATCAGGATGGATGAAAGAGCTTTATGCCTCTCAACTAGCACTAGTCAGAAAGAAGTATATCCCCACATAATGCAGAATATTTGCAACTCTGAGATAGCTTCTATCCCTGAATAAGTACACCCTGTTTATGACATCTAACTGTTCATATTTCATTTGCTACTCACCTTTCAACAATGATGCTTTTCGTACAATGGGGAAGCTAGGGAAGAATGGCACCAAGTTAAATGCAAGCCTTTTTTGATACCTCCAATACCATAGTATTGCTTAAACATTACTATTTGCTGAATTACACCCATATCAAGCACAACATAGCATTAAAACATCTCCATATCCTATTGCATGCTCTTCCACTAGACAACAGGACATTTCAAAAGTCTGAGATGGTGCCTGCAGGAGCTCAGTTGTGACAATAGAGAAGATACATTTTGTAGATTAAAATGCTTTATTGGTATTAACTTGGTATTTGTATTAAAAAATGGATCCATGTATTTGAAAAAGAGTAGTTTCACTAATCATTTTACTGATCAAAGAAATCATTTGCTAAGTGGACAAACTTTAAGCCTCTCAGTGAGGGCAAACTTTGAACAGTTAAATGATGCTCTGGAAGAATTCCTTCTCTTGAGCTACAGCTAAAAGACCTGTAAAAATTGTTATTTCAACACTGAAGCAGTTTAAGTGACTGACTGAAACCACAATGTATAAGAAGCATAACTCGAGCTTGGCAGATCAGAGCCAAATAAAAAGTGATGATAAGCAACATATCCAACAATGTATTCTCAGTGTCTTGTCATTAACACAATTATGTCAGTACAGTCAATCAGCACTTTGCCTTGACTTTAAAGTAAGATTGTGAATACATGCTTCTAGATTTGGAGGGAGTAGGGCAGAGAAGAATCACTGAATTTAAAGCCGTAGTTATTCATGGCTTTTTAGGAAAACAAGGTTATCCATTTATTATCTGCTTTGTGCTGGAATAACGCTAAAATGATTCTTATGAGTTCAATACCATCTGTAATAGCCCTCTGGCTATACAAAACAAAGGGACTCAAGATGAAGCATTCCTTTCACGAATGAGAAACTGATTTACTACCTGAAGTGATAATTAATGCCATTCAGTTTGGTTTCGAGTAGGGATGAATAGGATAAAATGACAATGCTTTCCTCTTGAAAAAGGTTCTTTGCTATGTGCTGGGAGGACTGACAAACATATGCCATCAGCAGTGGCAAGTGATGGCATCTGCCAGAATTAGCTATCCTAAGCAAATGATTTTGAAAATGGATCACCTTCGTAGTTTAGTGAAAAAGTCTGTATAGAGGCCTGGATAGGCAGAAGCACATTCTCTATACCGAAGCAGGGATATAGCCCCGATGCTACTGTAGTTCACAACAGCAAGAATTTATTACAGAATGTTCTTCAGGTAAAATTTGCCTGCATAGACTTCCACAAAAGATCTGCCTGCTTCAAGACATCAGTTTATTTTTAGATAAATTATTAAAATAATGCTGAGATCCTGGCCATAAGCTTCCAGATGCTGGGATGTTCAGAAGGTAAGCTGCCTAAAATCCTTAGGTTGTGCCTTACAAGAGCAGCCATCCTGAGAAATCACTACTGGATTCCAAAGGAGCAGCTAGGACAATATCCAACAAACCAAATCCTCACAGGATATAAATAAAGCAAGAGCCTTGGTTTTGCTAATGAATCAGATCTGCCATATAAGATGCCAATATTCTTGGTACTTTTCCCCTTGGAGTTGCTCTGTAAGGGCTTCTGAACTAACTGCAGTATGCTGAACAATAGGCATCATTCTGCCCCTCTGGCCACTCGGACCAAATCTCTGTAAGCTTTTCTGACCCACTCCTGGCTTTCCTGACAGCTCTACATGTAATCCTTTCCTGATCCCCACTCAGCTCTCCCGATACCATGACTTCTGCTCTATCCCTCATGCAGCTCTAATATTTGCTCTAATAGTTCTTTCTCTGCTTCACTTTTACTTCCTTCTCCATATACTTAGGATCCAATACCTCTTCCAGTGCTTCTGATTCCCTGCTCCTCTGACCTTGTGTCAGCCAGGACAAAATTGGTCTGATCCTGTCTGATCGCACATTTTTCTCTGAACAATACTGTATATAGCTACAATCCTCTCTTTTCCTTCTCCTTGGTATTTTGATCCTTTCTACCTCCATTTGTCCTGTTTTGATCCACTTTCAGCTTCCCCTGAGCCTTTACATTCCTCTCTGAGCCTTCTTTTGCTACACTGGATCCCTTCTCCACTCTTCCTGTGTGGCTCCAATTACCCTTCAACATTTCTTTCTCAAAATCCCCTGAATCTCAGCTCTGTAACCTGTAGTATATTCAATATATGTGTACTGTGAAATCAGTGGGAATTTAACAGCAAAGAAATACACTGCCACTACTGCTGTAGAACATGACTGTGAAAAATAAAGAAAACAATATTTACTACCCATTAGCAACATTTATTTCTCAAATATCTATTTTAATTGTGTTTTACCTACATTGTTAAGATATGGGCTCCTCATTTTAGTTTTAAATTAACACTTTTATATCCTGGACCCTGTAAACCTCCATTTTGCACAAGTTAGATCCTATTCTCATCATCCCCCCCACCGCTTTGCTCACACAGGTACATTGCACTAGCAGTGGATACGCACAATGAGGACTAATGCAAGTTCCATCAGCTGCTACGAGTGAAGAGCCATCCCTGGGTGGCCTGTGAGCCATGTCCCTGCAGTGCCCTGCTCTGGTGGCACTCAGCCTGCATGTGCTGCTCAGGATGGAAGGGCGGGAGCTCAGTGCAGAGCCCATTCATTCAGTCACTGGAAGTGGAATTATTTCTTCATTTGCCAGTGGAGCATGACAAGGGGCTCCCCACGGACCACAGTCACAATACTGCAGGCCTTGTACAGACCCATGTGCTCAACAAACCACAAACACTGGTAAGTCCTCACACTGCAGTGGAGACGGGCTAATGAAGGCCTTTTGCTGAGTGCTCATACACAGGTATTTCACATCAATAAACGGGAAGTTTCCAAACAGCTGATGGTTCAAGTACATGTTGAGTTAACATTTCTCTCCATTTAAGATTATAATGCATCAGCAAAACTTCAGTAAGGAACATTAATTATCAAATGTGCCAGTTTTGTGGCTATTAAGTACCTCGTTAGATTCAGTTTTGGAAAACACATTCATGAGCACTTTTATACAGGACAGAACAGCACATTTGGCATTGTTTAACCCTTCAACATGACCCAAAAGATTATGTTTTAAATTTATTAAGGTTTTTTTGGATAATTTTCACTTTTATTTTGCGGGTTTTCTTAATATACAAAATTTAAAACGCATTTTAGCTGTTCTTGAAAAACAGGCAAACTAAAGACATTAAAAAATGGCATTCTTATATTCAGTTGGAATAAAATTTATCCCTAGATCTGCTACATGATTTTCATTCATACCTACAGCATTAAAATCTGGTTAAAGATAAAAACATTGTCTACATATTGTATATAAACATATATTCATAAACACTCATTACGACAACAACGCAAGTCTTTCTTTGTGTTTATATTAGCACAAACACTTGATATAGAGTCAAAATTTTCAGCTACAATATATTTCCTTTAATCTGTCAGAAAGAAAACCTCATACTTCAACAAAGGCAAAAAAAAAAAAAGAAAAAGAAATTAAACCCATATTTAAAATATATCATCTAGCCTAACCTTTACTCCATTAGGGAAAATATGCCTGCAAAAAAGATTAAATACAAATTTGCTTTGCTTTTAAACCTACTTAAGAAGTACCTATCCTATCTGTTCATATAAATTCCAATGGAAAACATGATGACATGCAATTACTAATCTCAATGTACACAGCTATGCCTCGGGGACTTAGTGGTTCATATTTTACTGTTCTGTAATCAAATACAGAACTAATGAGTAAAAATATGCTTCCCCCAATAAATTCCCAGCACCTGGACAAGTGTCTGACAATGAAATGGAGGATGCTCTCACAAAATTCATTCTGCAAAGCTATTAAAGTGTTATACTTGCCAACAAGTGTTCATTAAACAAGAATGAAGGATCTTTATGCCACTTTCCTACCAAAGGCTTTTTAATATTTTAATGGAGAGTAAAGACTATTTATCTGAACTCTGATCAGTTAACGTTCAAATCTGTTATGAAAAAACAAGGAGTCCTTTATAATACCTTTCATAAAAATCCACTTTGCAATGCTTCAAATAAAGACTAAGAACTGTAAAAGATTATGTTGCATATAAACAAAATCAGTATCATTTTGAAATTATATGGTTATCCGTGGAGCTCCTTGGCATATTTGAATCATGTTGTATTTTTATTTAAAGAGCGGTTAGCAACAACCATGATACAAATGAAAAACAGGATTAGAGATGACATCACTTGTGCAAGAGCATCTTCAGACTGCAGAGAAAGAAACCCAAATTTAATGGGACGGATGAAAGAAGTGGGAGAATAATAGATTATGCAAAGCTAGGCCATATACCTGTTGGGGAAACAAAAGCACCAGAAGAAACATGCCAGGAAGACTGGCTGACACTCTCTCTATCAAAAGGAATTGAAGTTTGAATCTAAACCAAACCCACATCTTATATAACCTACAAAAATAGAAGAACAGATCAAAAGTGTCTCTTAGAAATAAAAATATGGAACAATACAAGACTTTGCCAACAGTTCCTGTTGCAAGAAGACTGATGGCTTTGGATTTGGGTTCAGCCCTTCAGAATAACACAGACCCGATATATTTGCCAGGTTGAAGGGTGAGTAAAAAGCACCATTCATTTTTCAATTCCAGGTTTTTACCCAAGGACAGAAGAAATAGAGGCCAGGTCCTCTTTTACAAAATCCAGTCAGATGGGAAATGGGAGGATCCCAGTTACTAGTGCTTTTCTTCTTGGGCCACTTCAAATTCCCAGCGCTTGTGGCAGTGTATTAACCAACAAGATACGTAAGAATATTTTGGAAATGGTTTTTCTCTAGTTTTCAGCAGCCAGCATAAAACAGAAAATAGTGTAAAAGGTGAAATAAAGATGTGGAATCATAGACTGATCTTTTGGCTATTAATTTCTGATCCCTACTCATAGGGTTAGAGACCCTGGCTAAAAGCAGGAGGAGCACGGAGAACAGGAATGGGAGCCTGCTCCCAAGACCTGCTTCCCACACATTTTCCTTGAGTTGGCAGCTTCTAAACCCGTATGTTTCAAAACCTGATTTATATGCATTTTTTTGGAACCTGGTGAATTTGGTGGTATTTAACAGCAAATGCTTTGAGTTGCTCTCAAATATTTGCAACATTTTGGAGGAGAGCTCTCCTCTTCACCCTTGATTCCTGTCTCTTCTCCTCATTAAGCCTGATGTAGCTTCTGAAACTGACGGAAAAATGACACGAGAACCAACGGAGCTTGGATGTGCTTGTTGCACAGCTTCTAATTGTCTTCTGCAGTCCATTTGCAATGTACTATCACATATGTGGCTACTTCACATTTGACAAAAAAGAGAAAGCTTTCTTCATGCTAAAAGAAAGTAATGTGTAGCAGTGTGGAACACAAATATAAAGAGGTGAACTTTTAAAAGCTGTAAAGGTAGCAATGTGCAAATACACATTTAAACTGCAAACCCAAACAATTATGTGGCAAGTACCCAACTGTGTGCACAGGTTTCAGTTACACAGACGTGCATACTTTTAAAGGACAATCATTCTTTTATTGTTTTAATTTAAACCTCTGCCTTTGAATGTTTCTGAATTCATTTTGGGGAAAGCCAAGATTTCTTAGACTAAGCAGGTGTATGGTAGGCTCTACCAAGAGTGATGCTCATAAAGTAACGTACTGTACTGTGGAAAGAAGTATTTTTAAGACACAAGAAAGTTAGGGTTTAATAGGGTGTGAAGTTGTCAGGGAAAGATTTGTGAGGTTGGGAGTTCATTTTAATGCTTACTAATTAGAGTAGAATTGGCAGCTATAGTCCTGAGGAGTGAAGTACCTCTGCCAATGGAATACATTAACTGGCACATAAACAATAGAAGTACCCACTATCCTCTGATGTGCAGAAGGAAGAGGTGGCTAAACCAACAACATGAGCCTGGGCAATGCCAGTCTGTGATCTTTCCAGCATGAAAACCAATGAACACACCCAGTGCTATCCCTCAAAGCTCAGACTTACTCTTGACTGCATATCCAGACAAGCCTCCTGACTTATTATTGAAAGACAAAATATTTACAGTAGCATGAAACCCAGCTCCAATTAAACTTTATTATTGATTGAACAAGGAAAAGGACCAGGATCCTCAGCTCAAACAGTGTACACCTTGTTCATTAATTGCTGCCCTGAACAGTAGGTTTGTTTGATATTTAAATTGTATTTAAATTATATTTATCCACAGAAAAGTAAAATAACTAAAAAAATATATCTAAGACAGTTTTTCTCCACTACTTTTTCTAGTTCAAGTGTTCCTTTATGGAAAAGATCGACTATCAATAAGAACAATTTCAAGCAGATTCTTAACCCAGTTATATTATCACCTACTATGATTACTACATTAATGAACATGTGGTTAGTTTCATTCCCATATCAGCCTTGGAATACTGATGTAACACTAAAAGCTCCATCAATGACCAGCAGTCACATGAATGCCCTAGTGCATATGCCAACACTTTTGTGGAATAAGGCTCTGTAACCCTTATGTTATTGCATTCATGAGCTCCAAGTAGAACTTTTTAATTGAACTAGCTTGGTAAAGTACAATGCACAATGATGGAGCTGTATAAGTAATACATAATGGTGATCAAATAATGTGTGAGGGAAACTTTGTCATGTTAAACTTATATTTAAACAGGTGAGACACAGTCCACTAAATGCTCTGCATGAGTTTACTACATTGAGTTTACTATAACTGACAGCAGTTACTCCTCAGCTGCTCTTCTACTAGTCAGAACTCACATCCTGATTTTGTTGCAGAATTCTCAGTATTTCAGTCTCCCACCATACTCTTGCTGGGTTGAGCAGCTGTTTGGGTTAGTGTATGTAATAGCCACCATAAAGTTTAAGAAAATCAGTGAAACACAGGCAGGATCCATTGCATGAGTGGTACTGCTAGATATGACTGGCATATTTCCAATATTTCATTTATGTAGGCTTTAATCAGTATGTACAATATTTCTTTCCCTAAAGCAAATCCATTTTGTAATCTTTCACATATAACTCTATGTGTGCCTTTTGTCATTCTCTCCAGTGAAGCTGATTCCTTATATGTCTTTTTTTAATGCACCAAATAATGACATTTTCGTGCTAAGTATACTTCCTTCATGTATTTCAGAATTTAATTGTAAAAAGTAAGGCTTTCTAATGGTCAGATAATAGTTCTGAAGCTCTAAAAAATAGTTCAGTTGTATCCATTCCTTGCACCTCTCAGTCCCTCAGTGAGGCAGGAATAAGTCTCCTTTTTTTACAAATGGTCAAACCAGCTATACAAATTTGCAACCACAGGTAAGAGCAATTTATTCATAGTAATATGGGGTCCCAGCTGTATGGTCCTTCCCGTAAACTAAAAAATGCATGGCAAGAGAAGACTGAAGGGTCATAATAATTGTATCAACATTTGGGTCAATATTTTGCTCTGAGTCACAATAATTACACATAGCCTAACGAGCATCTAAAAGATGCACCTTTTTTAAAAAAAAAAATATTTTAAAATGGGGAAGGACTGTTCAAACCAACATTTTTTTTTTTTTTTAAAGGAAGGACAATTTTTCTAGTCTACAACCAGGCTGCTTTACATACAAAAATGTCGGAATGCTTGTTGGCCCAGGAATAGCCAATGAATAAATACAAGATGACACATTTTGCCAGGAACAAGGGATGTACCATAATAAAGTTACAAAGTAAACAGTTATTATCAATTGCCTTTTTGATATTCAGAGGGAAAGAGGATCACACTCTTCTTTACACACAACTGTGTCAAGGAAAAATGAATAGCAATTTTTTTACCTCCCCAATTTCCAGGAAGTCAAATAGACTGCTTTCATACTAAAATCTGGAACAAAGATGGGGTTTGTCCATTGCATTACAATATCTTACTTTATAAGGAAGTATTTGGCAGCCTTAGATTAAACTCCTGAAAGCTAATGAAGATTCCTCCTTAATACACATATCTTTTTTCCAAGTTTGGGCTTGAAGTGACAACATTACAGAAATACCCTGAAGGTTTTTATTTAAATAGCATCCTATAAAACAATGCCCTCTTGTCAGTCAACACTAATTCAGCAGAAGTGAAGCTATAAATCTGTCCAAAGGCCAGCAAAGTGCCTAACTTGGCACATCCCTAATAAAATTAGGAATGTGAGTTTATTACATGAACCTTAAGTAGGTTTGGCCAAGATATTAAGGTTTTTGCTTGTGGCAACCATGGCTAATGTGGATTGGTATTTTCATTATAACGCACCCCACAGCATTTCTCAGTAACGTCTCAGGTTTCCAAATTGGACAATAATTTTCTACACTATCTGACACATCACTAGGTGTTACAGATGAAACTCTGTCACTTAACTAAGTACAGTTTAACTTAAAGATGGCGAAGACTTTTCAATAATGCTAATTCTACTGAAAAATGAGGCCAAATTAATTAATACTTCTATTAATGTAACGTGATTTCACTTTGTTAAAGTAAAGAAGCACTTACAGGCTTTTAACCCAAGCTCAGATGCATTGTTTCAGCTCAAGGCAATTGAGAAGTGATTTCTGCTGTAATAAGCTGAAATGCACATTAAGAAAAACAGTGAGAAGGTATATTATGCAGTCTATATTTTAGTTGTTTTTAGCCAAATATGCTTCTCAATTATATGGATACAGAATGTCTCCTCAGAACACTATTCTATAAAGCAGCTTCATGCTGTAACTCCCCTCTGACCATCTTCCACACCAAATTTTCATGTCACAGAAACATCTTTCCTTTGAGGGAAGAAACACACTCTGAGGTTCTCACCTGGCTCAAGAAGAACATATAATTCCTGGCTTCTGCAAAACAAAGGCTTCTGTTTATTACAGCCTGGTACCACATGTGGTTCCAAGCCACACACAGCACTGCAACCACTGCAACAAGAAAAGATGCATCTTAAGATGCTGCAATACCAAACACATGAATGTGCAGAGCTGCTGAAATTCACTTCATGAAAAATACAATACACTCTGGGAAGGAAATATGATTGATTTCCCCTGAGTAGACTGTTTATCAGACAAACACATTTTGCAAACTTTGACATAAATTGTTAGTTTTCTTATCATACTGACAATATAAAACCAGTACCTTTGTAGAAACTTCCTGAAAACTCTTTAATGACCTCTAAACAGTGTTATCTTATCATCATCTGACTTTTTACTTCAATAAATCATTTTAAAATAGGCAAAAAGAAAAATTGATATCAAAAATATGAATTTATTTTCCATAGCTTTAGTATTTAAGATGTGAGGAGTCTTCTCACAGAATAGTTACAATGCTGATAAAACACTCACATCTTTGTATTTGCAGTCATTTTGCAAGAAAAAGAACAACTCTCACCAAAGAGCCTCAGGAGAAATGAAATGAAGACTTGCAGTTTTCAGGTCCCTGTATGCAAAGGTCTGACAGCACTGTTCACTTTGAAAGGCAATTGCATATGCAAATCCCTACTTGATGTCCATAATAGAAAGATGCAATATGGTAACATTTTGTGTGTGCAGTCTGCTTGTTAACATATCTAGGGACCTGCATGCAGAGGAGGCCAGAGCCAGCACACCCAGAGGTATCCAAAGCACATTGTCAACACTTGGGCTATCCCACAATATACAATTAATATTTCAAAACTTTTAAAATAAATTTTTGCTTCAAACAAATAATCTCTTCTGTGCCTGCATTTGCAGCTGTTATTTTAGCAGTCCATAAAATGTATACAAGGAACGCATTGGGCGACAAATGTTCACCAAATTAATGAGTAGATAGAAAACATACAATGGACACTTCCCACCCAAAATAAAGTAAGTCACTCTAAGAATGAAAATTTCATAGCCAGGGACAGGAAAAATACCACATAATCTTAGGGACTAAGAAAAAGTGTATATGCTTCTCAGAATCTGAAAAATCAGTCTTTTCAAAGAACCTGTGTAAAACCAAGAATATTTTATTGGAATTATTTTCAGTGCAAATTCCAAACAATAGGTATTTTCAAAGAGGTTGCAGAGCTGTTGGACACTTTGAGAAGACATAAAACACGTTAGTTACTTGTGTGAATAATTTAGAGCCCTCTGCATGATACTATCATCACAAAAAGGCTATGTCTAACTGCTTATTAGTAGGAAAACACAAAGTGCCTGTAAACCAACACAGCTCTACAATTTTCCTGTTTTCTTCTGCTGTCTGGGAAGAGTCTGCTAGTAACATTGTAGTCCCAGGACGGCTGTCTTCCCCTGTAGCACAAACACACTTGAAAGCACCAAAGCAGCTTTGGAACTGACCAGACATCCTGGCATCTGCATGCCTTTTGTTATTTCTTCCCCTGCAAGGTGAAGGTGCACCAAGGGTGAGAATTGGTGTGATGAGAAAGGCGTATCCTAACCTGTGTGGAATGATCTGAACCAACTCCCGTGTCTGGATACCTCAGAACAGTGTGGACCTCAGTTCAGATCAGAGCTCCAAAGAGTAAGTCACATTTTCCTTTTCAGAGCTACAATTAAAGTATCTCCCTTCTTCTGTGAGAGATTTTTGCACAGCATTGTACTGGATACTAAAAACCTCTCTCAATCCTTCTGATCCCCCTCGATAACTCATTAAATTGACAGAGCAAAGCCTATTATCATACTTTTGCCAATTGCACAGTGATTGTGTGATCTAGAGAAGAACTCATCTGATATCACCAACCAAACTAATATTCCCTACTGACCTTTATCCAATTTACAAATCCCCCCTCTCTCCAGAGATGAAAGGCCAGAGCATTACTCCAGGCTTCCCTCCACAGCCAGCATCTCACATGCAAAAATAAAGGAGGTAAAGAAACACTACGAATCTTGCCTTAAAGCTGACAAACCCTCTCATTGAACAAGATAGTTTATTTCAATTTACTATGAATAATCACATGCAGGTCTGGAGTTCTTAAGTCTTACAGCTCTCCCTAATTCTATGTCTCCTTATTACAGACAGTACAGGCATAAAATATTTCATCACGGTCTTCAGTAAAAGTGTTTTGAATAACCCACCATTCTGCTACACAGCAATTCCTATCCAAATTCCCATCCACATTAAAACTATAGGATTTTGGATGTTGGAATCAGAAAAATACACTGACATGACTAATTGAGACCGAATCAAAAACTGTATTGTACAAAGCTAGGGGAAGAAAAACAAAAGAGTGTTGCATTTTTAAGGTATGATTTTAGAGAATAGGTATTATAGACAAAACAGAGATTCAATTAAGAATTATTTTACAGCTGCCTTTAAAACAATAATTGTTCCCAAGCCTTTGATTGAAAATAAAGTAGTTAGTTTTTCTTTCCAGTGTTTACCATCTGAATTACACATCATGTAAAACATCATGTTAAACATACATACATATTGAAGAAGAAAGCCCACAGTACAGTGTGACATCAAATCACCTTAGTTATCAAAACTTAATGAGCTCTGAAATAGATACAATCCCAATATTGCAGGTCATAAAAAAGATTTTACTTGTGACCTACATCATTCACATAGAAGAATTAAGAAATTAGGACATCTTTCCACTTTCCAGTCATTGTCTAAGTGCCTATTCACAGAGTCTGAGTCCTAAGGGCAAGGAAAAGCACTGGATTTGGCAGGTTTTTCCTATATTTTGAGACATCATTACACAGATCTGTCACAGCTCTGCTCTGCTGACCAGTTTGCACCAGAACACTTCCCACACACACCACCGAGATGAGCAACAAGTTGCAAACTTCATTATGGCCATAGTAGGAAAGAACACAGTACAGCTTTCATTATAAAACACAATATGAGATACAAGATCAAGTGGGAATAACAATCCTCCAAAAAGTAACATGTAGCTTCAATTTTAGCATTTTAGCCACATGCTTTGCATTTACAGAAAAATGTAATTTCTGAGTAGCCGGTCAGCTTGGTAAAATTGCTGAATTGAAATGTAACAGTGAGCGAGACCAAGCCATGGGGTCACCTCAGACCCAGCTACACCAAGCAGGCACCAGCACAACTCACCACCCAGGTCTAAATGCTGGTGAAACATGTCAGGCCTGCAGCATGCTGTGGAAACCAAGATGCCGAAGCTTTGTGCCCAGGGCTTATAAGAATTAAACTCAAAGAGTACAAAGAGTCAAGCAATAGGATTTTCTATTACAGAATGTCACCAATATATATATTAAAAAAACAAACAAACAAAAAAAAGACTGTTGTGCTTCTCAGTTTGCTGTATTGTGTCAGACTACTGAAGTCAAGAGAATCCACCATCTACTTCTACCAAGATTTACTGTTAATTGAGGAAAGCTGAAAAACCAGAGCATCTGAGGCTGTCATGGGCACAACCAAGGATGCAAACAAGGAAACTACTGTTCTGACAGTCCTCAATCACTGACAAAAGCAGTTGCTGGTTACTGAAGGGATGGCCACCATGAGAATTCCAATGAGCTCCATATATTCCACGTATGTACAGTGACAAAAAGGGAGTGTTTCACTCCTGACTAGGCTTTGATTCAATTAATTGTGGTGAGATTAAGGGAAGAGAAAAATGGAAGAGAAACAAGAAATCTGCCTGCCAGGTTGTTTATATTCCAGCAAGAAGTACTTAACAGTACTTCACTAATTCTCAGCTACTAAATGATCAACCCTCACAGCTCTCCCGTAGATATCCAGCATGGCAACTCTTCCAATATAACCTCTTTTAGCTGGGTAATATAAATCTAAGCAGTACAGCGCTGACACTCTACCCCACCCTCACCCACTTCTAATGATGCTCTGGTCCTGTCCTGTCCGCTATAAAATTAAAATAATCACTTTCTCCTTGAAAAAATCTACATTGCATGCCTGCAAGAAAAGGATATTATATCCAATGTATGTACAAATCATCACCTGATCACATTACTACAGCATATTTTAGACCAGACTGGTGAAAAGCTCCCCTGGATAAAAACATGAGAGCAAAATCACCTAAAGAGCCAAGAAAAGAATTTTGGAAGGACTTATTTCTTAGATTCCCCTAAGTGAAAATAATAATTAAAAAATAAATACCATACACAAGCAGAAACATTGTTAAGCTACACAGTTCCATCTTGAATATGCAAATATCAGACCTCAGTCCTACATCAGCTTGAAAAGATGATGTCATGCAGAAAATTAAGATTATCTGATGAAATAATGTTATGAAAAGCAGTTTGAGAAGGTAACTTCTTGAATATAAGTTTTATATATTTCCACACCAAAACACAAGTGGTCCAGGCAAAAAAAGTACAAGACTTTAATATCTTGATCACATTTTGCTTCATAGAAAAACAACTGGGAAATCAGGATATATAAAAGCACATTTTTAATTAAATCTTCAGAGATTGGTGTATTGAAAGGAACTAAATGTTTCATCACCCTATTAATTTAGTGATATGAAATTAATTTCATGTTAATGTGGATAAATAAGGCTGCCTTTAATGTTAATTTCATAAAGCTAATGTCCCATTCAGAAATTAAAAAAAAAACACTAAACAACAGTGTGCAAGCTATCCAGTCTTCAGTGTTGTACTCAAGGGCCTTGAGTAAGTTAGAATCTATTTCCAGCAGCCTGAGAGATGAAGAAGCTTTGTCTGGGATGAAAAAGTGGTACTATAAGGGAGCAGAATTTAGCTCTGTTCTCATGGCCTAAAAGAGGAATTTGTGTCAGGACACTGAGTGTTGTAGATGTCAAGTCTTTTTCTCCTCCCCCATTCTCCTCCCTGTCCCCACTAAATCAAAAGACCTGATCAACATTTCCTCTTGCCTTCAGTTTCCATCCAGAAGACTGATTCTTTAAAAATGACAACAGCTTTAGCATAGTAAAATTACTGCCCTTCAGAATCTCCCCATGCACATCACACAGTCTCTGCGGACCTAAGAGAAGCATATTCATGGTGAGCAAATGCAACAAACCTGTTATGTTATCTCTTTCTTTCCTCTTCAGGGGATCAGAAAAGGAGAGTTGCAATTCAGCAAATCACTCTTCATACAGAATTTTTCAAAAGGGCTTCTTGTCCATTTAGAAAGCTAGAACTGCAGCTGTATAGGGGAAAGCGCTTATTAATAAAAGAAGTTGAAGAATGGGGCTGAAACTCTGAATCTCCTGACCACTAAGGAGTCAATTCCTGCTGCCTTGCATGAGGGGAGAGCAGTGAAATCTTAGCAGTGGTGCTACGCCTGGTTAATGGGGTAGGGAGCTGACATGGGCCCTTTGCAAAGTGGATTACAACAGAATGAATGACCTGTGCTGGATGAATTATTATCAGATAGTTCCTTGAAATATTATGCAAGTTCCAACCTGTTAAACCACATTTCTGGAGTCTTGTCCTTCTTCCTTCAGGATCTGGGACAAAGAAAAGGTGAAATGCAGGAGAAACTACAAGTGCATTTCCTAAGTTGCTACAACAGTTGTTTTGATTTCTAAGGTTGTTTCTCCAGCAGGAGAGAAAGCCTGACAGGCATTTATTGGAACAGAAGTTATTGTACTGGATTTATGGAAGAAATTCATTTTAGGAACATAGTTAGAGGAGAAAGAAAAACAAACTACATACAACTAGTCTACACAATCCAATGAGTTCTACTGTCTTACTATCTTTACATGGCTTAAATCTGTTCTTTCGTTCTTCCTTCCACCCAAAAGCCAGGAATGTTTCCAATATAGCAATAAAATAGAATACAAGTAAAGCACCAAATTAAAAATATTACAACCTCTGGATTGCCATGATTCAGCATTTTTCTCTTCCTTGTGTTTTCTGATTGTTTGCTTGTTGTGTGGGGTGGTGTTTTTGTATACTTCAGAATGACACTGACAAGGTCAGGTGATAATGATACAGGCTCAGAGAATGAGTTTAACACTGGGAAAGGAAATTCAATTAATCAAAGAAACAGATAACTTCCCTAAATTTATTTTATTTGTCCTAGTCTACTTCATTCCTTACCTCTCCACCTTTATCCATCTTGACTTCAAGCACTTTTAAGGATGCATCTTTACATTCTGCACCTTTCTCTTGTCCAAGGCAAGGGAAAGAACACAAGGATGATCTTGCCCTATGAGGTCACTCAGCAATTACTTTTTTGAAAACACTGCACTTTCCCTGATACCGTCAACATAAAACTGAAAGCTGAATGGGTTGGGTCAGAGAAGTTTCAGTCATCTTGGCAAATAATGACTTCTGTTGAGAAAGGGTCCATAGCTAATTCTAATGTACTGGAACACATGACAGCTCCTCATGCCCACCTGGCTGAAGAGTTGTACACCTACACTCTCAATCACACCAATGGATTTGGGAGGAATGTAGTGTAGATGACACTTACTTTATTAATTACACAACAAATTCAGTTGTATGCTCTATAGAGCAATAGAAAATGTCCAGCTTGTAATTAGTAAGCATACTCCAAGAAAATTTCATAGTTTTAACCCTGGAATTAGCAGCTTCTTCCCTTGCTTGGGAGAACAGGCTGGTGTAACCAGTGTGAGCAGAGGAAATGAGGCAGTGCTGTACCTCCCAGCAACTCTATTGGCCCCAAGAGCACTGTGACAGCAGTCCCAGTGGGTACAGGTGTGTATAGCAAGCCAGAAGCGGTTCCAACAAAGCTGCATATCCTGAACCCAGCGCTTCTACACCATTTGCACAACAAAGACCCAGAGAAGCTCTCATTTACTGGTTTACTGCAGTCAGTCACTTACAAGAAGAATCAGTCCTCACAGCACTTTTACAAACTCAGACTTAGCAAGTTCACTGAAACCAACAAATCAAACTAAGAAAACTTCACTGTGTGGTATGAAGCAGTTTGAAGAAAGTGTTAAAAGAAATAGACTGTCTTTCCTCCTTTCTTTCCCACCAGACAGCACAGTTTCTTTCTGAGAATCCATGTCATCATTCAGCTGTTTCTTCTGACAAAGCCAGAATCTAGAACAGAATCTTCATGAAAGAGAAACCAATAAATTAGAGCTCTTTGTGAGGAATTTGCCATTAGTTCTGTTTCTCCCTGCCTATTAAGATTCTTTATTTGCTTCACCCTGAGATTTCTGCTGACAAGTCTACTAATTTACTATTAGCCTAGATAAAATGCTAATAAACAAAATGTCAAAAAATGTATTCATATAACTTTCCCCTTTACGCTGGGCTTGTTTTTAAAGGGACCATAGAACTAAATATTAACATCTGGTGAAATCAGGATGCTTGTTTCCCCTAAAGACTAAGTTCTATTTCAGGCTTAAAAACAACTCGTGAAAGAACTATCTGAAGTTTCCTTATTTCTCTGTTCTGTCGGGCATGCACAGACAACTCTACCGTTCCACAAATTTCAGCAACTGTCCCACCTCCCATCAAAACCAAACAAGAATACCCGTATGGATACATATTATACAATGCTACGCTTTCTACAGACTTTCTGTGGCATCGCACAGATGTTTTATAATGGGATCGTAACATTTCACTAAGCTCCACAGGTAAGTTGTCAGTACTTCTACAGAATCGAACAGAGAAACTCTCCAGAACCTTATTTTTGCTTTTTGCTCCCATATCAGTTTATGTTTTGTTAATGTCTCACTCCCTACCGTTAGACTGGTGTGGAGCAATTATGTCAAAGTGTGTGCTCTTTGGTCGGGTATTCCCAAGGGAGTCCTCACTTCAGCAGATTTGTGCCAGTGAAGTTCAAGTGTATGAATGGGTGGCATCCCAAAGTAACCACTCCTAAACAAAGACACATCAGAAATTGTCACTATGAATTAAAGAGTCCAGGAGTGAAAGCTGCAGGCAGCTGGCCACTGAGAACAGAGACAAGCTGTCATTAGCTGGGCATAAAACACCTAGGTAGAGTGCCAAACTGAAAGGACTCCATAGGAGACTCTTGTATGTTTTCTCATTAATCTTGACCATTCAGAACTTCTGGAGACTGTCATTTTCTTTGTGTAGGACTACTTGTTCAGCCTCTTTAAATAAACAGGCAGTTGAGATGCAAGACAGGAAGCAGTGGTGAGTCACAGGTAAGATATTCCTTCTTTCCTTACCCCCCAGTTCCTTTTAAACTGGAACATATGATCCCCCAGCAACAGCTAGATGTTCTGTGGGGTTGGCATGACACATCTCTCCAGCCAAAACTGTCACTTGTCCTAATACAATTTGCTAGACATTTTCAGAATGAGATGGATGGGAAACACAGCTTCACCTGCTTTTATATGGAAGTAGAGCTCTGCAGTGAGGATGACTGATATTTTAGTTTTAGAGTGTGTTTTGTGAACCATTCAGGTGAGAGGAAGAAAAAGCAGCCCTGAACATTTCCATCTTGCTTGGACTCTAAATGAGACACCTACAATAGCAAACAAAAAGGTACCCTCAGGACACTTTTATGCATTTATTATAAAACAAAGATTAAAACAATTATATGGAAATTAAGGATAATATGGGATAATATGGACAATTTGTCTTCCTCTCAGTCAAACAGTAACATGGCCTAGTTCAACAAATAGCTTCACAGCTTGAGGCACACTGCATGCAAAATGATAAAATGGCTCAGGCTGTGAGGACAGCCTGAATGGCTCAGCTCTGGTAGGTGCGTCTCTGAGAGATCTACAAAACATCTGCACTATTAACCCTTGGCAGAAAAAAACCAGCAAGTTTTTTTCACAAGTTTTCACAACTACATCGATGAAAATACAGACAACTGCAATTATTCACCAGCTCAGAAACCTAAAGAACCAGCATGGTGAAACTAACAGAGCTTTTCTCCCCCATCACTTTCCACTCTTCTCCTCATTTCTAGCCAAAAAGGGTAGCTCCTAAATGTCTGCTCTTTACAGAGCTTCAAAATCTGTTGTGATTGTCCTCTAGTTACCAGCACCACACCTATGCAAGTCATTTTACTCCTAAAGAAAACTATGTTTGATTAAAGAAACTCTTCTAAGAGTGAAATCCTTTTACAGCGGTAGGGTTGGAAACATTCTGGTTCTGAAATAAGGCCTCTCTATTCTGCTGGCACTAAGTGACAGCCTATTATTATTATAATCCAGAACACTTCTCACCACACAGAAGTTAAACTTTGAAGCAACTTCAAAAATATGGGCCCTGGTTTCAACTCAGATAGAGTTAATTTTCTTCTTAGTTGCTGGTACACTGCTGTGATTTGAATTTAGTATGAAAATAATGTTAATCACACACTCATGTTTTAGCTATTGCTAAATCATGTTTACCCTAAATCAAGCATTTTACACTTTCCCATACGCTGCCAGCAAGCAGGTGCACAAAAAACTTGATGAAAACACAGCCTGGATAGGTGACCTGAACTGGCAAGAGGGATATTCCACACCATGGAATGTCATGCCCAGTATATAAACTGGGAGTAGTTGGCCAGAAGTTGCTGATCACTGCTGGGGAACAGGCTGGGCATCAGTCAGCAAGTGGTGAGCAAGCGTATTGTGCGTCCATATGTCCGTCCATCCGTCCGTCCGTCCATCCATCCATCCATCCATCCATCCACCCATCCATCCATCCATCCATCCCTCCATCCATCCATCTCTCCTTTCACTACAGTTATTACTATCTTTTTTTACAGTTATTAAACTATTCTTACCTCAACCCAAGGATCACACATTTTTCCCCCCAGTTCTCCTCCCCCCCAAGGTAGGGGGAATGGGCAGTGAGTGGCTGTGTGGTACTTAGTTGCCAGCTGGCATTAAACCATGACAATATGCTGTTCTTGGTGGGGCAGGCTCTGTCCAGGTAGATAAACTTACAGGGAAGAAGAGAGCAATAACATAGATGTGACAAATTTAGGGCTGCCTTGATGTTCCAAACAGAAAACAACAGGGGTTGAGGGAGAGAGAGGAATGATCAGTAGCTAGAAGAAATCACCGAAACTCATATTACCCTCAAATTTGATAAATATACCTGTTACTATCACTAGCTTTTCTTTTAGGAATGGTTTTCCACAGCTGGAGATAAAAACATTGATTTAATTTTCATACTTTTAGGAATGTAACTAGAAGAAGCTTTCTGCTTTTAGATACAAAAACTTAGAGAACCTGTGAATTATTGAGTTACAACACCCTTTGAGGTACATTAAAACACAAGGTTTTCATTACTGCCAAATACTACTTATCTTAAAGAAACTTATTGCTTAATTATACTTTTTAAATGTTGAAATAATAGTGATTTTTATGATTATAAATAAAATTTTAAAGTTTATCCAAACAATAGAGCAACTTGCCTTCAGAAAAGCAACATAATGTTACTTTTTTTTTTTTTTGCTTTGAGTAATACTGTCACAGTCTTCTTGGTGTTAATGGATACACTTGAAGTATGGTAATACTACCCAAGCAGGACTGTAGCACAGTTTGTCCCTTAGTGAGTTTAAATGTGACCTACCTTATTAAAGAATCACAAAGTCCTTTTCCATCCATTTTGACAAATGTTTTGAATATAAGAATTCATCAGGATTTAGGGGATTAAGAAATCACTGTCCACAAAAAAAAAATCTGCAGAAATTTTCATTAGTTCTTTTATGAGTTGGCAGCAAATACTCTAGCTGTGAACTTTTATGAAGCTATAAATATAAAGGACCTTCTGATACTGGTGTGATGATAATTCTAAATTTCCTTTTTGCAGCTGTAGTTGATCCCCTGTATTTGGTAAAAAAAAAATCTCTCTTTTTGTAATTTAACAGAGAAAGTTGGCTCAACTACTGTATTGCCTTTGAGCACTCTGAGTGGAAGTTCATGAATTAAACCCACATGGCACACAACCCCCATCCCCACCTTTCCCTTAAGGTGGCTATAAAATGTCAGTAGAAAGCCAAGCTGTTTATTTTACTTAGCATTTGATTTCGTAAGTAAATGAGTTTCTAGTGGGGCGTATCTTTGTAACCAGCTCCCTTACATCACTAAACTTTTATTAAGCTATGCAAGAAATACTAAATCAATCATCAAATATTTAAATTCAATACTAAGCATGAAAAATAAGAATATATGGTAGGCAACATATTCCATAAAAGACTAGGATGTTTGATCATGGGGGAAGAAAAAATATTCTTTGCTACTGACAGCTTTTTACAAAACTTGATTCCCCAGGGGTTTTATTTTTTGGGAATAAAATTTAAGAAGGGATTTTGTCTACACATTCGAGAATCTCTGTGGTGAACAGTATTCCTAAGTTACTCTGATAGATTTGTGCTACTCTAGATTTGCTGGAGTACTGTCAATATGTTTCATTTAATTGCCCAATAGGCAAGGAAGACTAATTTTCCTCCCAGTGTCTTGGAAGAAGGACACAATCTGAGACAGAAAGAAACTGGAGCAGCAAAGAAGCAGTCCAGAATAAAAACCATCTGACAAGAGAAACAGATATGCTGGCCTACAATTACTGCAGTAGCAGCACAATACTTGTTATTCCTTGTATGGTTTCCTAGGCTTCTCAGGAGCTTGAGCAGAAAAGAGGTAAAGTAACCAGGCTGTCCAGGTCTACACCAAAACTCACTGTGAGATCAGTTGCATTGGTTCATATCTCTCCCAAGGCAAACCCAGTATCACCTTAACTAATGGAAAGTTATCAATCATGCAAAAGAAGAAAGCCACAATTAGATACCCACTCCTTGTATCTGTAAATCTAAGAATCGAAATGTCATATTTCATTCACTGACTCTGCTTGGGATTATGAAATAAGGTCAGCAAGCAAACTCTGCAGGGAATGTACTTACTGGACTGGACTAATGATGGCGTACAATCTAAATCTGAAGAGCTTGGCTAGAGTCCTGCACTCAACATAAAACATATTTCAGAGCTGAAATAGTTCCTCTGAGTACCTGTTATTCATCTCCACTGATGGGAAATATAGGGAGTCCTATATGTCCTTTGTCTCCATATATGGTGCATTTTCCTATGATACAACCGGATAATGCAGGGTGTTTGCTGATATATCTAAAAAGTAAACAGTTATTAGTCCTTTTTTTTTCCCAGCATTATTCTGTAGTGATTTGGAAAGTTCAGCCTTGGAATTTAATATATGAAATATGTTTTGAAAGAAGCTATAAGTAGCTTCAGTGATGAGAACAGAGGGTCCCTGTCCCTCTTTCTATGGTTCTATTTTACAAAGCAGACCACAAAAATGAAACATTGGAGATTCTTATTTGCTATCATTTTAATAGTTGATAAATGGACATCAGTTCATGTACACAATTTTTAACAGAACCAAAGAATCATTTAGGTTGGAAAAGGCCTCAGAGCCTTTTCAAGTACAAACACTGACTGGTTACCACCTTGCCAACTAGACCATGGCAGTAAGCACCATGTCCAGTCATTTCTTGAACACTTCCAGGGATGGTGATGTCACCACCACCCTGGGCAGTCCATGCCAATGTTTAACAATCCTTTCCATGAAGAAATTCCTCCTGATGTCCAACCTGAAATTTCCCTGGCACAGCTTGAGGCCGTTTCCTCTTGTTCTATCACTTGCTACCTGAGAGAAGAGGCCAGCCCCCACCAGGCTACACCCTCCTTTCAGGCAGTTGTAGAGACTGGTAAGTTCCCTCTGAACCTCCTTTTCTCCTGGCTGAGCTCCCCCAGCTGCTCCTCACAGAACTTGTGCTCCAGACCCTTCCCCAGCTCCAGTGTCCTTCTCTGGGCTCACTCCAGCCCCTCACTGTCTTTCTTGTCATGAGGGGCCCAGAACTGGACAAAGCACTCGAAGTGGGACCTCACCAGTACCAAGCACAGGGGGGCAATCACTGCCCTGGTCCTGCTGGCCACACTATTGCTGATACAGGCCAGAATGCCATTGGCCTTCTTCAATTTCCAGTTTCCTTTGGAAAAAATACAGTTCTAAGGTGCCTAAACGCACATTATTACTAAACAGTGGTTTATTAGGTGTTTCCAACAGGTGACTGTAATTAAAAATACGGTCACATCTAAGGAAAGTAATCCAGGTGAACAGGGGCCTCCATTTGTCTCCTTTACAGGAGTTAGCCATGTAAAGTTCAAGAAGTGCACAGATATAACTTAGAAACCTAATTAGGCCATTAGAAGTAAACTCCATTAAAAACCACCCTTCAGCTTTAACAATAAACTGCAGCCATTACAAATTTAATACTGCACTAGCAAGTAATACTGCCATTGAATAATTCAGCATTCTGTAACATAACGTGAGATGAGAGGAATGAGAAAGCACAATTGCTATTTTCATTATGACATGCCTTTTTGGGAGGTATAGTATAAACCTCATATCACTGACACTAACTCTTTTAGCATCTTATTGGCAGTCACAATTAGACAAAATGTAGGACTTTCTAAGAGCAAAACAAGTTCTTGGCTAGATTTCTTCAGCCCGATATACTTCAGACTTTTATTTATGGCTAAATTGAAGCTGGATGTCAAATCTGGGTCCCTTAGAACAAAATCTTAATAATTAACTGGCAAAACTGAACATGGTCGTTTCTGACACACCTACACTGGTAATTATTGCTTTGAGGCCATTTACTAATGAAATTAATGTATTCATTGCCCTAACAAATTAGCATAACTCATACATAATGCCCCACATTTCAAGACCTTCCTAGAAAAACAACACTTAATACCGCAGAATGAAATGGCAAGGGCATTACATGGAGACAGTATTCACTGAATTACTACATGTTAAAACCACAATGGCTAAGTGTTAGCTATAAAGTAAAATGTAAACACAATGTGGGTATTCAAACCATTAATAGTGTAGTCGAGAGTATACAATCGATGATTATCTTTGCACTTCAAATAAACACACATTACAATAGCAGTAACCATGGAATGTAATTAACTGGCTACTTTTAGAGATATGAGTATGAAAAGGAGGCAGTGCTGAAGCAATTTCTTCTTCTTTCTCAAATTCATAATAAATACAGTGTGGCTACTGTGCTTTTTCACTCATATTTCCATTCAGATTAATTCAGTGCCTGGAAGTGGCTACAGCAGCCATAGGGTCAAGCAACAGCGAAAGGCAGGATTAAATGCATTACCTTTGGAAATGACTAAAACATTAGCACCAACCTATTGCCATTATTAATTGGTAAGATTCTCTTAGTAATTCCCTGACTTTTCTATTTCACCATGCAGAACAGAGGTCACGAATGCAAACTATCATGTGGGTAGATGCAGCCCCAGTTTGATGGAGGGCAAGGTGGAAAGCACATCTGCTGTGCTGGCTCACCTGGCAGACTAGGGGCTGCACTGAGGCCCCCAGGCCACAGACCTAACGTGCACTGCCATTGACAGACCACTTGCATCCTGTGACCTGCAGAGTGCTGGTATGAGGCAGATTATGTAGGAGGAGCCATTGCTTTTGAGCAGGAATAATCTCTGTATATACTTGAAATGATAAACTTACTTTGAAGGAGAAGATGGGGGCAAAACCACAATGGGTTTGCGGAAAGTCATCTATACTCTGCATTGCTCAGAATTGGCAGATGGGAGGCCTGAGAGCTAAGGAAAATTTGACCAGGTCTTTCTTCCACACAACTGAGGAGACAGCCCTAAGGTCAGTTACAGCAGGGTTACTTTGCTTGTGTTCTCTACAACTGTCTAAAGGTTATTTCCTTCTGAGAAGCACTCATTAGGAGCATATTCTTGTGCCACCCTTTTCTCCCCTCCTACACAAGCACAAATGCAAAGAAACACAGAATTTCTTAGCAGACCCTCAACTGCATCAGTACCTATTGCTACAAAGGAAAGCCAAAAAAAAAAAAAAAAAAAAAACAAACAAAAAAACCAAAAGAAACCCAAGGGGAATATTATGGAATAATCACCTCAAGCAAGAAGTTTCCCTGGAACCCCATCTATATGTGTTTGGCTCCTGCCCACAAGCACAAAGTTTTACATCTTTATTAATGTTTTTAGTCTAGTCAATGTAATTTAGATTCTCTCATTATCCATACAAATGCCTGATCTTTTTCAACCCTCTTATGTTCTCCACTCCCATGATATTTTCTGCCAATGAGTTCTATATGCTAATTAAAAGTTGCATGAAATTTCATTTGACCAGTTCTCTATTTCTTACTTTTCACGTCGTTCCCTTTCCTCTCCCAAAAATTCCTCTCCATTTTAGACTTCCTCATTTTGCAACTTTGCCCACTTTGAATTAAAAATCCAAGTCTCTCCTACAGTAGTCTTTCTTTGACTATATCTAGATTTCTTCTGTTTTAACTTCATATTTTTTCATTATTTGTTTTTAAAATAGAAAATAACCAGAACACAGGATAGCGTAAGAGATTTTTCTAGCCTGTTGAATTTGCTTTAGACACTGCAAACACCCCGTAAGCACATTTTAGAACGTTTAAACAGTCCAGCAATAGATTCCCAGTGTTGAATCACAAAATTTCTTGTATTCTTTCTCAGAAAGACATGAAACCTAATTATACTGTGGCTATTACTAAGTATAGATTGATACCTTGAGGCAATTAATGTATGACTGAGAGCTCTCTGTTTGTGCCTGTCTGAAGAAGCAGCTGATCTTTGGCCTAATCTTGCGAATTGTCAAGAAACTGCTTCTTTGAACTTTGGCCTGTTGACACACAAAGCCATTTTATAAATGGGTAAATGCTACCTCATTAATACTCCTCACAACTGCACAGGCAGGGAACAATTTTCATTTACACTACCTCTTCTTTACACTCAAACAGTCGGGCTCTTATGTATTTCTGTGTGTGTTATATAAAGCCAGAGTAACAGCAAAGCGGCATTAGTGAGAACAAGAATAAGGTCTTCAACACCATTTCATTGAACAAGCAACAACCAGTATAAGGCTACCTTTTTTTTTTTTGGTGAGTTTTCTTCTAATTTAAAAATAACTCCATACCAAAACACTTTCACAAATTTTAGATATTCCTAAAATATTTAAAAACACTGCCCTAGAAGACCAGCAGTTCCCAGCCAAGCTATTGTATACCTGTGCATTGAGAAAGAATAGCTGGTTGGACCACAGAAATCACAGAATAACAAGGTTGGAAGAGACCTCCAAGATCTTCGAGTCCACCCCATGTCCTAACACCTCAACTAGACTATGGCACCAAGTGCCATGTCCAGTCTTTTTTTAAACACACCCAGAGATGGTGACTCTACCACCTCCCTGGGTAGACCATTCCAGTAATTTATTATTCTTTCAGTGAAAAACTTTGTCCTAATAATCCAGCCTATAGCTTCCTTGATGCAGCTTGAGACAGTGTCCTCTTGTTCTGTCAGTTGCTGCCTGGTGGAAGAGACCAACCCCTGCCTGTTTATAACCTCCTTTCAGGAAGTTGAAGAGAGTGATGAGGTCACCTCTAAGTCTCCTTTTCTCGAGGCTAAACAATCACAGTTCCCTCAATCATTCCTCATAGGACTTGTGTTCCAAGCCCCTCACCAACCTTGTTGCCCTCCTCTGGACACACTCAAGCATCTCAACATCCTTCCAATCTATACCCCGTCCTCATGGCTGGTCTGTTCTATAGCCCTAGATTGAAATACTCTCACATCTGAGCTACTTTGTCCAGCTAATAATTATGAACTACAATATTGCATTACTATCAACTGTTTGAGTCACATTTATGTGGTGAAGGTCAGTTGTCTTTCATCCCCAGGCACTTAGTTCACCTGCTTTTCACTTTAGGGTTCTCATTGGTATATAGGTTTTATTTTTGGCAGCATGCCTACTTTTAGTTAATTCCTTTGTCTGACATGTTGTTACTTCCCTCAAATATGCCTCTGCAACCTTTCTTCCTCCAGGTCAGGTGTAATTTCTGTTCTATCATTTACTACTGGATACAGAGTTACCTTTGTATTGCTGACATTCCCAGCAGATGTCTTTGTCTGACCCAAGTGCTCCTCACCACCTGTCGCCTTGCTTCCACATTTGGCTATAAATAATCCTCCCCTTGCTGGTTTGACTATAAATAATCCCCTCCCCAGCCTGTTGGGTTATGGAGTCAGCTGGTTCCAATTTAGGCAAGGTAGAGCTTCTCTTTCCTTTATAGAGTTAAGAGTTCCCTCTCTTCATTGTGTTACCCACACAGAAATGCTGCCACTGCACAAACACACAAATACAGAAATGTATTGGTAGATCCCTAAACCAAATCTTTTGCCTGTTCATCTACATTTTCATTCTAGCACCTCTCACATCTCAAAGTTACAGCACCATATGTACAAGAGACACTGGGCTGTGCTTATGATCAAATTGACCTCTGCTTGCCTTGCTTCCCACAGGAGGGCCGACATGTTTACTTTGTGGTCAAGTCCTACAGGGCACCCTCAGCTACATACCTTGCACATATGAATGTGCTTGTGGACCTGGGCAGGTGACAGGGCTGTGGTTCTCACCAGCCTCCATCTGTTCTAGCCCACATATCCTCTGTAGGTGCCACAGCCAGTGTCTGGACATGAAGGCAGATGGAAGTTCTTAGAAATGACCCCAACGTAACTTTCTGGAGACACCCTGAAGCATGTTATGGGTGTCTAAAGTATGTGGACAGGTATCCATGATCTTGTGAGTTGTGAGCTCTTGTGACTGCAGGTTTCTATCAGCACAGGTGCTTTGCAGTTTTACTCAATGAGCTGCAATTAGATCCTGGCAAACACCTGTCTGACGTATCCAGAAACTGTTCCCTTGAAGCTCATGTATCTGGTGCTCAAGGAAACAGGTTTCTCTTCAGCATTTCTCATATAAGATCTGGCATTTTAATAGACATTTTGCACATTTCAGAAGCAAAGAAATGCATTAAATTCACTTCAGTAGTTTGGTTGTGAACTGTACAGAGGAACATGGTACGTTAGTGTACATTTACTTGTTTCCCTTTTAAAAAAAGATAAGATGGAGGAATGCTTTAGTCAGACTAGTGTGGCTAGCATGAAGTTGAGGGAGTCAGTCTACATACCAGCAGCCAGGATTTAAGAGGCTGTCTACTGACAGTTCTTATAGAAAGAAGGGAGAGGGGAAAACCAAACAAGAAGCATCCCATCCCACCCTACCCACAAAAAAAAAAAAAAAAAAAAGAAAAAAGTGCAGCATGGAAGTTAAATCCAATTGAAAGAGGCACATGATTTTTCTTAATGGACTGTCTTCCATAGTTTTGGCACACCACTTCTTTAGGGAGTCTCTTTCACATTTCTCTTCACAGCTATACCAAGTAACAAATGCTGCTTCTCAAGGTTTTGGCTCAAGACTGTCCTACAGAGGATGAGGCAGAAAACAGGCAGCACCAGAATTTGACTTGAGAAAATATTCTGTGTTTATGGCATCCTTGGGAAAAGCAATGACTGCAGCAGTAGTAGTGGGCCACCTGCAGCAAGATAAGCAGTAAGTGAGAATTAAAGAGGAAAGAAAATGCTGACTGATTTTCTCAAAGACATTAAAGAGCCAGAAAAAAGTGATGGATTTTCTGGGGTAAAAATTTTTATCTTCAATAAAAATTTAGAGTAAAAGCAGAGATTAAGGAGTGACTAAGACTGTGGAAAAGAGCTGGTGAGAGAAAGTATAGTAGAATCTTGAGAAGATAGAGGTGTCTGTATTTATTTAATGGCATCATGCCACTTTACATGTAGTGAAAACCTATATTTAGTGCCATGTATTATCTAACTTAGACAGAGGCATTGTGTGATAGGGGTTAATGTGGAGAGTGCCAAATTGGGCAGTGATGTCCCTACATGCAACTGGAGGCACTAATGCAGCATAGCTGGAGGAACTCTGTGTGACCTTAAAGGCTGTACATACAAGTCTTGCCTGCAAAACCCATGAGAACTTTTCCTGCTATGATTATAAACTTTACTAAGTTAGACTCTCACGGAGTTATATAACCCTATGTGGTAGTTAATGAAGTGCTGGATGTAAGAAAAATAACTGCAATGTTATTTTGCCCCTGGTATGCTTTGCCTTATAAGGATTGAACCTAGAGCTAATTCACTTGTGTTTTGTGATCTCTATCATGCTGCAATAATAATACCTAGCACTCTGTAGCACTTCTCACTCATAAAAAGTGCTTTATAAACATTATCTAATTATTAATCTTCACAACAGTCCTGTGATAAAGGTATACAGGTCAATTTAATGTTCTCTTTTAATAAACTACTAGTGCTTTATTAAATGGAAAAGTATAGAACACATTAAATTCACGTAAGAGAAACAAAAGTTAGTGAACAAATTGCAATTCTCCCTACAACATTCTAGATGGGCAATACACACAGCAAACTGTCAGTGATCACCACCTTAGAGGTCCACAGAGAGCTGTCCATATAGCAAATACTTCAATTACCTGGTTGAGACTCATTGTTTTTCCGGTGATAACATGAATAACATGAAAGCAGAGAGACTCTACCAAAACAACTGAAGTTCCTTAATCAAGACCACACTATACTAAGTTCTACACAAGCAAAGCACAGTAGTCCCTACCCTACAGAGCTGGAGATCTAGGTATAACACCAAGGGGTAAGAGATGGGAAATAGGAGGAAATCAGTACAGTTAAGCAGCAGTCATCCCTGCTCATACTGCATCTGCCTACGGAAACATACACAGAGCAATTTTACACCAGTATACTCATTATCTCATTAGTACCCTGTAGTTCTCTCTGGTGATACATCTCAAGCTTCAGTGTTTACGATCGAAGACAGGATAAGAGTTTGGCATTTCGTTAAACACATCATACAACTAGTCCCATACTAGCTACTGTGAAGAAAATTAACTCTACCCCATCTAAAACAAGTACATTTACTCAATCACAAACTGAGTTTTCCACAAGGTCACCATTTTACACAGTGCATGGCATGGTGTCTGTGGGATGAATCGATGCAGGGCAGAAGGCTGCTGCCCAAGGATGAGATGTGCTGCCCCATGCCCTGGTGACATTCAGAGTTATGTAATGAGAGAAGAATGTAGGGGGGCTGAGAAAAAAAGGCAATTTCCTACTCCAGGTAGTTAAAAAGTCACCTCAGTGAGTTTGGAGTCTACATCTGCTTTTTTCATAAGACAGTCTATGAGATGCAGGACAAGTGTCCTAAAGCCAAGCTTTTCACTCAAGGTCACCTACCAGCTGTATGTTCCTCATGTGCTCTGTGCCCGACTGAAACTGGGGTCTGCCTTGTTCGAAGTGCTGGTCACTCATGAATGCAGCTGAAATTAAAGGGCGCTGTGCTTTCAGCTTACTACCATTACCAATGTTAAGTATTATGCAAAAGATAGGAGCAGGATGTCTCCTGGATTCCCAAATTAGTAGGTATTTTCAAGTAGGTGCCTTGATTTACTCTGCCCCAGTCTCCATCTGTCAAATGAGGACAGTAATTCCTCCTCATTTCACGGCCTGTTGTGAAATAACTTCATTAATGGTTTTTGAAGCACTGTAGTGTTGAGTGCTATGCAGAAACCTAGGAGGAAATTAATAGTTCTGTCTCTGGAGCAAGTTCTGAAAAGCATGCAATAAAAAGGCCCTGAAGGCACACACTTAACGGAAGAGAAAAAAAAAAATTGGATTTGATACACTTGAACAAAATATTTGAACTGCTCAATGAGTGACTGCTGTACTTGCATTATCCAACAGATTTCATCCTCATTTTAAACTCTCAACTCATAATCTCAGCTTTTATTTGTAAATTACCATGTTTCTAAAAATTCAGATCTATCCAGCTCTCCACAAATACCATAGCATGGTATCCTACTGATAAGCCTGTGACTCAACAGCATCACTAGGAATATTTAGAGTCACTGTACAGACCTCAATCATTTCAGCTCATGAAATAAGGCAACAATAGCATCTTTCTCAACAGGAATCAGTACTTAAAGGAAAGAAGATCACACTTTGACAATAGATTTTGATGGTATACTGAAATAGCAAAAGAAAGATGTAATTCAAGGGAGAAAAACTGCTCTAAATTTTACACAGAACAATGCATATTCACTTCCTTTCCAGAAACAACCAAACCATTTTGATCATAGTCTTTCCAAATGTTTTGCCCCAGGAGGAAGCCCAATGTGGAAGTTATCAACCCAAACAGTTAAAGTTTGTGAAGAAATTAATTTAAAAAATCCTGTTTACAGTAATTTATGAGAATTTTCAGGCAATCATGATGACAGTCAAGATTCTCTGCCCTACCTAGAATACACATGCTCACACTGTTCTACACAGTGTTTTGCTTGCTGTGCAACTTATTTTAATTCTCTCCTAGCACATCTTCTTCAGTGCTGAGGGGGTTTTATCATTTATTTATTTTTATTACACACTCCCGAGCTGTTTCTAGGGAAGAATATTTTTCTAGGGAAGAATATCATTCCTTAGCTTCCCTTAAATAATATACAGATGACTAATCACTGTGGCACCCAGGAAAGATACGTCAGGTAGAGTAAACATTCTGAAAAGAATGAACCCTTGAGCTATCCCTGCCAAGTATTCTTACCTGGAACTGTCACAATGATTGTGGTGCAACCAAAGAAGGAACCTTTGATGACTGAGGAGTTATCCGAATTAAACTGCTTGGTGAGGAGAAAAAAGCCTACTTCCAGTTTGTCTAAAGCAGTGCTATTTAACAGAAATGATAGAACCACAGGGCTGCCATTCTTGACTATAACACTGAGGCTATCAAATGCATTTCTAAAAATGTGAGTGAGAGAAAACCGCTATTGTCTGCTTTACTGCCACTTGTTCAATTTGCTTAAAAAGTACAAATGCAATGGCTGGTTTTTGGCTGAATAACATTACGCTAGTATGTTTTATAAGGGGCTGGAGCTAAAACTAGAACTGCAGCTCCCCCACCAACAACATAGAAAAAAGGACATTTAGTGCCCTACATACCTTCTAAATCCAGACTTTATAAAAATCAAGTGTGCAGAACAGTGCTTTATGTTTATGATTCCCAGGGTAAAGAAAGTCCTGAACATTATGATGTTACTCCCAATATGAAAGAGGAGGCAACCTTTTTTAGGTGTGCTGAAACAATCTAGTTTAGATGTGCTATGGTACAATCTACTTGTTCTTTGAAGTTTTTTAGAACTGTTCTTATGTGCATATCAAGTCTAACTTCTTAAATCTCCTTTTTACCCTAGTGCTGGCTACTCCGCGTAGAAAGCAACTTCCCCCTAATTTTAAAGCAATGTTTGCAATGTCCTCTCCATACTTCCACTTTTTGTCCCTAGCTGTCTTACTTTATGTAAGACATAAAGTCTTCATCTGTATTTTGAGACCAAATCCAGTCATCTGAGTAACAATTCTGATGCCCTGAAACCTGTCGTGCAAAGCAATGAAAGGATCAAAAGAGGATGTTGTCTGAATTACTGGAAGTGTGAAGCCTAACATATCAGATATGGCTGGCATGCAGCCTGTTACAGCGTTTAGGAGACCAACACCCCACCTCCCCCAGAGTCCCCACAGATTTGGGGGACTCACACTGTATATGCAGCCCAGAGGCAGAGTAGAGAGCACAGAGGCAGTTTCAGGGACAGCAAATGCCCACAGATCTCCCAACTGACAGTCTCCCATCCTGAACTACTTCTGTCAAAACTGAACTCCATCCTGTCACCAACACATCACTGGTGGAGAACAAAACTCTAAGCAAAATATGTGGGAAAGAAGAGAGCTCACTTAACTGGCTACAAAGCTGAATTCACAGCATTGAACACAATGCTACAGTACAGTATTAAATACGACACCTCAGACAAAGAAGTAACTGATGTCCCAGCAGTAGGCTTAAAACTCCTACTTTCTCAGAGCAAAGTAAAAAAACACAAACCAACAACTTAAAATGGACAGATTCCTTCTCCTCTTGCCACAATTCCTTACAATAGTTCATCATCCACAGTGGTCTCTTTGTTATCAGGCAGCTAGTATTTCCCTTTTCCAGATGTATTCTCGTATACTTTGTGGTACAGACAGTAATGGTTTGTTTGGTCCTCACAGGCATCTGGAATATAGGCCTGTGGAATGCAGCTGGGAGCTGCATATGCACAAATGCCTGTGCTGGAGCTGAAAAGAGCAAATCCACTTCAAAGGAGCAATGGAGAGAGTCAGATAGTGGTTGGACAAGAAGGATGATGTGAGGAAAGGGAAAAGATAATGGGAGCTGTGGTTTGAATGTGACACTTATGAGAGGATTAATACAAATAATTATGACCAGCTAGCAACAGTGTCCTCTCAGGTGGGCTGCATCTGACCAATGTTAGCAAAAGCTCCTTGGAGCACAGAGTCCAGTATGAATTTTCGGTAATTTACTCTGATATGAAAATAGACCTAATCTGATAATATGCTGCTGTCAAGAATCAGTGAGAGGAAAATATTTCAGGCCACATTTGTCTATCAACTCACTCTTGTTGTCTCATATAAACTCAAACTTATGATCAGACACATTTCTTCATGGAGCCACCTCTGAAGTATACAGTTCAGTAACATACCTCAGAAAAGTAGCTTCTATTACACAATAAATAGAAATGCAACCTCTTTACTTTTCAAGCAATTTGTCTCATTACTCCCAAATTAGAGTAACAACCCCTTTAAAATAACAGAATAAATCCACCCCTTTATTTGTTTTAAAGGCAGAGGAAGAAAACATCTTTTAATCTCCTCTATGGCAGGAGACAGCTGACTGGAGATTATAGGGGTGTACATGTCCACAGAAGAGAAGGGAATTCACACACAAAACTGTAGATGAGGAAACAACAGCTCGAACTCCATCTGACATGTGAGAATGACTTACAGACCTGGATGCTTGTGTTTCAATGGAGATTCAAGAGAGAGCTGATACGGAAAAAGGACTCATTTCTAATACACTTTTATGCCTTGGAAGTGGTCTGTCAACATTAGAATGACTTACAGCTATGTGCTGTATTCTCCAAATCTGTATTTCTCATTTTCCTAGTACTTCTAGAGCACTACCTACACCATGCTTTCCTGATCTGTAGACTGCCAATTTCACATTAATAAATACTGTCAAAAAATTGCATATAAACAGTTGCATCATTTACCTATGCTGTAAATACGCTTTGTGTCAGATTATCTCCTGTTCAAGAACACTAGAAAAAAAACCCACACAAACAAAACAGATAGTTAGTAATTAAAATTATTTAAATCATATCTTTTCCAGCCAAGTACCCATAAAACCTTCTAGTATCATCCTCCTGGCAGCATTCAAGAATAGCAAGGGCAGATCTGTAATGAAAAGTGAATGCCTGACTATCCTGAAATCTATTTCATATTTGATAATTGGCACCTTTCTACCATTTAGAGTTTTCATATTATGCAAATGCTTATATACTGCGAGTCAATGAAGTATAGAAAGATAAGCTTCAAGTACATTATGGACAATCAGCACAAACTAGAGCTCAGGATCCCTGGGTCTCCCTGAGCTTTTGGAAACAATCAAGGTTCATGGTGTTCAGCCATTGCCTCAAGGGAAATACACAGTTTCAGTGAGATAACATACTCAAAGTGACATGAGTTTTTGTAGCAGAAGTACGACCAACAAAGACCTGTCCTTCATAAACCAGCTTTCAATAATATGGTTATCAAATCCAAATTATACACTTTACAGACCCCAAATGTGCCCACATTTCAGACCTTGAAACAGAAAACCTGATTCTTACATAAGAATTTATTTATCAATCAAGTTTAAATGAGGTTCAATAAAAGTCCAACTACAAAAGGCAGCTCTGCAAGACACGAAGGTTCAGCAAAACAAGGGCAACTTTAGCTGGTCTCAAACACAGTCTGAAGTAGGAAAGAGGGGGAGAAGGGGAGAGAGAGAGAGAGAGAGAGGGAGAGAGAGACAGCACCAGTCTCTTCTAAAGAGGTGCACCAGTGACAGGATGGGAAATAATGGACACCAAGCTGCAACAAGGAATATTGCAATTAAATATTGTTAAAAGGGGGAAAAAATAATCATTAGGACAGTAGAACACTAACACGTAGGACAGAGAGATTGTGCAATCCCTGCCACTGGAGATGTTTAAAACTTGACAGGACCTGTCCTGAGGAACCTGATCCAAACTGGCCTTGCTTTGACCTGGGAGCCTCAATTCTTGCAGACTCGCCTGAGGGCTTGTAGCCTTCACCTGACTCCAAGGTGGAGTGAAACAGGCCACTCCTTGTGGTCAGAAGAGAGTGAAATCTCCTCTACCATGAAGCAAGTGCAAATTTTAACCTGGAAAAACCTTGGCCTTTTGTTTTGTGTATCAAACTTAATGGTGGTTCAAAGTATGTTAAAGAGTAATTAAATAACTGATAAATTGCCTAGACTGCTAGCAGGCAAACTGCCCCATCATAACGGCATCTTCACCTGAAAAAGACTGTGAAACAAGCATGTCACATGCTATTTCATAGATGTATTAAACTACTTACTGTAGTGGCTTCCTTAAAACCCAGTAAAAAGTGAGATACGGTACAGAACAAACACCCTGCTGTGCCTACCTGGTTTCCAAACAAAAGCCCACAGAGCAGAGAAGGAGAGAGGCAGTTTAAGTTCATAGTTAAGTGCGGCTCCACAGCAGAAGTTCTGGAAACATCACATCATCTCAAATTCATTAAATCAATTTTCAGTTCCTGAATATTCGTGAGAGATTGCCATACAGCTTAGATTACCCATTCTTTGTAAGAAAGGGAAAGCTTAGCTAATATTTCCCCAAGAAATCTGAGGGCAGCCTTTGTGAAACACTTTCTGTTACTCAAGAAGGAAATTAACACAACTTTTGAAGAAGTGTAACACTGAGGCACACGCTGTTCACAGAAAGTGACTTGTCTGTGGCCTTATGGGCTGAAATAAGAGCCAGTTCATACTTCAACTGTGGTATCAGAGGGCTAGGTCCCAGTAGGAATCCAGTCAACATAATAACACTGAAGAGAACATATTGTCTTATATGGGTTTTATATTTCCTTCTACAAACAGCTCCAGAGACTGTTAAACACAGAAATCAACCTAAAATGATCAAAATAGAGTGAACTTAATAGCAGATTGAAATCCATAAGAAAGTTTTGAATTCAAGATTACAGTGAATAAAGCACTAGAATGCATTGCAGGAGAGACAATACAGAAATGAAATGAAACCACTAAAGGTTTATGAAGCATCTCTTGTTTCTCATTGTTCATTTCTTTTGCTACCTGACCTTCATGTTGCAGAGTTTCAGAAACCAGCATTTCACACTATCCATATTTAAAAGTGACCCCTACAGAATATTCTCAGTTTAAATAAGAGTTTGTGTTTTCTTGGTTTGTTTTGGTTTTTTTTCAGTTGTGGCTTCTGTGAAGTGCCCACCAAGGAACCAGATCAACCATGCCAGTCTTGGTTTTCAGTACCTCTCCTTTCTTCACCTTCAATGAGTCTTACATAAACTTTTCTGGCTGGAACTATAGGTAGCCTACATAATGGGAAATATTTTTCCCTTACATCTTAGAATCCTATAATTTATAACATGAAATTCAAACCAACATAAATTAGTAATTCAATCCCTATATTCCAATTTAATGAACCAGAGGTTTCATTACTTTATTGTTTTGTGCCAGTGGACCAATCATTTGGTTTACAGATGGAATGTAGTTCTTTGTTAATAAATAAATGCATAAAAAAATAAAGGTAACCTCAATGCAATTATGCTGATATCCCTTAGGAACCAGAATGCAATTATTTAAAGTATTATTTTCTTAGATTACTCTCAAGGAAATAAGGAAAGAAATATGAAATTTGTGTCCTTTTAACTTAAACTCATTTTGAGAGCATCAACAGTGATGCAGATAGTCCCCAGTGGCAACTGAGAAGCATGTAGCCAGAAAATTGTTATTGGATTACAGTTCTGGCTTCATAAAATGTGGCTAAAGATCATTTTAGACATCCATGGAATAACCCATTGTCATAACTGGTATGACAAACAAGTGACAAAGTTACTCTATTCAGCCATTTTGAGGATTTTCCAGATCACAACAGTAACTTGGGGCTGTATCAGCCTACACAGTTTTGATTCAATTATAAAAATAACTCACAATAAGAATAATTCTAGCATAAATAATTGGATCTCTCCAGAGGAAAAGAAAAATTCCCTCAAACATGTGCATATACTTTCAAGTGTTCCTGATGTATAAAGAATTGTGAAGTGATAGGGTGATCAGAAGTCAATTCCAATAGAGAACTATCTTTCAAACTAACTGGTCTTCTTTATTAAAACCAACAAGATGAAAAGGGCACCAAAGGACACTGCATGATTTTTAACAATGCGCAAACTGAAACCACTTAGATACCACTAAGGTTCATACGATCCTTTTCATTTCATTTTACAGTCTTTTTCAAACAGACGATTTCCTGGATAAGAATCCTGCCTCCCATATTTTATTCTGCTGATAAAACCCCACAACTAATGTGACTATATAGCAGATGCACATGTGCATACTTAAATAAATGCAAACAAGAAATAAAACTCTTCACCTTTACATTTGAGGTCACCAGTGACCACTGGTAACACAGTAAAAATCAGAACCTTAATCAAAAACCTAACATGGGATTTAATTTCCTCATGTAAGGTCTTTGTAATTTTTCTTCTCTGCCCATTACACGGTATGTTTTTGCTCATATAATTACATAATTAACATCCTCAGCACTTATTTCATCCCCTGTTAATTTTTCTAAATATTAAAACAGACATGCTCAAGGAAACAAACTTAGCAAGTGAAGAAGCATAAACAATTTTAAACGAAAAAAATAAACCTATTCACATCCTGATAATTGCTACGTATCACTGAGCACTACTAGGTGCTTGTAATCCACATGATGGCCCTCTGACTCGAAGTGCACATGCAAGAACACCTTTTGCTGGACTGACAGAGATCACCTCAGTGTGGGTACAAGAAGGCCTTGGTTATGTTTATCTGTAAGCAGTGTTGAGGCTTGTAGCACCAAAGGGCAGGAACGGCAGTTGATAAACCACACTGGTCTCACAACACCGTTGGTTCCCAAATCTTTTTTCTGAAAATCAAAAGGATTTGGGATGGGGTGGGTAAGTGGAGAGAGGGAGATAAACCTGGCAGCTAAAGGCCCTTAAGATTTTTGTATGTGAGGAATGAGACAACTCTTTGTAGAAATTAAAACAATTTATTAAAACAGAAAAATTGAAAAATTGCAAAAACTAACAAAATATAAAAATTTGGGATCCTAGTGGCTCAGGAAGTATGCCCCAGGAGCGCAGGGATTCAGGAGCTTTTGGCTTAAGGCAGCTCTGAACCTCAGGTAGAGAAAAAAAAAAAAAAAAAAACTTGCAGTCTAGGCTGGTCAAAAAGAAATCTATTTCTAAAAGCCCCTAGAAAGGGGTAGGTTTCTCCAGCACTGCCTTAGCAAGCTGGAGAGGAAGGGAGACTGAGAAGGCGTGTCTGTTTTTCTCCCTTTTATAGCTTTTGCTCCGCCCACAGTCTGCCCACAGCCCACCCCTTTGGTTCAAGGTGATTGGTGCTCTCCCTCTGACAGACCATCTCCGTCCACCAATGGCTCCTCCTGGTCAGAGGGGTGATATTAGTTGAGATAAGGGTCATGGAGCTTACGGGGGCTGGGCTGTTTGTTGCAACTGGGGTTTTTTTAAAATCTGCCTTGAAACCAAGATACAAGTAAAACAAAAAAAATACATCCAACACGTCTTAAAACACTTGTAAAAGTGTACAGTAAACACAGGAAGACCATAAAAACTTGATCTGTGTACCTGGGCTGATGGGTTAATTTTAACATTCAATTTAAAAATATTAAGCTCAAAATTAATTAAAGCACTTAATATGCAAAGACCAAGCACAAATAGGGATTTCATGTATGACATGTAGTTTATCCCATAGGCCGAATTCACATTTAGCTCCCATTGCTGCATGACTGTGATCATAATTCAATTGAAGATATGAGTTTGCAGATTAGGGACAAGCAGAGGACTCCTCCTTCACACCTCTGCCATGAAAGAAGAGAGCAAGTAGCAGAAAGTCTATAGTAAACAAAGAACTGGTAAATTTCCCAAAGTTTTAATCAATGCACCCTTGGCAAGCAAATTGGTGGTTTTATTTCTTCCTCCACAGTGTCCAAAAAGTAGTTCTGCTCACCCTTGTGAAAAAAGGAAAATTTTAGATGGCTTCCATTTAGTGGGGTTGCAGAAACCAGATCTGTATTCATCCTAACATATGGATCATCACATATAAGATCATATTTTAAAACTGTTACAACAAAATTTACTTTGTTCCCTGAATGATACCACCAGGTCAGGGAAGGTGGTGTTTTTAAATGAAAGGAAGATGATCACTAACTGTTGTTTGCATCACAAACATACTTTTAAACTTACTGCTTCCATAGAGGATACTGTCTCTCTATGCAGATGCATAATGGCATTTGATACAGCAGCTTGCAAATAGAACTCAAAAGTCCCTCTTGTTAAGAGTTAGCATTGAACTTGTTTTGCTGCATTCACTAGCTAGTACAATCTTAAATTATACCAAGCTTTGTCCCCCAGTATACTGTGCTGACCTGCTTATCCCTAGACTTCTGTTTAATTATTCAGAAGTGCACAACAAAGAGGAGAGTCCAGTTTGAACCCCGATGATGTCTCAGCAATTTCTGCTTCCAGTACATACTATTTCAATAGCCAGTGATCACTGGAGTTAAAGTGCACACAAGCAGCTGAATAGGATGCAATTCTTATTTTTATGATGAATATCAGGGTCAGAGGTGAGTGCCAGATAACACATAGCAGATGTGGAGGGAGTAGAAGGAATTCTGTTTACTTTGGGTGACCACCTACATTTCAAGGGGGGTGGGGGAAGCTAAAACTTCAAGATAAAGACTGTTTAAAGGACAGCATTGTACAGTATTTTGCAGGACAAAGGTACATACTTGCATATTAGCACTAACTATAAGACACAGTGTGGCCCAGATTAACCACCCACGGAATGTGACTCTTCATGAAACAAGTAGGAGAAATCTTTTGAAAACATGCCTCATACTATATGATCATTTCAGCTGATATTGAAAAGTTCCATTTCTTTTTGTGTTGCCTGTATTTCTTTCCATTTCAGAATTTTCTTCAGATATTAGAAGCAATGCAGCCTTACAAATGTGAAATGGAGAAAATCTGATCTCAGCCTGAGGGTAGTTCTAGATAGCCACTGAGAAGACTCTGCAAAATGCAGATGACAGCACATTTACAATCTCTCATTATGGGACATTAAAGTACTGCAAGTTATTGCTAGCTGCTTGGGCTTAGATCATCAGTCCAGACTGTGCAGAAGGGACATGAAACTGCTCCAAACAGACAGGAGGTGATTGTTACAAAGATGATGCATGGAACTGGAGATCTACAAAAATTCTTCAAGTTGGTAAAAATACCAGCAGCCATTTAGCTGCTCAGCTTTTCACAGCCCATGGCAAGGGATGAAGAACCTTTTTCCACAGTACCATCAGCTGTTAACTCCCAAGCAGCAAGGCAGCAGCTACCGTGAGAGACAGGTGAGAAGACTGATCACATCAGTTGTACCAATGAGTTTACTGTACAATCAATGACCTTTGTTTCCCCTGCTCCCTCTTCCTCTCCCAAAGAAATCATGAAAGCAATTAAGCATCTTGATGTTTTCCATGTGGATATTTCTACAAGTTATAAGGTCAAAGTGGACCAGTTAGGAGAACTTAAAATCATCAGAAAAGACTGAAAAGGAGAAAGGGGGTAGGGAAAGCAGCATTTTTAAAAGAAAAAACAAACAAACAAAAAACACTAACCAAAACTCCACCCTCAAACTAAACTATCCAGGGTCAAGTTGCATTTTCCAATGTTCTACAGGCATCCATTTCCTAAACTACTGAAAGCTGTCTCAGTAAAGTCTCAGCAAACAAATGGATAGGTTTTGTTGAAAATCTTGCCCCAAATCATTACATAGAATTTTTAAAATAGACCTAGTAGTTACATTCAGATAATATGATCCAGTCATTCAAAACTGAATAAATGGTACTGCCATTGTAATTTTTAACTAGTACTTATAGAAAAACTAATAGACTAGTCATTTGTGGAAGAACAGACCTCAGAAACAAGTTCAATCCAAGGAGGAAAAAACAAACCAAAGTAATCCCACCACACAGATGTCTACCAATTAGCCTGCTGAATTAGTTGTTTTATTTATTACTTTATAAGCTTTGGTCTGGATGTTGAGTATTCAATTTTTTTTTTTTTATGGGTGAAGTACACAGCAAGGAACTAAGTTTGGCAAATGGCCTCTCAACTACTCTGAGCTCTGAAGATACAGTAGTACAACATTTTTAAATATATACACTGTCTCATTTAGAAGATGGATAGAAGTGGAGGATGGAGGGCAATTTAAGTAGAAAATCCAACAGTTTTCAGTTTTAAGTCTTCCATGCAATGTACATCTCTTCTCAGGTAACATTAAAGATAATTTAAAAAGATCACAAGTCTTTAAAGCTGAAATGTATTTGCAGCATGAAGCAGTCATTCTTTTTCAAAATCAAAACAATCTGCAAAAACAATTCTGATATTGCTAAAGTTTGGCTGAAACAAATGAGCAAAATGATAATTATTTCTCAGAAAGTGGAAGGGAATGTATCCCCACACCTCCATGTTCACTTCTGGTCTGCTGCCACACTTCCACTTTGGCAACCAAAGGAATGCTGTGGGCACCATATAAAGGCATGTGTGGCAGCCTGAGGGTCAAAGCAGACATTCCTTCTCTTTGACAGATGGTTAATTCATGGTCATTATTACTAAATTCAATTGCTCAATAATTTAGATATGACAAACGTGTGTAGGAATATATGCCAGGGTACCCCTCTAGGAATCCCAAAATGCAGTACTTCCTCCATGCTTTCACCATACATCCTCATGCTGAATGTGACAGATTGAAACAAATGTAGGCTTTCTGAGCACTTCAACTCCCTCCCGCCACTCCTGCTACATTAGAGTGGTATTGCAGAGTTACTGTGTCTCTAGACCCAGGATGGATGAATGGCCTTGGCTAAAACAACTATTTTGTCAGTATGTGTAATGCAAGCCTAATAATTTTTTTTAGGCCTAACTTTTCCAGTTCTGTGGTGCAAGTATCACCACTAAAGCAATCACCCGGAACTAATTTGCAGACAAGGTCACAGTCTAGTGCTACTAGGTCTACTTAAGAGCTGTCTGGAATGGCTTTAAAACAGACCATATCTAGCTTAACATTTATATAAACGGTGAGCTGTGCACCCACTTCTACCACACAAATAAAGATTCAAAAAGTGAGGCCACTCAACAAGCTGCCATTCTCTCTCCATTACCATCCCCTATTCCAAAACCAGTCCATTTTCTTACGTGGTGACAGGCACAAACATATTTTGGCAAATGTTTCTTAAAAAAATAATAACAATAAAAAAAAATTCCTTTTACTTTCCATGAGTTGATACAGGAAACTGAAGTTCTCCTGTTCTCTGTTCCCACTGACATTTCTAAATTGGCTAGCCCAAGAAAGCACCTCAAAACACCTCCGCAGTTCACTCACTGAAGTTGAAAGTCTTCCACTGACTTCAAAGGCGTTTGGATCAGGCCCAAAGTCAGCATCCTACCATGTGAGCATAGACTACCAAGCCACAGCACGGGCTGGAATCTGTGTTGTTTATACGCCATTGCTGAAGTGGTGCAGGAAGCTTACAGAACTTCAGGTCTCCAAAAGCATGTGCTCAGTACTTCGCAGAACATTTTGTGAAGTGTCACCAATTCCTGTGCTGATATAGGTTAATTTACAGGTTTTTTTATCTGAACCACAAAATACAGGAATCACAGACTGACTTTGCCTTTGACATCCTATGTGCACAAGTTTTCTGTTCCCTCCCTGTCCAGAAATTTCATTGTCTTTATGCCTGTCTATAAAGCTCTGAGATGTCATATTTTCAGTTAGAATATGAACCTCCTATAGCAGAGACCTTGCCTTTACTTGTTAGTAACTCACTTGGTACACTATTAGCATTACATAATATTAAAGAATTTGAACAACAGTAAGCAGGAAAAGTCTCTATGCTATCTTCCACCACAGCCATTAAACTTACTCAGAGTACTTGCATGGCAAAAAACTCCAGGCAAACATGTGCAACCTAAACCTTACCTGTAAGTTTGCAAAGTATCTCAAGCCAGAGAGGGAACTGAATCTAACCTTCTGTATACTCAAGGCAAGTGAATCCTTTAAACCAGCTCAGGTAAAACAACCCCAGTGTCTCTTTCAAAGACCTGTATTAGCACCTGAATCAACGTCATCCTGTTTGTGTGTCTTTCACACCATTCTAAATTACAGCTGCTTCAACCCACAGCCACAGTGGACCTAAAAGATGCTAAGATGTCTCAGGCCTTAAAGCTAAGGAGAGTTAAAGAACAACACATCTCACAGGAATTTCTCAACATCTCATACAACCTACCCTTTGGCAATCAAATGCTCTGACGTATGGTGGTGTTTAACTGTCTCTCATTTTCTTGCTCTCTAATTGATTTTGTAAACTCTGCTTATAAGAAGTTTGTAGAACTGAAGTAAAACTAACAGAAGAGTTCCATAATTTCTACATATGGGACACCACACAGCACTGAAGGTAAGCAAACAGGAAGAGAAAATGTGCAAATTCCTCTTGCCTTTTGCATCCAGGCAAAAAAACTTCTGGGAAGCAATCAAATTATTTTAAGTTACAAAATCACAACAGAACATCACAACTCATCTCTTCTTCTCAAAAGATAAAGCTTTCTTTTGTCTCTAATTAAAAAGATTAATAAAGTAAGAGAACACATCAGGTTTGCATCAATCATTGCCCATGTGGTTCTTATTACCATAATTAAAAGTTATCTCTTCAAAATTGTTGGATGAAAATGCCATGATCTGCAATTGAAAACACATTGAAGGGAGTTATCCACCTTATTTGACTATTTTAAGACAGTCAAATTTAAGAACACTGTGAAGGCAATATTCAAAAGAGTCCTTAAAGGTAATTTGTCAGTAAAAGTGTCCTATGAACCCTCTATTGAAGAATATGAATAGTGGTAAGGCCTTCCTTAAAAAAAAAAAAAAAATAAATCAAAATAATGAAGATTTTTCTAAAAGAAGTTACTTAAAACTTAGACACTGAAATTCAAGTTTTTATCTTCAGGGCTCTTTAGGTCCTGTATATGTTAGAAGCACTCATTTCCCCTAAGGTTGAATCTTTTAATGTGTTTAGATTTTCACACCGAGTGGGCCAAATTTCCAATAATCCTGAACAAACCTGATTATTTTGCTGACTTGTCACCCCATATTTTGTAAAAATTAATGCTCAGTTTTGACATCCACCTTGCACAATATATGGGATTTGGAAAATGGGTGATCTAAAGAGAGATTTTTTGCATATGTAGGACTGCAAACTTACAAATCTGTGAAACAGAAATGCACTGCAAATAGAATGTATAATTTAATTACAGTACCTTTCATTCAGACATTAGTGCACGATAGTTTTAACATCAAGCTAATTACATCAAAGCTAGTAGCATGCTTAAAACCAATGTTTTTTAAAGCTTTCTTTGTGTAACGTAACTTTAAAGGGTTTTCCCCCCCCGCTCTCTTCTTTATCTTCACTGAATGCAAGCTTTACATTTTGGCATAGCAGACAGTGACATCATGGAGTTCTTTTCAAAACTGTTCAGGGTGTAAAACCACTCACTACTTTTGAGAAAGGTTTGCTGGATACCAGTAAAAAATTATTTAATGGGTATCTCCTGTAACATAAAGAAGAAGCCTTTTATTTAACAAATCACAGGAAAACAACAAAGGGTGTTAAAGAAGGACTTGTTTGGGTTTTATTGTGAAAGAGAAAAGAACATTTTCCTGCCATCTTTATTTACATTTGAACTCTGCTACCAGTTTCCTTCTGTAGTTTGTGAAATCCAGTAGTCTCTTGCATCTTCTTTCCAGTTACCAACAGATACCTTGACCCATGCACACTGGATTTTTATGACAGTGCATTTACATGACAAGAGAAGAACAGTCTGTGTCTAAAGGCTATTTAGAAAACTAAGATAGACTGTGCAATTTGTCCAACAACTCTCAGCTATTAAAACCAACTTTAATTTAAATTTTTGCTCAGATGGAATTATCCAACTCTCAGGGAAAAAAAAAAAAATAACAAGGAATACAAAATGAAAGAAGTGCAGAATTCTTAAGCAAGACTATGGGAGGAAAGTGGCATAATGTATTCACTGTGTGTCTCTAAAATTTCCTGTAGAAAAATCACCCTGTATCAAAGAAAGTGTGGAGAAAAGAGAAACAGTGATGCTGAATATGACAAAAAGCCTGTTTATGTTTAATACATAGGAGAAATTGTTCAAGGACAGTTAAATGTGACCCATTTAATACACCAAGGTCTCACATACCCATGGTACTCTGCTGAGTAAGTGCTGATCATGCAAATTAAGGCTGCCTGGGGATACACAGTGCTTTTCAGTTGCAGTTTGAATTTTCCAAGTTCTCAAGAAACTTTTAGAGATGTGGATACATGTTACTGGGTCACTAGGGCTACTTCCGTTTCTTCAGTTGTTGGCTCATTTTGAAAATTCATTTGTCTGACATTTTTGAGTCTTCTGGCACACAGATTCATTTCCGGTAATGTAAAAATCTAATTATTGCTACTAGCTGTGTAATTTAAAGTGCAGATAGGCAAGTCAATATGAAAAGGTGTCCCAAGACAAATATTTGAGCTTCAAGAGAAAAGAGGAATAAAAATCTACTGGTCATTGTGACTCTAATTAACCCAAAAGTTCAGCAGAGTCTAGGAGTCCTCAAAGTTAGAGTGCGCCCTCAGTATTCACTGCATTCAAGGTGTGATACCTTCCAGACTGCCTTACACTTATTGGCTCAGATTCTTTCCCAGTTCACAGTATGCTTACAAATCCCAATAGCCATCATTTGGGTTCATTATGTCTGAGCAAATGCAAAGAAATCCAAACTGCACATCACCTCTGAAACTGGCATCAAACACCCAATCAAAGTTTTACAAGGTACGTAAAGATTAGCATATGAAATGAAAGGGCTAAGAAAAATATACAAGTTAGAAACATCAATGTCCATGTAAGAAGGGTACAATGTGCCCACTGTCTGAATACAAAAGAACACAAAGGCAGATAATCCTTTTTCATAATTTTACTATAATTATATAAATTTTATCCTTTAGGGAAATAATGCTCCAAAACAAGTTGCCCTAACCCCCATTCCCCAAACATTTCTCTAAAAGATTAAACTGTGTTTTTCCTATGGCTATTTTTAGTAATGGCATCAGTAATTAAACATTCCATGGTCTGGGGCCCCAAAGAAAACATCACTCTGGGTTCTGGATGTGTTCCATGATATCTTGAAAAAATGTATGCAGCAAGTGTTGTGATCCCCACTGGATCTGCAGGGACCCATTAGGATCATCAAAGGAAGCATGTGGTTGTGACAATGCAAGCAATTTAGCATTACTCACTGGAGCTGAAGCACGACACAGTGTGAAGCCGCTATTGTTCTCCTTGGTTTTTCTGAAGACACTCAAGTTCAAACCTACTCAGAGGCTAATAAACACGGAAATCAGAACCAGAGCCTGAAGCCTCTCAAGGGAAAAAGATTAACAGGGGAATGAAGCTGGGGCTTCCCTATCCCCACCCTGCCCAAAAATGACCATGAAATATGAAAGATTGCTAGAAGCCATTTCACTACAAATCTCTTTTGAACTGTTTGTGTAACTGAAAAAATGGATTCTCTTATATTATCTTTGTGTTTACAAAAATACAAGCTGCTGTATACTAACAGAAAAGCACGAATGCCTCTTCTATAGCTTACTCAGGATGATCTCCTCCCCTTTGCAGAAACAAATCTACTTATAAGGTAATTGTTGCAAAACACTTTCAAATGACTGTCTGGAAAACTACCTCAGCTTTTAAGGCCAAAGCAGTGGCACAGTCAATGAGTGCAATGGAGTTCAGGCTAGACACTGGCACAGCTAACATGATGAGACATTAACACTTTCTTGCAAAAATGGTATTTCATTAGTAACCAAGTGAAAAAGGAATGGGAGTGCTTGAGGACACTTAGGGTAGACTAACTGTGTGTGCATGTGTATACATATACCTGGTACTTTTGTGCAAGTAAACACATGCACTGTCAGAAGAAGGATACTCTACTACACAGGGCACTGAGATAGTCCTTGCTAGTGATATTCTCTTTATGTTTGTGTACTTATAAAACCAGTCCAAGATACAAATAGTTCAGAGTGACAAACTAAAAATAAAAAAAGAAGATCAAACACACGAGGAGACAGTACACTTAAACCCCCACTTATTAGTATTAACAGTTATGGTGTGAGAATGACAGAAAGTTGACCTTGGTTAGTTAGTGTTTTTAAGCCCCAAAGTGGGTTTCCTATAGACACTATAAAAAACTGCACTGTGGAAGCATTTATGGGGTACAACTTTCAAAGTGCACAGTGAGGCTTTATAGCTATCTCAGACCTACTGGGCTAAATCTTGAGCCACTGAAATCAACACAATTCCACTTAGTCTAGCAGCACTACACCAATTTACATCATCTGAGAATCTTGCCCAAAAACTGCAATGGGACTCCTGTGGCCTCAGCTTTCACAGAACAACCTGATACTATATAACATAATCTGACAAACCCAAGAAGTTTGAAATTAAGACTTCTGCTCTCCCTATATTTCACCCACTTCTGTTTAAGTGCATTGCTGCAGAGGCCTTGAAATTACACAGTCAGTGCACCAAAACAGAGCCACAAGAAAAATACTGTTGACTTCAGCATGACTCATTTATTTCAGTGAGATCTTATTTAAGCAAAGAGTGAGTCTGGGCTAGGTTGAGTGACCACTGTGATATAAAAACATTACAGGCTTTTCACAGTTGGGTTTCGGATGATACCATCCCTATGTGTTATGGCCCTGAAGTGGGTGCCAAGCTTTGTTTTGTCGGGATTTCATGTTTATGTTTACTAATGTTTACATTTCATGTTAATGTTTACATTTAGATCTGGATACCAACGTCCTCTTATACTGTAAATGATGTCCCCAAAATTCAGAACCAGAATGTTATTCTTGGCTGACCAAAATGAAATAGAGGGATATTCTAGAATTATAGTGATTTTGAAAGAATCTAACTATCCAAGCTCATTTTATCAACTGGCACAAAACTAACATTGCTGCATTTACTTCAGTGAGGCTAAAAATCTCACCTGAGTTGAAGGATTGACCCTTACATATCTACAATCTCTGTTAAATTACTTGGTATCAGTGACATGAAGTACTAGGCTCTGGCTGAAATTTCATGAAAGATGGATTAAAGGCCATCACTGGACAGAGACCATAGGGCAAAAACATATTTCAGAAAAGAAAATTTCATGTTTCAAGTTCTCTTCACAATGAAAGGTGACCTTTGATATCATTCCTGCCTTGCTCTTTCTATGAACTCCTTTTGCTTTCAGCACAACTCAAACACAAATGAGCACTCTCTTCATTCTTTCCTTAGCATCCCCATTTCAATATTCCAGACTCAACCGTCATTTACCCCAGCAGTCCCCTACTGTGCATCTGTCCCTCAAATCTTAAATACCTGTCCTCCCAATCTGTTCTGAGGCCAAGTCCAAATGAGTTTTGTGCATGTAAATTCTATTATCTACAAGCATAAATGACAGAATCTACTGCCTATGCATGCAAATGTTAGCTATTTAGACCAACCAATGTGCCATTGTGTATTAAGGGGCAAAGGTTTTTGTACATAAAGAGAAGCCTATTAAGAGTACCTTTGAAACTGCGGCCCTAAATTTATGTACAAGAAATAGAATCACCCCTGCCTCTAGAGAGCAGGTATTTCCAATAAGTATAATTTTCATGTAGCTTACATCTCTAGATAACCTTCAGAGGTTGAGTTACCCTTGCTCATATCTCTTCAGGATTCACTTGGCCTTTGGTAATACTAGAGTGTATGTGCAATCTGTCCAGTTAAAATGTTCAGACAAAGAAACATCATCCCACTAACACAGATTATATGCAGCATACGAAAGATTTGAGGTCATAAAAACATACAAGCAAGTTTAACAACTTGCTCACCAGGAAGACACAGTGATAGGTAAGAGAGAAAGAGAACTTGAAAAGCCAGATGACATTTCTGGTCTGGGATTGTTTTTATTTTTAACTAAGGCACATTTTCTTTTAAATGCTGCAAGCATCAAAATTTTTATGTCTATTCACCCACAGACAAGGTAAAATTAGATGATAGACCCCCCTTCTTTTCTTCTTCTTTTTCAAATCCAGGAACATGAATTCCAGGACTGAGAACTTCTAACACACTAAGTTTTGCCTTAGGCCAACTTACCAACTATCACAATCCCCTCTTGAAGAGGTCTGAAAATGGAATATTTTATTTACCCTTCATTAAGGAAGCACATGGTTCATCCTCTACATCTACGAAGTCAGGGTTTGGGGTCTATCAACTCAGTTCTGTTGCCAAGCTGTAATGAAGAACTGAATTCAGTTCAGCCTTCGTCTGTGTTATCCACACATTTATATACACCCTTATACAGACTCCAGTTATCACTCAGTGCATGAATCAATCCCTTAGCAATTTATGATTTATGCAGCTTGCTAGAAGAGAAGTAGGCCATGCCAGCCTTGAAAGCACTTTAGCTTAGTTGTTTTTACTCATGAAGGACATGTTGTCCTGTAATTATTCTGTCATTTCTTAAAAGGTGAAATCCTTAACAGGTTCATGCTTTCTCTGCTGCTATGTGTATGTGTGAGTTTATGTCTGAGCACGTCTCACCAAGTAAGAATCATCATTCCAAATTACTTTACAAGGAGCTACATAGAGCTGGACAGCTTAAAATGTGTTAAATATCCTTAGAGTTTATATGGATGGTTGCAGGGGGAGCAGGGGCGGAACAGGATAAGGGGGAGGCAAGGAAATCATTAATATGTTCCAATTACTGCCCTGATTCACAAAATACACAACTGTATAAAAGTGCCACTTTCTGTTTTGATCCTGTTGATAATGTAATGTAATGCTGTGTTTACTTGTATCATTTAGTACAGGCAGTATCAGCAAAATGTGCAACTTTAAACAATTATGCAAATTTTAAAGTAATGTGTTCGGAGAAAAACTGAAAGGAGATTCTGACATTAATCAAAGATCTCAGGCTCTACTTGCAAGAGTTCTGTAAAATATGGGCTAACCTTAACGTTTGTGGCTGAAAGGCAAAGATTTTTCCTGCCTCAAATTAACTGTATTTTTATTTTATTTGGAAAAGAAGCACCAAGAATACTAACTTCCCTGTTCTACAGAAAAATCTGCCATTCAGCTTCAACAAATAGCATTAAGACATATAACACCTCCCCTTCCTTAGATATGTCAGAATATTTGGAAAATTTTAATAAACTTCTAGCATGATGTATAAATTCCATGAATCATGGGAGCTGTACAATAGATTCTCCCTAAAAAGTCCTGCTGTGCCTAACTAAATGCTTATCTGATGTACTGGCAATATGAAGCTAATGAAGTGTGTAAACACAGCATACTGAACTGTTTGCAGTGGAAAAAAGGTCAAACTGGACCTCAAATGAAAACAGGGGGAATCCAGATTCTTCTGATACTTCTGGCTAGTTGGGGTCTCTTTTAAGTGGAGATTAGAGAGAAAACAAGGCTGGTTAGGATCCTTCAGGCTTCAGATTAAAATTTCAGATCTCTATTTGTTGGAAACTGCTTGTGTGCTACTCAGCCCTTGCTGTTAACCAGGGAATGAAGCATAAACTGGCCAGAGAAAAATCATGTTCAGTATGACCATGAAAAGGAAATGCCGTATCTTTCATGAGAAAGAATGATCTTTAAAGACATCTATCCTGCTCACCCGACTACTGGCAGTCAGGCAATATCCAGACTCCTAAGATCATTATCTGAACTGCTCTCTGAACCTCTGCTTCTGCACTGTCAGCTGCAATACATGAGGGCAGTTTACAACAGAGTGTTAGTTATTCACTTTGAATGTCCCAGCTTTAGTCAGTTTAAGTGAGACCCTTAATGTCACTTAAACATAGTGTTTTTGTGTTATATTTTAATTTTGAAAGGATTATCAAGAAAATCTACCCTTTCCGTTAACTTTCTTTGAAAAACGATTAGGAGTTTTAGAAAGGATCTCCAAATATCCTCACTGTGCCTGGTAAGTTATCCAGCATGAAACACATATTACAGACAAAAATTAAGAAAATGCAGAGGCAAAATACAAAGTTCTCAGTCTGAAACTACAAATAGCAGTGTGTTGTTTGGGAATGAAACATGAGCAAACATTTTAAATCATACTGAAATTTTCTTTCTGTTGGTATTTGGATCTGTATAGCCTTATTGATAAAATGAGCAATTTTTCTTTTTATGGGGTTAACAATTACACACCACTCAAAAGAATTTGATTGCTATTAGCTGACTACAGAACTCGCAAGGAAAAAATCCCATTGTCTTACACAAATATTACCAGTAAGAGTCCACCTAAGAAAGGCTTTGGAGAACTGCTAATGAGTCTTCTTTAGCTACTCCTTCCTAAAATACCACATTTTGTAATTTTGAGCTCCAACTAATTTTCCTGGTATTACGTGTGGAAGTCACTGTGAAAACTAGAGATAGGACGTAATGAAAACTTCACTCGTAAATATGGTTTCCTCAAACATAAAAATCTGGCAACGCTCAGAGAGCAGAGCAGGAGGTAAGACAGCTTTCATATGCTGCTGTCTTTAGTGCTTTTAATGTACATTGGATAATTATGTACTTCATTTCTTCCAAACTGAGTGAGTTATTTTGGTTTAAATCTATTTGCAGAGTATCTGGCTATGTGTCTCTCTTAATTTAGTATAGTATTCTCTGGTCTAAAGCAAGCAGCTCCAAACTAAATAAACTAGCATACCTTTTGCACAAAGCAACCAACTGCATTCCAGTGAAGCCCCTTTGAAAGCTATGTCAAATCTCTGCTGACTCAGGGAGGAAAGGACGTCATTCCCTTTGAATTAGTCACCCTGGTGGAGATTAATCCTAATGAGCTTTTTTACAGGCTTGGCTGGCACACCCAGGATTTGCATAACATACCTGTGATTTCTCAATATTTAGCCCAAAATGTGTTCGTTCAAATGCAGATAGATATCAGCTTTTCCAGAAACCATTAACTACAGCATTACTGCAAGAGCTTATCCAGCCTAGAGTGAGCCCAGCCACAGGGTGCTTCCGCAGCTTTGGTAAGCAGCCATCACACAACTAAGTACTGTAAAATCAGCACGGGCCAACTCTCACACAAACACCGTGTAAATGACACATCTCACAAAAGGTCACAGCGTTAAAGAACAACAGTGTTCTCTTTTTCTTTATTTCATTATCCTCATTATCTTCCTCATATCTCCCTATTTCACTGATTTTTGGCAAACAGTGGGCATCTATTTGATGTCACTAGATTGTTTGCAGACTCTGTGATGGAGTTTCAAGCTTCCTCCCAGCTGTATCCTGCCCTCATTAGGCAAACAACCATCCCTTGGCCTTTTCCACCCACCAGCATGAGAAAAGACTAACAAAATTTCAGTTCACAGAGAAAACAGGAATTGCACACCTTTGATCACTCTTGAGTTACTTTACTCTACAAATACAATGCCCAAGAAATTTTTACTGAGGGAACAATACTAAACTAGTAATCCGTATCTACAATACCATCAAACCATCAAAGATCTGTCATGCAAAAAAAAATGTTTGCATGCAACTTGGCTCAGTTCTTTTGAAAATAAAATAGCCATAACTAGATGCATAGGCTAAAGCAAGAAACCTGGTCTATTCTGGACCAAAGGGGTTGGAAAATAATTTTCGGATCTGAAGAATTTTAAAAGAAGACAGTAACCAGCTCTTCCCAGTTAAATAAGGGTACTGCTAGCTTGGTTCCTGCAACCAACCTAAATCACTGCAGTATCCCATGGAGCGAAGCTGTGTCTTTAAGGTAGCCAAGTAGCAAACTGCTTTCCTCAGAAATAAAAAAAATTATAATAATAATAACAAAGTCATCACAGCTCACAGTCTAATATACTCCACAACGGACACAGTCTGAAACCCATCAGTTTACTGAGCACTAGTTCATAGTCCCAAGATCTCCAGCTATAATCTGACAATGGCAGCATAAGAACACAATATATAGCTCGGTCTCTATTAACAAGAAATAAAATAGCACAGCTGTGTTTCCTCATGACAGACCACAGCCCCAATGATCATTCACTGTCTCTCCCTGAAGTACTCGCCTAGCAGCCGATTTCTACTGCCCTTAAGGATTCCTAAGGTACATACCATTCTAGTAGCTAAGGATGTAAATGAAATACTACGAGTTGTACACCTGACTTTTGGACATCCAGCCACTGAAGTGGTACACAACAAAACTTGTGTTAATGTCTAAGTTTCCTAACAAAGAATGAGTACTTTAGGAAGTGCTGGCAGTAGCGCCTTGGCATGGGGCTCTCAGAAGGAGTCATCAGAACTAGCCAGGAAGATGCATCAACACAGGTTGGATCTAAATCTTTACCTCCCTGAATGAAAGATGCTCAGGCATCTGAATAGACCAAAAAAAAAGGTGTCTCCAGCTATCCTGGAGCTACATCACAGAACTGTCTGCACCACAGTATTTCAATGAAAACAGCAGGCCTACTCTTTTATTTTAAATGGCGTTTTATAGCAGTGCCCTTTCTTTTTAAATCTAACAAGACCGGATTTGAAATATTCCTACAAATGCCCAAATTAGTATATCCTGTGCATGTTTCCTAACCACCAGGCCATCAGACAGCCAGCACGGAGGGGCAGGGACTCACCATCTCTTCTGACAGTCCATCTCATCAGCAGCTCTGTGCAATTCATGAATGTTTTGAACAGTGCTCAGGGCCTGGTGACCTCAACCAGGGCAGAAGCCTGAAGAAAAATGAAGCCTAAAATCCTTTAGGACTTCTCAAGTCTCTGGACACCTAAGACACTATCTGGAAACTGCAATGTGGTGTTGTTCTGTTACTGTATACCTATGGTGATTTTTTCATGAAGGAGAGCTAAACCAATTCTGCCAGCTTCATGAAGCAGGAATTCCCTTTCTCCTGTGTCCCACGGGCAGGCTCTGACAGAGACATTGCCAGCTGTCTCTGTTCACACAGGCCTCACTGTGAAAAAGCCAAACAACAACACGACTTTCATTCTGCACCATTTAGCTTTGGCTGAAAGTGTAATCGTGTGTCTGTGGTTTTCCTGTTTGGGTGCCTAATTTAATTGGCTGAGTCCACTCCTTCAAGTGTGGAATGGACTCTGAGGGTATGAGGAATTAGCATGTTTCTGCCAGAGACATTCCACCCGGATCCCATGTTTGTTTAACATGTACAAACAGCTAAAATAAAATACTTGTTGGCCTCTGTAATAAACAGAATATAAAATAGTGTGAAATTAAGCAAGACCAGCTGGGCTCCAGGAGAAATGAAAAGAACTTACACTACACAATGATCTGGAATGCAGACACACTAAGATGGACTGCTATTGATGTCTGGTTTTGATGCATTTTATATACAAAGTACTGATTAGATCTAGCTACCAAATTAGACCCTTTCATATCCATATGTCAGTAATAAACAAAATTTAGAGGAACAAAACAATTGCTCTGAAAGCCAAGTTTACAATGTTGCATCACTGGCTGTAGAAGTGTGAAGTCATCACAGCAGTGATAATGATTCCATTCTTCCAGAGGCAAAGAAAAGGGAAAAGACCAAAAAAGAACATTAAGAATTCTTCTGATCTAAGACAGGATTTGTCCAGCCCTCAGGGACTCATGAGAATGTCAGGATATGAGTCTGTATAGAATCTGTGTAGGAGCATTTGGGCCTCCATATATATACTGAAACCATAAACCAAACAACTGCTTAACTGCTGGAGAACTTTAGAAAGTTGTTTCCTACAACAGGGCAGGATGAAGGTTCTCCCTCTGATGGGATTTTTCTTACTCAATTGGGAAGCAGAGTTAGGGACTCTATGATACAGAGGGCACGATTCTATCTTATTGCATGATGCAATTTTGAACAAAGAATTCAAGCAGAAAAGTGTTTTAAGTTGCAATTCCTGTGCAGGATGCTCTGTTACACAGCCCAGATTACCCCTGTGTCTTTCTTTGGCTAGTCACTGTGCTCCAAACCTTTCCCACTTCCCTTCTCTTGGGATTATACATGTGGCATTGTGGCTAATTGCCCTTTCAGCAGACTTTTCCTGGCAGCTGGACATTTTAGATCTTTCCCAGTTTGTTATAAACAATGTATCAAATGCATTTATGTTTTCAATATCTCTTTTAAGAAAAAGAGGCTAAATGAGGAAATAAAGTCCTGCCCTTGGAAAAGCTGCATGGAAAATAAAAGTTTGTCAGGGCTAAATCACTGACAAAATAAAATGTCTGGGGGAACAGATTTAGAACTCTGTCAGACAAATTACTACTTATATTTTATTTCACTGGCAGCTGGATTGTTTTGATGTTTCATTTTCTTTTAAAAAGAATAAACTAGGAAGAGTAAACAGGACCTACTTCTTCCTCCCCAGTGTGAACTGACCGTTGAATTTCCAAACCAACATAATGGATTTTCTCTCAGTCACAGTGTAGGCATCTGCTTCTTACCGCCTAAGGGCAAGATTCCTCAAATCATCCATAGTGAAGCCTAAGACCCAAGATGCTGCTTCCTGTGGAAGATCCTGTCTGTACAGTCCAATGCCACTACACCTCTGAAGGCACAGGAACATCAGGCAGGTAACAGGAAACAGCAGCTTTAATGTTAGCCCGGTGATCATTTAAAAACACCACTTCCATCCATTGCTTATTCTCCCACAGTTCTTCTGTCATGAAAGAAAAGATCATGATGACTCATTTGCTAGAGAAGCCAATATGATAGGGGACTGACTCAAAATCAAAAGAGTAAAGAATTTCACAGCACCACCTGTATCAATGGCAGAACACACCACAGCATCACCAGTCTGAATATCTGTACCATAAGTTAGAATCTGGATGATTAATGACTGTCACTTGAATGTCTCTTCCCACCCTTTATTATTTTCCTTTATCTAGAAACAGTTGGAGTAAAGCAAAACAAACAGAATTTTAATTCTCACCCCAGGAAAACAATTTTGGGAATTTATGGCCACCCTGGATGCCCATTCTTCTGGGCATGCAGACCCAGACTGCTCTGTCCAAACTTGAGCTTGATGGACACATGAAGGCATGCTCCAGTGACTGATAACATACACTCAATCAGGTCTTATTGCCTAAAGAGCAGGTAATGCTCTGGAATACAGAGCTTCATATATTGCCATTGTAAAGGTTTGAGAATGAACTAGTAATGGGGATTGGTCACATAGTCATGGTAGAGTGGATAAATCACTGAATCATTCATTTATATAGTACAATACAGTTACAGTAATAATACTGTACATATGGTGAGGGGCCCAACTGGGGAAAAATATTCTTCAGCACCCTGCACAGTCATTCAAGAGCTTTGTTTTAACTTCTTCTATCACTTACTAAAGCTGCACAATACGTAAGTACGTCAGCTTTCTGCCTTTAGGAACCTGACTCCAACACCTTCTTTTCACCCTGCTGCCTTGAACTTATGCTTTCAGCATCAGTTAGCATCATCCAGCAGGAGCTTTTAAGAAGTCTACTTTTAAGGGACTCCAGAAGTAAGGCCGGGGATTAAGATAGTTCATCCAGAAGCTGGAGCTAGCTGGACTAAAGGTAGCAAGGACATGGGCTGCCTATGAACAAACGCAAAAGGATTTTATGAGGTGAATTGCTGGGTGACAAATTGATCAGTGAAATTTAATGTAAGCGTATGTAAAGGGAAACATATGGAATCAACAATTCTGACTTTACATTTAAAATTATGGTCTCCAAGCTCATTACTGCACTAAGAGGAAGATCTGGATAGCACAGTGTAGGTAACAGAATAGCCAGATAAGTAACAGAGACAATATAACAGATAATGAAAGCCTCAGCTCAAGGAACAGTTGACAGAAGAAAACAGCAGATTAAATGTTAGGAATCACTGTGAAAGTAGGGAGCTTGATTGCATCAGTGCATACATCCACACAGCCCTTATACCTGGTTCTGATCCCACTTCTCAAGTGGATATACAAATACAAAAGGCATGGAGTAGAGTGACAAGGATAATAAAAGCTGCAGAACGACTGCTGGACAGGAAACAATCAAATTTGCTGGCACGGTCCAGTATGGAAGACATGCCCCAGGGAGGACATGATACACACCTATGAAATTGGAAGTGGCATGGCAACAGTAATAGGGGATCTATTCACTGCCTCTTCCTATGCAAGATCTCAGAAGCATCAAATAACACGAACAGATCCCACACTCCCACACTCAAATCAGTGTAATGTACAGTCAAGCCGTGGAACACCTTGAAGAAGGATGCCATGGTGGATGCAAATGTTTAAACAAGTTCTGTGACTGGATTCTTGAGGAAACAATTGTGAAGGTCTACCAAGGAGGAAAACCTCTCTTCTGGCTTAGCAAGGCTAGAACAGTCTGTCTGTGTTCAGAATAGTATTTCAGAGGGGAATAGCTACATTCTTCAATTTCTGATGACACATGAGACTATGATGGGGCTAGATGAGCTTTTGGGTCTAATATGACTCACCTCATGTCCTTTCTCAATCAATTGCCTTTCAGTGTGGACCAAGTAAATTGAGTACACAGATCCTCCTCCCCTCACAGCTCTGCAGGCTGAAAAGGCTTCTATCCTCAGCAAATCATCATTGCCTCACTGCTGGGGGTCATATCAAATCTGTTAACTAGGGCTGCTTCTTTATGCTCCCACCTGTTTTAGTGAAAATGAACCCTACTTACAGTGACACTATTATTTAAATCAATCAAGACAGTCCAGTTCACTTTTTGAGAAATACAGGTTAAGGGTTCTCTTCTGAACAGCTCAGTCACCATACTGGAGTAGGGAGCAACAAGCATCTGGAAAGGCAGAACAGACCACAGACCTGTCTTTCCTTTCCACATTCGTTCTCCCAGAAATGAGGAGTATCAAATCTCTCTGGATCAGGAATTCAACTTTTGTGAATGAAGATGGTTGATGATTTTTCAAAATGTTCTTTTTATGTTCCTGTTGGTTTTCATTTTCATTTCTTTGTCAAACCCCTTTTTTCCATAGGAATTTCATGTTTGAAAAAAACCTAAACAAAATCTCCACATTCAACATGAGATATCTGCCATTCTGTGGTTCATTTAAATACTTTACTGAAAACATTATCAAAAGGGTTGTTACAATTGGTTATGTCTTAAAAGAGTGAACTCCTTCCAATAATATTCTTAGTACCTCAAATTTATTCGAGTGTACACTATTATTCAAAAAGAGAAGCTGTGCTATATGCTTCAAAATGAACAATTTAAAGCTAATAATTTTCACTGAAATCACACTCACTCTTAGTGAACTCAATGCAAATAAGGAAATACCCTAAATCTGACTGCAAAATCATTGTATTTTTTACCTATTTAAGATGTGAATACTACTATCAGTGAAATATTAGAAGATGATGCTTCCCATATTTATTTTGACATTTTTTATTTGTAGTCATCCTATAGGGAAGATTTTTCAGAAGCCTCCCTTGGTAGTTTTGTGTTTAACTATCTGCATTAAATTGCAACCCAGTCTATCCAGAAAAGCATTTCTGCCCTTCAGAGTTCAACAAAGGAACCGCCACCTTACAGCCTTTGTCTGCCGCTGTGGAAGGAAGCAGCATGGCCCCCAACAAACACCTTTGGGGATAAATTTAAAAAAGAAAGCTATGTGATTGCCTTTATACCCTGTTTAATCAATCCACACCCTTCTTCATCAATCCAGCTAGCATCAATAAGAAATTAAGGATGAAGATCAGGGCTGTGTGCTAATGACCAAAGCTGAAAATGTATCCCAGTTCATTAAACATTTTCCCTCTTTCTGTCTTCAGAGTTGATAATATTTTTTCATAAGCAGGCAGGTTATTAAAACCCAAACTTCCTGGTGAGAGCTGGGACATTATCCATTAACTTGTTTCTGAAGAGAACTGTCCACAGACAGATGAAAAGGAGAATCTTTACCCCACTAACTGCTCATAAGAAAAGGTAAAAAGTGGTCCTCAAAAGATGGCCTTCACCAAAAACCTGAAGTTTCAATTTAAATCTTGATGAAATCACAAATAAATAAGAACAAGGCCAACAGGCCAATTACATGCAAAGGCAGCATATACCATACATCTTTGTTTCACTATACAACAATAGAAGAGAACAAGCACTCCAAAGAAACAGGGGAAAAATTTGAAAATTTTAGTATTTTTCCCTGTATTTGGTACTTCTATGAGAATGTTCTTTTTTCAGGGTCGGCATCTGTAAAATCAGGAAAATCTTACAGGGGGGAAAAAAAAGGCAGACTCTTTGACAGAACTACTGTTCTCAGTGATTCATTTGAAAGTGCTGAACTCATTCAGAACCTGAAATCTAAGAACCACCAGATGGGCTGGCATTCAAACTTACATGGAAGGAGTGATTTTTTGAGTTGTGAGGCATTAAGTAGTGGAGGCACTTGCTTTTCTCATCTATTCCACAAGGAAACTAGGAGGAGAAACATAGAATAATTAAGAAAAGAAGACTTAGTATTGTTGGACTACAGTATCTTGCACTGCTGAACCAGAGGTTGCTTTAAAAAGGAACTTAAAAATTTTAAATAAATCTTTTACAGTGAATCATTTCAACATGGAGCTGGAAGAAAGACAAAACAAATAAGATAAAATTGTGCATAGTAAATTAGTTAAAAAAGAATATGCTTATGTACTGGGAGTTCTCTCACAATAAGAGGGGCAAGAAAAGGTTCTGCCAAGTATCAGCATTATTGCCAAGGGAAGGAGGAGGAAGTCCATGAAATAAGTGTATGAGGAAATATCTATAGGTCATATATAACAAGCATGGAGAAAGCCTGCAACCAAAGGCACTACACAAGCACATACTCCTGTACACTGCTTAAGGAATGTAGAGGGTCACAGACCTCTTCTATTTCAGTTTAGGAGTGATTAAAAAATGCTGTCAACTGTCCACACCCAGCTGGGGAGATGCCTGGTGGGCAGGATTCTCCTTAAGCCCATGTGGTATCACTGCTCTATGCAATATACATTAATTTAACCCACACTGCAGAATGTGCTACCTAAAATGAGCCCAACCAAACCAAGGGCTGGAAAACCTGGTACTGGTTCCTAGGAGCCAACCACTGCTGATGGCCAGCAGCTGCAGCCAGCGTGCAGGATGGAGAGGAATGTGGCTCTCTTGGGTGTAAGTGGCAAATGAAATGTATGCAAGTTAGCAACCCGACAACACAAATGGACTTCAGGATCAGGCAGAATTTTCAGCAAAACAGACAACACACATGAGTGTGTAAAATAAAGCAGGCTGGATCTGCTTTAACTCAGCTTTCACCCTTCCCAGCACTCACAGGCACAAATGAGCATCCCTCCTGGAACCAAGGACAGAACAGGGCTGCATTCATTCCAGAGTAAATTACTCCCTTTCTTTGCATAATTTACACTAGTCTACTTCTTACAGACACAAATTATAGCAGCTTGCATCTTACAGGTATTTACAACCATGAAGTACTGGAGTTGGGTGAGGGAATTGTGATGAAAGGAGGAAAAGCTACAGAAAGCTCAAACAAAAGATCAAAAAGGCTCTGACAATGTAGTAAGTATAACAGTAAACACTCTAATTTCTTCACCATATTACTGGAAGTGGCGTTTCTATGGTAAACAAATTAATATTTTTAATTCAATTTACTTAGAACTACCTATGACCTCCATTTACTTTTGCTGTTTTTCCCGGTTTGAACAATGAAAAGCAATAAAGCAAGTTTCACTTTTGCTTCCAGCCAGTTTCACTTTCAGAAAAGACTATGTATTTGTTAAAAAAAGACCCCCACAGGTCGATTTCATTGGAATCAAAAGCTGCAAACATTACTGTTGACCTCTGATTCAATAACAGGTTTATGGAACACTTAGGTCTAGGTTAAATTAAGTTGACAGAGTTTTGATAACAAATACTCAATTGATTTACAGAAAAATTAATTTAGTCCAAAGTGTTAGTACAGCTATTTGTTAAAATTGTAGATTATAGAATTTTACAGAATCACAAAATTATTGAGGCTGCAAGGCACCTTTGGAGACTGCTCAGTTCAAACCCCTGCTCAAAGTAGGGTCAACAAAAACAGGTTGCTCATTGTTGTGTCTAATCCCGTTTTGAATGTCTCCAAGGACAGAGACTCCACAACATTTCATGGCAATCTGTTTCACTGTTCATTCACCCTTACAATTAAAAACATTTTTTTTACATTTAAGTGGAATTTTCTGTATTTCAGTTTGTACTTTCTGTCACTTGTTTTTTTGCCTGCGTGCTTCTGAGAAGAGCTTGGCTCTTTATCTTTCGTATCCTTCTGAGCAGCAGACCCACATTTTCCTTTGCTTTCTTTTTGCTGACAATGCACCTGCAGGAACCTTTCTTGCCACCCTTTAGCAGATCCAACTCCCCAACGGCTTTAGCTTTCCTCCCTCCATCATTGTACATTCATACAGTACCTCTGAAGTCCTCCTGGGTGCCTCCTTTCACCTCTTGTATACTTCTTTGTTTCTTTTTTGTTTAACAGAAATTTAATGCACACAGAAAGCTATGCCAGCATCCGATTTTGTAATTTTGTGTGGACAGTCCCATTAATGCAATTGTTTTTCTAGTACAGTGCAATGGAAATACCGAAGTCCTGTTTATATGCTTCAAAAACTTTTAAATAAAGAAAAAACCCAACCAACCAACCAAAAAGTGGAAAACAAAGGCACAGTACTGTGTCTTGTTCTTACAGTCTCTTCCATAGCACCCTGCCGTACACCACGAGCTCCAAGAACTGGAGGCAGGCTATGCTGTTGTACTGCTATCAAGTCATGGCTTGTAAACTCTGAACAAAGACTGGGCAGTGAGGAACTGCACCTGTAGTCCGTACAATCTTCCTAACATCAATTAATGAACAAATAAATATTCCCTGATGGATGAGCCAGACAGTAAATATCCCACAAGTTCCTCCCCAGCCCTATTCCCACAGGTAGGCTGAGGACTCTACGCGCACTCCCACAAACACTGCTGGAAGGCCTTGGGCCCATTGCTCCTTTGCTCTGCTGCCTTTTGCAGCTGTAAAGGGCAACAAAATGTGAACGTAAAAGCCAGTTCTCAGGTGGTTTAGACCACTGAACACCTCCAGAGACCAGGACACTAGCATTGCTTCTGCTCCCCTCACTGCCCTCAGTATGTGGCTTGTACAGCTTTAGTTCAGCAAAAATACCAACAAGCACTTTAAATCCTTCCACCAGAGAAAGCATCACCTTCTCTCTTACTTGTAGCTCAGCTTTTTGCTCCTAAGTTCCTCAGGTTTCTCTGTGAAACATCTGGGGCCCAAAGCCTTGGGTGGCCAGCACAGTCACTGTGAGAGACAAGTTTGTACACTCATATTTGGAGCACAGTTGCCCATCTCTGCCTGTGAAACTGTGCCTACAGGACAGGCACTGCTTAAAAGCTGCTGCTGACACATCACAGCTGAGAAGGACTCACCGTCACTTGGCAGAGCAGTGCCACCACTTCCCCCTCAGTGGCACAGTTCTGCCAAAGACATCCTTCAGGGACAGCAGGGACAGAGTTGGGGGTTTGGATTTTTCCTTTTTTTTTTTTACTTTCTCTTAGGGAATTTTCTCCCAATTGTTGCTAAGAGACAATAACTACTGATACTTAAGAGAACAAAGATGTGGCTGGGAGGAGGAGGAGGGGGAAAGGTGTAGCTGGCTACTCTCTTACCTGGGGGGTCTTCTCTTGGGAAGTGCAGAGTTACCGAGAGGTTTTAGGCTGGGGACAAACAGTTGGGCGAAGCTTCTAGCTATCTCAGTATCAGCATCAGAGGGGAGACAGGCTGCAGCCTCTGTGGAAAGAACACGCCACCACTGCAAAATTCCATCTCCTGCTGTCTTCTCCTACCCTTGCTGCTTCTGAGGTTCTAGCTATAGGTCATTTTGCTATCCAGAGGGGCACCAGGACTGGCTGCCCGCCGTGAAATTGTAAAGGAAGCCCCTCTTCCATCCTTTCCACTGGCTGCACGTGCCACTACCCACGTGAGGGAGACACGACTGAGCTCGCGCCACAGCGCCCCCTGCAGGCGCGGGGCATCCATCGCACCGCCCTGCCCGGCCGGGAGCCACCAGCGCCCCTGCTGGCTGTGAGCGGAACTGCACCCGAGGGGAAAGGGCCCGACAGCCGCGAGAAGGCCGTTGTTGGGTTTCTGCTTTTGTTTGTCATTGCTGCCATTGTGGTTGTTTGTTTGCCTTGTTATACATAGACATACTAGTAAAGAACTGTTATTCCTTTTCCCATATCTTTGCCTGAAAGCCCCATATTTTCAGAGTTATAATAACTTGGAGGGAAGGGGGTCACATTTTCTATTCCAAGGGAGGTTCCCGCCTTCTTTGGTAGATGCTTGTCTTTCAAACCAAGACAGACAGGAAACTCCTTTGGGAGCAGGGCACCCCTCTGGGAGCAGAATAAAGCTCTAGGGCAAGAAAAGGGTAGCAGAATAAAAAGGAATCTATGCAAAACTTCATTATTTTTTAAAATCAGCACTGCTAGTCTCCGCTGGTTCAAAGACACAAAGACTGGACCTACAGCACCAGCTTTTCATCACAGAACAGTATTACATAACAGCTGGCTAATTTAACAGAAGGTTGGTCAGTAAAGAATTATATCAAGTTGTTTGAAATGTGTAAATCCTTGGCTTTGGTTGGTTTTACCTAGCTCCATTCTCCCCACCTTGCCAGTGCTGGTAACAGCAAGACCAGACTTCAGACTGTGACCACCAAGGTTGCTCTGTCTCCCATGAAAATCCTCCTTAGCAATGTAATTCCCTCACTCTCCATGTGGGAAATACATATGAAGGAAGAGATCCAGTTTTACATCGACTCCACAGTAACTCTAGCCCTACAGATACTACTAGTGTCCAGCAAATAATAAACAAATGCAGTCAAACACTTAATAATATGTTGTTTTCTAAAGACATGGTTCATCTTACTTCACTGCTGTCTGTAAGGGTCTTCACTGCCACTGCATCAGAAAGGCAAGGGGTTTTCCTGCCTTAACATTAAAAAAATGAGTCAAATACCTCAGAAACCTACTGCAGCAGATGAGATGTCGTTACGTAAGTGATACCCTTCATCTCAACCTAACCCAAGCTTAAACTTCCCTTGGTCTCAGTGACAGCTTTGCCTGTGTATGGACAACAGCACTCATGGAGTGCAGGCAAGGGGAGGAACACATGGCAAGTCGACACTGGCAATGCCACCCGACTCTTACCAAGAAATAAATGGATCTATAGTTCTTAAAGTACTCTAAGAATGAAGGCCAATAGATTCCAGCATATGAAAACATGAGATAGTTCTGGGGGGTGATTTTTTGGGGGGTGGTGGCATCAGCATTTTATATCCCTTTCAAAATTTGGTCAGAGATCTCAGCCATGGTTGCCACTTTAGTGAGGTCTGTACTTGCCTCCTTCCTTCTCATGTCCTTCCACCATCCTTACACAGATAAGCTCTAAATCATACGTAATTTACTTCCACGAGCCTTTAAAAAACATTCAGCTTGTTTATCACTGCTTGTCATTTTCTATTTTGATGGCAAGATTACCATCAGTTACTGTTTTTAAGAGGCATACAAGGGACATTTGTCTTAGCATCTGTTTCTTAGAATTCTGTCTCCTCTCTACTAAGACTGGATCCAAATTCTGTGCTGTGCTGCTTTTGCAACAAATACAAATAGATTCAATAGTAAGGTGAAATATTTGCTTTTACTCTTTTAATGCAAAAAAAAAAAGCTTGGGGTTTTGCATGGTTATTTACTGTTCTTTGCAAATCTGGCTGATGGAATAGTACTCAAGGAAAATTAGTGAGAAAAGGCAAGAGCCTCGAGAGGCGCAAGCTAACAGAGCTCACTTTCACCATTCAGACAACATTTATGCCACCTGAGAATGTGGAATAGCTACATTAACAGTAATTTGCTTTTATTACAAGTCCTGTGTGTTTAGACACTCTGGAAAAAAAAAAGCCAAAAAAACAAGTATACAAACCTCTTTTTTTCCTTGATTCCTTCCCCTCCCACCTCTGGAAGACAGCTGATTCTGACAGGCAAGAGGATCTAGTCCATTACAAAGCTGTAAGCTTTCCCACTTCTACAGTTTCTACATCATATTCCTAGACCTAATGCCTCAAATCCACCTCAAAGTACCACAGAATTCCCATACCTGGCTAGAAGCAAATGCACATGCTTACTCTTTTGTATTGCTGTCTTTTAGGACATGGGCTGAAATTCCTGTTTCTCAGAGAGAGATCTGTTGGCAGGACAAATTTAAAGATACATGCAGGCCACTAAACTCATGCTCCAACAGCCTAACAACTCTTTCATCAAATGTTTGTGAAGCTATAACTTTCTTTCAGATCTTGATTATTTTTGAGAAAAGAAACTCACCACACACACACATACACACACAGCTTGAAAAATTACAGAAATTGATTTCTATTTCTATTTCCCATTACCCTTCCTACCTTAACTCCTTATACAGGCTTAAGAGTAAGCACCTTCACCAGGTGTGTCATTAGGATTAACACACAGAGGAATGAATACAAGGGGTAGATTCTGGAAAGATTTTTAAGAATTCAGAGCTGTTGTCACTCATCTAGTCCTTTGACCATTTGAAAATGTCTTTTATGATTAAAACCTTCCCCCCCACCCACATATATGCCCTCGAAAATTGAACAAATCTTATTTTTATTGTGTTTTCTTCCAGATTTTACCACAGCAATCTGGGCACCTTCCCAAAATGTATAAATGAAAATCTCATGCAGTACAGCATCAGCAACACTGAGAAGCAGCTTAAAAATTTTCTCTTTGTCTCTGTCCTGAATCCAAACTTTGGCATATCCATGTCACACATCTGCTTCTTCCAAGCTGGTGCAGCAAAGGTGGTTGTGTTTGTGCAGGAAGTCAGAGCCACTGGCACCAATGAGCATTCGCCCAGCTGGCTTGGCCCCAGGAAGGGAACACTTTCCCTTGGAAGAGGAACCGAAACTATGCCTAGGGAAGCCTGCTCTGCCTCTGACCAAACTAGCTGTCTTAAGGAAATGCCAGACCTTACTGCACTGGGGTCAAATGTAGAGTTATGTGGCAGTTTGATAAGCTACAGTACACTAATTTATTGGCTATTTTCAAAAATATAGAGGAAATTTTATTACGGATTACTTTGCTTTCCTGAAAACTTTTTATAATTAAAAACATCTGGAAGACATTTCAATATATCATAAACAAGAGGAAATCCAAAGCACGTGACTTCTAAGAAAATGATGCAAATACCCTTCTGTGCCAAAATTTATAGTAATCTGTTTTTCTTATTTTGTGGGGGGCGTGGGGGGAGAATGAATGGAGGATGAGTCAACAAGGAGAAAACTACTAGTGTAAAGAAATATTAGGTACCACTGTTTCATGAAACATACTATTTTTTATAAAACCCAAAATTGTTAAAATAAATTTGCCTTATTGTTGCCACTCTCCTCCTCCCACCATTTAGTTTCCAGGGAATATAGCATTCTGGACTGGATAAATGATGACAACAATCCTGACAATATAAGGAGGCTATGAGTGGGAAAGAAGGAAAGGAATATGTTTCGGATGATTGTAGGTAAAGGAAACTACTGGTTTGATCTGATGAGTACTATGCTTCTTAATATCACTAAATATCTACAACTTTTATGACAGTTCTTGAAGAAATAAAATAAAACAAAACACCAACACAGTCCAACATATTACTATATATCTGAGTTTGAGTAATCTGTTGTCTTATAAAACACAGTAGGATTTATGGGCTCTAACAACAAACACAGCCAAAAAGCTTTACAAGAAACCTCCAACACATTTACTGAAACCCCTAACAATTAATTACTAAGTACACAGAAAATGAAGTAATGCACAAGAAAAATAGTGAAAATGTTTATAACCAAACCTAAAATTCATGGGAAACTTAAAACTAGTATTGGGTTCCCTGGAAATACACAGGAAAACCAAGCTGAACTGTCTCAGAGTTCAAGAGGTTTTATATTTAGAATTTCAGTTGAGTGCATGGGCAACTATCATCAAGTTTATATGGCCCCTAGCTGCAACTTCACCCAAAATCACTATCTGAATTCAGAATTTTCATTCAGTCCTAGGGTTGGGTTTTTCCAGATCTGTTGCTCTTGAGAATGAAGTTGGTGTGATGTGGGAAATAATTTCCTTTCACTTTGTAGAGCAAAATGTGAGTGAAATGGGTTTGATGCCTTCTCCCAACAAACTAACAGGAGAGCGGCCATGGCAAATCTGGGCTGAGAGCAGAGACCAGCCTACAGTCAGCCATGAACTGTGAGCTTGCTAGAGCTGTGCTCTGTGCGATCCAGCAGCTCTCTTTCCCAGAGGAGGCTGCAGAGCAGAATGGAATGACGTGTACTGATTGCGTTCTGCTAGCCTTGCCCACCTTCCTTCTATGACAGCTCATGGCTGTTCAGTCACAGGAGCACCAGAACATCCTCACTGGGGAGGTCTTAACATGGGCCAGAGGAAGTGAGGTCACATCCCTGGTGTATGTGGAGAGGAGCTCCATGGCTAAATCCTAGAACTTGGGGTAAGCCACCTCCCTGCTTATTGAAATAAGATTTTATTATTAAATCCACCTTGTGTGACACCACTGACATTTTACTGTCCCTTTCTTTTCTAATCAGTTTTAGCAGTAATAAAATAATTACAATATCTGTCATTTAAATTGTTCAGATTATTATCACGGGGCATCTAAACTAACTTCATATGTTAGAATAAATTTTGCAAATCCTACCTTTCAATGGCATTGCTTCAGGGTCTTTACAGACTCAGGTATAACTTAACTGCATTGGCGACACTCATAAAACAGTTTAGAAGTTTTTCCCCAGTACTTACAACTTCCTTGAAAAGATAAAGTAAATTTATTTTTGAAAAATGTGATGAGAATTTTAAAAAAAACAACAGCAATTCCTCCAGCCTAAAATAAGCACTAATTATGAAATTATAATATGTCAAATTTTAATAGAGAATGCAGCACTTGCTGGTGAACCTTACTATATAATTTAGGGAAGAGTTGATGAACTATGTTCTCACAATTTCAAAGGCATTTAGTTTGTTGAAATAACTTCATTATGTACTTCATGAAATTAATGTCTTTTACCAGCACTATATACAAAGAAGGCCCAATTCTGACTGAGTACTCTGATTACAACTGTAATGTTGCCATTGCATCAAAATAGAATAAATACTAAGGTCTTTCTATTTCCTTGTATTTTGAAAATAAAACATTTTGGAGTGAGAAAAAAAATTATGCTCTTAAACAATACATGGTGTTTAATTAATTGCAAGGAAGAAATTGTGATAATGTTCTGATTTTTTTTAATGAGTATTTGTGGACCAAGTCAGAGTTCTGGCAACATATTTAATAATCACATTTATCAAAGCGAACAGGCATTGATACTCTTTCTGCAGAGGAATAATACCTAAATTATGCTTTGCATAATACCAAGTATGTTTGCATTTCTTAGGAACAATTTTGATCTTAAAGGTGGCTTGCAAAGTAAAACATTTATTATTAGCAATGAAGATTGTGGTTGGCCATTTAATCACCTGACACTGTATCTGTTCTTTGTTTTCAAATGAACTGATAAGTTTTAGGGAACCAGCCAACCTTTACCTAAACAAAAACTGTTCTTGTAAATGTTGGCAAATAGTACAATGGGATATGAGTTTTCTTGAACCAAGCACAGTTCTGACAAATGTTCAAAAACATTGTCTGGGCACTATTCAACCAGCTCTTGTACATGGTATTTTTAGTGTAATGGAAAAGACTCATTAACATTTTCCTATGAGAAATCTGAGTTTGTAAGGAAATTATATTTTCATGGCATTATCACAAATTGAATCCCTTTATCCAAAATAAATTAAACATTTGTTTCCTGGAGTACAATACTGGAATGAAAGAACAAGTCAAATGGCTTAATCAATAACTTTTTAATTTTAGGACTTGTCAGCTTTCCCTTTCTATTTCAAGTTTTTCCCTTCTAGCATCAATGATGACAGATTGAAGGGATATGTAAATGGGTGAAATGCCTCAAACTTGCAATACAGTTGGAAAATATAATTTCATTTGGGAAATCTCACCTCTGCAGAAAAGTGAAAAAAAGTTCCAAGGTGTAATTGCAACAGGTGAAACAATCCCCTGTCCTAATAGCACCTGCCAAGGACACACTTGCACTGGCATTTTGTTCATACTGGCAACAGAAACCATCACTGAGGAAAGGAGAGGAAAGCTGGTGCTACAGTACCAGGAAGGCCTGCCATGTCCAACCCCCACCTCAGATCCCTCTGACAAGGCAAGGCTGGCTGTGGTGGGGTTTTTTACTGAAATGACTGACTATCTACAATGACAGCCACTGCCTTTGGGCAGCACTAACGTGATTCTTCCCAGAGAGAGTAATACTGTCTGGCGGGTACCAACAAGAGGGACCTGCAACATTTTATGCTACTGTGGCTAATTTTGGAAGAGGTCATTCCTGTCTGTGATCTCCTGTTGACATCCAGGTGCTTCTGAGGCTGCAGGCATACTGCTATTTGTACACATTGCTATTTCTAATGTGCACTTTTATTTTGGGGTGAAGGTGCAGTAGAAGAGAGAACGTGAGCAAGTGCTTCCCTTAGCTGGATCTTGGGTGTCCAGACAATACAATGAATCAATCGATTGAGGTTTTGATCAGTATAAATAACAAGTGCATAAATCAAAATACTCCATATGATTACAGAAAAAATAGCATGGTTGTTTCTAACACTGAAATGACAGATGATCTATAGGAAACACATTTAGAAATCGAGTGCTAAAAATAACGATGCAATGCTGTGCAGTAAGAAGAAAATAGTTACTCTTCTCCCTTAATCACAGGAGAGCAACATTCCTACCTGGGGAGGCTGGACTAGAATTGAATCACCCCCCTCTTGTGTGGTTTCCTGACAGATGATCAGTTCATTTTTAACTCTTCAGGAGTGCAGTCAGGTTATGGTACTTTAACATCCTGTCTTCTGTTTATTTCTTTCACCCTGCTTTCCGTACTCCCACTGTGCTGTGTCTCATCTGCCCTCACCATACTGCCTCTTCATTTAATCACGCATCAGAAGTCCCCTTCTACCCTCCCATCTCACTACACTGAGTCTAATTTTCTCATTCACAGAGGAGGCTGTCCTCTCCTCCCTGCTTTAATTATGACTCTGCATTAAAAATAAAAATAATAAAAGCTCATTTTCCTGAGACATAAGTTATTGATGCTCTGGCCCTGGAGAAATATACACACATTTATTTGAAGTAATTTTGAACATTTTGTTTTTACCAAAAATATGTATTTAAGTTAATGAGAGCTGGGAATGTACCTTTCTTTTTTGGCTGCCTGGCCCCCTTGGAGCTTTGCCTTGGGTGTGTAACTGAGAGACGGTCATTCATGCATGAAGAATAGAGGCTTAATTAATTGGACTGGAATTGTAAAATGGTGTACTTGATGTGGGTAAGGCACATTCCACACTTTTCCCCCATAAAGATTGTGACATTTTTGTGGAAGTGTTGAAGAGTGGGTCCAGGAGCCATCAGATGGATGAGACTTCATTAAATAGGTACAGCAGGGAACCCCTAGTCCTGAATCTCACACAGATTTTTCCCCACTCATTCATTTAATTAACTCTCAATCTGTATCTATGGCTCCAGAACAATTCTATTTAATTTTTATGTTACATGTTATATGTAATTTATAGTACATAATAAATAGTTTGTGAGAGGTGGAGCCATGAACGGTTTGAAACAGGTTTTCCATGTCCAAATGAAGCTGACACAGAAATAATTTTTCATTTCTGCCAAAATTAAGGTTCCATTTTTTTCTTTTCAGCCTTGAAAAATGTTGTTAAAAAATCCCAAATCATCCAGGAAAGTTTATCAGGTTTCAATAAAATAGTGACTTCATTGTTAGCAACTGCTTATTTCAATCGTTCATGAAATGGCTCTTTTCTACAATATAAGCATTGCATACAAAATAAAAATAAATGGCTTCAAAATACTATTTAATGGTATTTATTATAGAAATAAATTAAAAGGCATTTTGGGCCCTCTCTCATTCCCTCATAAAGTGCACTTAGCCTCTTTTTAAAATAGACTAGTTCTGTGGTGGGAAAACCAGTCTCAGAAATGTCTCTTGTACTCTGCTACATTTTAGAATGGGAAGGAATAGGTTCTTCGAGGTAACTTCATCCACTAGGAATGAGAAATCACATCGTTTTGTGGTCAGCAAGTATTTTAGAAAACAATGGTAATTGATTTTCTTTTTAAAAATATGTCCTGTAAGCTGACTGGTTGTTTTCTTTTGGTTTTCCAAGACCTGTATCTTTCAAGGTTTCATGAAGCACCCTGTCATATCTGGCAGTCCCTAAGTTTGCTTCATCCTGAGGTATTTTAAGATTGGAATACATGTTATTCCTCTTGGAGTGTGCGATCCACAGTCAGCGAGTGTTTTTAATGACCTTTCATGCAAGATCAAAGTGTAAACACCATCCTTATCACACCTATCTCCTTGTGGACAGTGGCCCTGGAAAAACTTTTTTCTCTCTCATCCAAGATATTTCAGGGTGGAGATTTGAAGCATTGATATCTTTTTTCTTTTAAGCTACTGGGTTTACAAAGCTGTTCCTCATGTTCAGAACAGTTTGAATTAGAAAAATAAAAGTACATATGATAAGCCATAAATGTTTAACAGCAGAGGAACCTTTGGTAGCATTCATCAAGGTCTCCTTCCTTTTCTCTCAGTGATACAGTTTTTACACTATTGGGACCAGAATTCCATCATTCCTTATGAAGGTGAGGGGTAGGTTTTTATTCCTGCATCACATCTATAGATGTCATATTAGTTACCCAAACAGCCTGATGTGAATACTTGAGTACTTCCTGAAACTAACTATTGCGAGCTGTTTTGAAGCCTTGAATTGCTACCACCGAGAAATGTTGAGTCATAATAATTAGGATATGCAGTGACACTTGTGGTCTAAAATAAAGACTGGTTTGAACCCTGTAAAAGGGCAGTAAAAAAATAATTTTCCCCTTCTCACAGTTATGTGGGACCAAGGATTTTATCACCATTCTGTAAGGGTCTGAAGCCCAAGTGCTGCATGTACTGAGCAACTTTGAAAATTTAGCTATTGTAGCTAACCACCTGATGTATGTATAGCCCCACCTTATATAAATTATGTAAACATCTTGGTTCTACAAGTTTGAGCTGGAACTCTGTAAGCTGTCTCATGAGACTTTCAGTTGTTGCTTGAGCTAGAAAAGTATTGTGATTCCTAGGCTTTCTTGTGGTAGTCTGGCATTTCATATTCAGGCCTGGGCAAAACAGGGATGAGCATATATTTGCAAAAACTAAGGAAAAAAGAATGAAAACCAATTCCTCTGTAAATCTTATAAACCTCAAGGAACTGTTCAGGTATGAGGCACTGTAAATGGTTTATTCTTTCATTATCTGCCAAACCTTACAAACAAAACATCCAAGGTTTCCTTGCCTGCTTCTTAGAGATGCCTCATACAAAAAAGACTATCTCTTACATATGAGTTCTATGCATTCACATGTAAGTTGAATGCAGCAAGTATAGCTACAATAATTAGTGCCAATGGATCCTCACTGCTGGGAGGCACACTCTCATCTACCAATAGCCTTAAGTTAATAGTGTACTGCTTTCCATCAGAAGGCACAACAGAGAAAAATGTACAATTTATTATTTTTTTATTCTAAAGCCACTTTAATTCCAACTTCCATGGCTCCAAAAGTGTCCTGCCTTTTGATGAATTGGGAACAGACCACAGTCTCATTTCTTTTAATAGATGAATAGATGAATGTGAGGTAAGAAAAGCCACCAAAGAAACAGTGTGTATAACGAATTAGAGTAAAAGGAGATTGATATGCTTCCAAGATGGTGATGTAGCAGTCCATGCTGAGTTTACAGTGCTTGTGGTTTATAGCATGTGCCCTAATTACTTCAGCTTAGAGCTAAATTGACTTTGAAAATCCTGAAAGAGTTACTGAGACTGTAAAAAGTGATACTTTGACTTTAGTGAATTTTTTCCAAGAGGCAGAAGTTGAATTTAAAAATGGAATTCCAACTTGCAATGCTCCTTTCTGAGGCAGGTCCAGGAAAAATGTCCCTTTGGTTCAGCCACCTATTTTGATGCATCTTAGCTCAGAAAACATGTAGAGAGAAAGTTATGATAAACAGAAAAGACAGACATGCAGTTAGTAGTTGAGTTACCGTCTTTAAGGAAGGACAGTGTTACAAGACAAAGAAGTTTGCTAAGCTCACTCGAAGTACAAACATAGAGCCAGTCATGGCATCTGCACAGAGATGATGGGACAATCTTCAGTCAAAGGAGAGTTGGGAAAAGGGGAAAAGCATATCCAAACATTTCCAAGTTTAAGCCCTTTCAGTTTAAAAAGAAACAACACCAAAATAAAATGAGTAGAATCACAAGATTCCCGAAACCAGAGATTTTTTTCTAGAGCAAGGTGAGCTCATTTGGAATCTAAGATGGAAAAAAAATGGCCATCTCCTGCCTTGGTTTCCCTAACAAACCACAAATAGCTATTTGCATATCACAGCAATGCATCTGAACTCCTACCATTACATAAAGCTTTCCCAGCAAGTTTTCAGTTACAGACACAAATAGCAGCCATTCAAAAAACTGGCAAGCTCGGATTGCTACCAATCCATTGGAAAAAAAATATGGAGAAAGAACATTTGATACAAAAGGTAAGAGGGATAAATGAGCTCTCCAGTTTGAGTGCAAGTCACTGGTGAACCTGCTATATATGATATTTCATGGCTCCTTCTGAGATATATTTGCACTACATCTTGCTAATGTCAAACTGACCCACCATTCTGAAAGGTTCTGCAGAATGTTATAGATTAGTTTATTTGCTTCTCAATGTGATTTGTATTTAACCAATCTTCCCTAATCTCATGAAATTTTTGCCTGCTGGGCAGGTGAACATTTTTATTATCAGAAGTAGCTGTGCTTGGCCTGCCTGCTTCCCATGTAATAGATAACCATAACAAATATTTTGAGAATAAAACTTATATAAATGGTACAAAAATTTGATGTAAATAAGTACAGGGGAGAAGTTATTGTGGCCTGATGGGCAAAGGAGCCTTTCTTTCATGCACTGGGACCAGTTCAGCAATGTGTGTAAGAAAGCTATCTCTGTAGATTGTTTTGGAGTCCTCAGTCCATATGAGGGTTTAAAGGGTCTGAGTGTTTTACTGAGAATGGGTCATGAAACAGTTTGGCCAAGAGCCCCATCTCTTGTACATTTCTGTTGCTAAACTGCTTTTGAGCAGCCATAGCACTGATGGAGGATGAATGTCTGGGCTCAGACTGAACCGGTCACATCAAGAGTTAGCAGTGAAGAGACCAAGCTATCCAGCCCAACACGTACCGCCAATCAACATCACCTTTTCTCAGGTCCAGAGTCTCTCCATTCAGGACTATATTCTCTCATCCTAATTCTCTTTCCTTATAGATAATTTCAGCTTTTTGTGATTTCTTGAGACATACGCATCTCTTGCTTCCTTGGAAGAGTTGGAAGAGCTGCCCAACTAATTCACTACTCACTCTTTGTTATTTTTCTTCCAGGTCCTCAATTTAACAAGATGGGCAAATATCTGTGTCAGGAAATTTACAGGCTCACTCAGGACTGAGTGATACTGACTTAGCTCAGTTTTCCCCAGAAGCATTAAAGACTTACTAGAGTTCATTACAGGCCCTTAGGAAACCTGAGGAAAAATATCTGAGGGAACAACATTTGTGAATAAAAACTAACTCTTAAATCTGCAATGCAGTTGAACAATTATGCACCTCACTCACCAAATAACTTTCAACAAAGTAAATGGTAACAACATTAAATTTTTTTTTGAACACTCAAGTTTGTTGAGCAATACTGCTTTCTTTTTCCTGTTAAGGGCCACATATCCAAGAAGAAAATACATCTTTCAGTCTCAAAGCCTGTCATGTGAATAATGGGATTGCAGCACTGGAGATAATTTATACAAAATTTAAAACAAAAAGTATTTTTTCTAAAAATAATATTTTTAGTTTCCACAAAGTTTTATACTTTATTAATCTACTTGTATCTGTATATTCTAACAAAGAAGCTTTCATAGTACAATGCAAGCAGATTTGAGAAAATTCAGATTTATTTACAAGAAATCATAAGTATGTTATTCTTAATAACTTAAACTGAAAGAAAGCCTTCATTTAAGTGACTTAATCATACCCAGAAAGCATGTAATAAAATAATGACCTCCATTACAGATTATAAGTAGCAATCAAATCTCTACAAAATAATGATCAATCCAGATAATAGGTCTGATTACATTCAAAATCGTGTGCTTATACTCTGTTTTATTTCCAGAGTGTGAAATAGAAATTGACTTATGAGAAGATGCTGGGCCAACAACCAAGGGGGGTCTAAGTACATTGAAGAATGGCAATTAAGTCTGGAGGAAGTCTAAATTGGGGTAGCTTACTTCTTCTTCCAGACCCCTCACTGTGCATATCATACCACTTTAAACCCCCTTAAGACTCACTTAGACACGTTCACTGAGATTTAGTTACTTAGGTGAACTAAGTAATGTGTAACTTCCATATGGCCTTTAAATATGATGCAATATCCAAATTAGTATAGCTCATATTCCAAGAGGTTGGAAGAGAATAGTAAATGAAGAAAAAGTAAAGTAAATAAAGAAAAGCAACTAGCTGGAAAGAGAAAGAAACTACAGCAAAACGCCACCTTTCCAGTGATCTTTTTCTGGTTTGGCAGCCTTTGAGGTATGCCAGTATAGCCCACAGTGCAAGTAGCCAGTGGAGCTTAACAGATTCCAATGTTTCAAAAGCTGGTTCCATCAAGGCCTCTTAACTCCCTGTCTCCCAAACCTTTTGGATGTGCTAAAAACTCTTTGACTTGCAATCACATGTCTGACAAATCTGCATGTTGGGATCTTTCTTTAGTTATGGTTTTGCCCCTTCTGCTTTTCTATCTGACAGAAGCATGAAGTATTGACATGCTAATGTCCCTCAGCCTGCCATAAGGGAAATATAAGATTAATTTCTCCACATTTCTGCAGTTACCAATCAACAACTCATTTCATAATTTGTATGTCAAAGTCTTTACATTTTCAGGGCAACACCTACTATCCCTACTGCAAGAGTCTAGTCTCCCTTGAAATATTAAATCCTAGGTACTAAAGATAAAAGACATATCCATATGACAAAGAAGAGAGAGATGCAAACCTCTCTTTTTGGTCCAATCTGACTGAAATGAGACAGCTCTGGGGCAGATGTAATTTAAAACTACAGTAATTGCTACTTAAGCATTGTATTAGGGTATATGAAGACTCCTCTTTCCAAAGGATTCTCGATAAGAGCCAAACACCCAACATTTGCAATTAGTATAGGATGCAATTTCTACCTTTTTTTTTTTTTTTTCATTAAGAACAACTAATAGAGCCCTACTCAGGTTCTCTCCCAACTCCCTCAGGAGTTACTGAGATTGCCTTGTACTCATCTTTCATGTAACCACCATGCCACAGTTTATGCTAAAGGGGAGGAAACTCCCTTGTTCACTTTGTTCTGGAATCCCTTCTAATGGAAGCCACTCTGTAAAGCCTGATCAGAAGGACAGGGAACAGAGCAAGCATGACTACAGCTTAGTTGTCAAAGGACAGGGACTGTGTACACACTTTTGAGAGATACACTTCTATCCACAGAATTGGAGAGACCTCCCATACCACCCAAAAATACTGTGTCTGTGTCTGGGAACAGTCACCCACTGCCAGTATTATCAATGGCCTTTGCAAATTTTCATTTCACTATCTTCATTCAGTATAAAAAAGCCTGGGTTTGCTTGTTCAGTAGTTGTACAGAACCTCCAGTAATAACAACCAAAACATACCTTAGACACTGCATTGGTGATTCATGATGATGTGAACAGGTTGTTCTAAATTCCTAACCTGTTAAAGGAAAATTAAAAGCTTCTCATTTTGCTAACAGAACATTTTGTTTGCTCATTTGCTTCACCCCAGTACAGTCTCAAAGAATAGCCTGAAGCCATTCAAACAGCCCTCAACAAACCTGAATATCTGTTTTGGTCCCCACATTTGCAAACTAGAAATCTAACTGAAAGTCAGGTGCTGATTAATAGAGACATCAAAGCCAAGGCTTTAAGAATATGTTTGATCAGTAGAAAGAGGTTTGTGTGGGCGAGACACCTAATTCCAATCCATTGCTATAGTTCATAAAGCTACAGAAATGACTAAGGGTTGCAGGTTACAAAGAACCAAGAGAGCATGTACAGAAAAAGGCAGAGAGAGCACAGAAAGCCACCACATGCTAAGTTAATAGAAGCAGCTTTAAGACCTTATTAACAGCATTGTTGAAAATAAAATAGGAAAGAATCTTCTTTATAAATATGTTAGGCAACTGCTCCATCTGCAATCCACCCTCTAGGCAGAGGAGAACAAAAGCTGGTGAGACTCAAAGTCTGAGAGAAGAAGATGGTACAGCAACTTTTCTGTCCACTTACCATCAGCTTAAATAGCATCTTACTTCCTGGAGATACATATAAATATCATATATCACAGCATGTGCAGGACAAACTAGTTCAAATACAACAGTTTTCTCCATAGGACCCTAGCCTACCAGGCAGGGGTCAAGAGGGCCTCCTTGAGTGCAGGTTTGGTTGCATCTCTCTTCAACGCGAGGCAGCAACTCCCGTTACCCTCTGTAAGAAAGCAATCAGCTCTCCATAACAGTGGGCACAGAAGCAGTTTTCAAAGTCAAAATGGTGCTGTGACATGCTGTCAGCTCACTACCAGCGCTGTGGGCACACTCACTTCAGTATGGCACTATGCCAGTGTTTGCACCATAAACACAGCCCCTCTCTGGTTACAATGCCAGAAAATACGCTAAGAGTGAGCTTTGAAAATACCTTGTTGGGAAAGCTCAAAATACCATAAGCAGGTCTCGAACATCATAATACTTTGGGAAGGTGTTATTAGTACCTAGAAAGGGCTCTGGGCAATGAGAGCTTGTGCGCTCTCCACAATGAATCCATAGATATTCAGGTAATCAGTTGCTTGTGGGGAGAGCAGACGTGAGCTAATTCTCTGAAAAGAGCTTATGGATAACTATGAGGAACAATAATTGCACATTGCTCATATCTAATACAGCATTTTAGCACTAAAGTTCCAATTGTAAATGATAATTGAGAGTTGTTTAATAATTGAATAAATACTAAATAATAATTTAATAGCATACTTTGTTTACAGATATCTGTACATGATATGCTCTTTTAATACCACAAACAGCATCTATTTGCTTGTCAATACTGTTCTTTAGGAAAGTCATGTGGCACTGTAGTATCTGCTACAAAGCAGTTGCAGCCTTATGAACTCAGCCTGAAACATACTACTATACATATTGATTCTGAGAATAATATTGTCACATTGCATAATTTTATCAATTTAATTTCTAAAACATTGTCAAAATAAATTTGGAAATTGAAGTTTTAAGAAAATTGATCTAGATGCCTTATTAACTACATTTGTTTTTATCTAAAATGAAAAAAAATTTGGATTCCTCACATTCTACAGTAACTGTTTCTGTATTACACTGCCACTATCTCAGGGCAGAGACTCTTATGTTACATGCATGCAACACAATATACATACTTATCCCTCACATAGTATTCATAATAAAATAGTAACAGAAACAGAAAACCTAAACATGAGCTCAGCTAAAAGGTCTATAAGGAGAAAAAGGCAGATTAATCAGACGTCAAACAGAGTTCTTTTATGAGTCAAGAACTGGGCTCAAGGCTGAGCTAGGTTTTCACCCAAACCTATAAGATACAGTGTTATAAGGAGTTATCTGTCCCTCTGTGAATGAGATACAAATATTAGGCATTATAGCAAAGACCCTGCAGAAATGGTTCACGCTCCTGAACATTTTTTTCAAAACCTCTTTCACATCTAGAATGGATCTGGTTTTCCTCATGCTATGAGGCATGGGAAAGCATGGGGCATGCTTATCCTCAGAGAGTTGGCCCTATCCCCAACTATGCAGAGTTAACATGTTGATCTTCTCTATAGAGCTATGAGGGTGAAAGGCTCCTCTCTGCTTTCTCTCTAGCCTCTGTAAGTCAACCTACTAAATTGAGGGCACCTTCTGAGATGGCTTTTATGTGCTGCATAGAAACGGAGTAATTAGGGAATCTGTCAATAAGCATACACTACAGACAACAAACATGGTGGGGAAATTCAGCTTGATATACCTCCTAGGAACATACTTGAGGAAAGCCCTGCAACTCGGGCAGTTATCAAAAGCTGCCACTGGGTGAGTTAATAGAGAATAGCTAAAAATAAATGGCAAGACTGAAAAAATGCTGAATGCAAATCCAGAGGGACTGCTGATAAAATTTCTCTGCAAATCTCTACCCAGACAGTAGAGGGCTGCAAAATTTCTCCAGCATGGGAAAGGTTTAACGTGACAGAAGGCACAACTGAGCTTGTGCCCTGATCCTGGGGAGGGATGCAGCTTAGCCCATTTCAGATACAACAGGGCAGCATTGGTCAAGCAGGAGTCATTTCACAGGAAACAAGTGATGTGGACAGGCCTTGAGCACAAGTGAGTGACTGAACCTTGGGTGCTTGCAGGGCAGGTTTGGCTTGCCCAGTGCTCCTTGCTTTGACCAAATACAGGGCAGGGGAAATGGAGCTATGGGGAATTATAAGGGAGAATTGGGTTGTGAGCTGTAAAACCTGCCTGCAGAAGCACATGGCAGCACACAGAGGCTTGTCTCCACCAGACCCTGGGGAGAGGAGGTGTCACATGGCAGACCCCTATGGAGAGGAGCCTGCCGGGAGCTGACAGACGAGTGAACAGTGAGTGATCACCCCATAAAAGGACACTGAGAAAGTGTGTTGCTGATGTGGCAACATGGGATAGGTCACGCCATATAAGGAAATGCTGTGCCTTAGAAAAGTGTATAAAACCAGCTCACTTCTTTGAAGAAACGATTCAGATTCCCTGCCGGTCTGGGTCTGAGATTCAGTCACCGACAAATGGTGCCCCATGTGAGGAATTTATTATACACCTATCTGTGCGTCCATCAGTGAGCCCCATGGGACTTGAAGTGCTGCTACAGAAGCAGGAACGCTGGCCAGCAGTTAATCCCTACAAGTTGTAGGTGAGCCATGGGGGACATAGGGGATGGAGTATCCCAGGAACAGAACGTCCCAGAGATGTAAAACAGATTTTAAAGAAACATGGCAGGAAAGTTGAGTCTACAGATTTGAACAGAGTCTTGTTCTGGGCAAAAGACTGTAATTCAACTTTAGATAGGACCAATACTTTTAATCCTTGGACATGGGACACTTCAGATGCATTGTGGAACCGAGTTACACCCGGAAATGCAGCGTTTACGGAGCTTTTGTGTCAGTGGAAGACAGTGTGTAAGCCGCTCACAGCGCATGTGGCACCTGCAGACCAGACAAAGAAAGCCGCTTGTGCCACTGAAGCAGCCATGCCGAGCCCTTCTGCGCTGCCAGTGACTGACCGTAAGTCTGTCAGGGCTGTGGGAGGAGAACCAGAAGATGGCCCCTCGTCCCTTGACACGTTTGACCCTGGAGGGAAGCCAGACGGTCCCATAGAAAAGCTCGCGCCGCCCCAAGCCATGTGGCATCAGCTGGAGATGGGTCACAACGAGTGGCTGGAGCTGGGGCATCCCGTCCTAGTAGCGTGTTCCCTCTCTGTTTGCTCTCTGTGAAACTGCAGCAGCAGCAGCAGTGGCAGATGTGGCGGGGGGGACAGGGAGCGCGCGATGCCAGGGAGCACACGCTGACAAGTGCATGGCAGTGTGGCACCAGTGAGCACATGGCAGAGCTGCGCCGTGCCAGCAAGCGCATGGCAACAAGCCATAGTGGCGAGCACATGGCAAAGCTGTGCCATGGCCATGCCCAGCGGCCGCCCCCACACCACAGATGGGCAAGATTGGCAGTGCTGGAGGCTGGCAGGGCTGCGGCTCCGCTCAGCGCATGGCGGGGTCCATGAGCGGCTCTCTGCATGTGGGAGGTGAGGAGATGGGCCGGCGGACCTCTGCTGGCCGTCCGACCTGCACAGCCAGTGGGGCCCGCACAGCTGGTGGGGCCCGCTACAGCCAGGGCTCCCATTCCCTGCAGAGCCTCGGGAGCTGATACTGTGCTAAGAAAAAAGGACTAAGTGGACCAATAGCCCCTTCCCCAGGAGTGGGGAGGCTGCAGCATACAGCATTTGCACCAGCTTGTGCGAGAATGGCTGCAAGCTAAGTATGTCATTCCTGCAGATAGTCCATAAAATCTCAGACTGCTTTTTTTTACCACACCACCTTGTGACACCCTGCCTTGTTCCTAACAGCTTCCACGTTGATGCTTCCCTGATTTAGAAAAAGTACCACTAGAATGAAAGACTGTAACACTCTCATCCTACAGCAACTTCTGACTCGAGGCTTTTGTTGCCTTTTAAAACCTCTTAGAGAGTTAATGTTATTATAATTGTCATTTTCTAAGACCTAGATTTATATATATTCTGTGAAACAGTGAAGTAGTTAAGCAGTTAATGATATTACCTTGCTTATTTTTACTTGTTGTATTAGATGTATTATTTCCCTGTTCATAGTAAGAAAATTGCATGTTATGTCACACATTTTCCTGAATTGAGTAAGCTGGAAGATGTTCGTGTTACATATTGTTAGAACAGAAAAGGGGGAAGTGCAGGCATGGGGTGTGCTCCCCACGAAAGGACTGTAAAGAAGTCTATATGTTCTTAATTTTTCAATCATATTCAGAATGATATTAATAAAGTTTTAAAGCAATTTTATAAGTATTTTAGAGAAACCCTCTCAGTCAAAGCTTAAGGCTCTGACCAAGCCCTAGCCGTGGCTGACTAGGAATTTATACCATCAAACCCAGGTGTTTCTTCCCTAAAAGTGTAACCAAGTCATTTTGACTTGCTAATTTGATCTCATAAAAGCTGGATCCTCTTTCAAAGTAAACTTGAAAGTCTTGCCTAGGAAAGACTTTCTAAGTCTTCACTGTGAAACTAGACCTTCCAGCAGTTGCAGACTGTGAGTGATGGTAAAAGTTTTAGACAACTTTATGTTGTTTCTCAAAGTTCTATCTGTTCAATCACTGCCATAATTCTTATTTGTATAAAACACAAAAGGGGGAATTAAAGGGAATTATAAGGGAGAACTGGGTTGTGAGCTGTAAAACCTGCCTGCAGAGGCACATGGCAGCACAGAGGAGCACATGGCAGCACACAGAGGCTTGTCTCTACCAGACCCTGGGGAGAGGAGGTGTCACATGGCAGACCCCTATGGAGAGGAGCCTGCCGGGAGCTGACAGACGAGTGAACAGCGAGTGATCACCCCATAAAAGGACACTGAGAAAGTGTGTTGCTGATGTGGCAACACGGGATAGGTCACGCCATATAAGGAAATACTGCGCTTTGGAAAAGTGTATAAAACCAGCTCATTCCTTTGAATAAACGATTCAGATTCCCTGCTGGTTTTAGTCCATCATTCAATTGCTGACATGGAGCCAACTTCACACCTGGGCTGATTACCCCCTCAGGCCTCAGTTAGATTTGGATCCTGTTTACGATCGAGAATATGCCTGATTGACTACAACACATTCCTGGTTCCCTGTTTTGTACAGTGACCCCTCATGACTGCTCTTGGCAGAAACCCTGCTCACTTTGCTGCCTTCATCATGAGGGCTCACAGCTTTCATGAGTGCCGGAAACATCAAACCCAAACCACAGGCTAGCATATGGTCACTTTTGGACCTCTCCTTAGTGCTTCAGTCACTATTTTTTGCCATTTTGCTTTCAAGGAAGATAAGGTAGGAGATACTAGGGTTCTCAAGCCAATTCTCCCTCCCCAGAGTCACTCCAAAACAGCTCCAGCCTGTTTGGGGCAGCCTCATTTTATATTTGCTCTACTTATGGGCTATTTACTCCCAACAGCAGCAGTAATTAGTCCCTACCTTACATCACCTTTTGCTCTTGTCTGGGTTCTACATTTATCATTTATCTGTCTCTGTGAGTGATTCAGTTCCTGTGTTACACAGGGAGGGACAATGATAGTGCTTGCTCTGAAGGTGTAGCACAGACCCTGCTCTATCAAATGGTAAGCACTGATATACTACAGAGCTCACGGCAATCCCTGGCAGTGGGGTCATTCACTATAAATATTCAACAGAGAAATGCTTGGAGAATAATGATACTGAGATATTGAAGGGTGATAGTTCTAGAGGAACAAATTACCCCCCAAATTGCCTGTATGATTTCCTGCCTCATACACCGAAGCATCAAGGCACAGAATAGCCTTACTAATGGTGAGGGAGATTTGGGGCTTTTGGGTTTATTTTGCTCAGAGACACCAAGCGTCTTGAGAGAGATAATACACTTTATCAGGCCATACAAGAGAACTGGAAAAAGGAGATACATTTTCCAGAACACAGGACCTGTATGATGTCATTCAGTGTTTTGATCCTTTGAACATCATCACTCTTGGCTCAGTTAGAGCACTGCATCTTTCCAAAGGCACTAATTGATTTGGCTCTGTACAAGATGAATAAGAATATCACAACTGAAAATTTATACTTGACTAGAATGCTGAGGAATGAGTAATATACCTCTTTTCCACTAATTTCTACAATAGGTTCTAATTAAATATGGCAAAGAAAAAGATAGGTAGAGGTTGCCTTATTCAGGAACAAGTAGATCATCCAAGCACAAATTTGTGGTATGGCTGTTTGGCATTTACCTCTAGCCTAGAAATTTGTACCAATTATCTTACCATTACTGGAACATGGTACATCACAGATTGCATACTTCAGGCATATAATTTCAAGGGCAGGAAAGACATATAAAAACCATCATTTTCTAATTCTGTAGATGAGGGTTTGTTTACACAATCTTATACCATTTCAGATGATTGGAGGCAAGATCAGTAGAAAAAAATAGCTTTACTATAGATAATGTGAGCCTCGCCAGGCCTATTTCTTAAGGCTTATATTAATGTCAATAGAAGTTTCAAGGGACTACCCATAGGATACTCTTGAAAATAAGATGTCACATTTCAATGAATTTAACCCAAGGCACAATTTTTTAAGTGCACACTGTAAATATTAAATAAATTTGTCTACTCCCTTGTAGCTGCTGCTTATTGTTTGAGAAATATTTCAACTTAAAAACTAAAAACTGTGAAAATTTTGGCATGTGCCAAAAGAATTTTAGAATTTTGACATAAACTGTGATCTAATTAAACAATAAGACCTGACAAAACAGTCACCACTGTCTGATAATGACCTCCCGGGGCAGTTAAACATACCAAAGCAAAGCAGAACAGACTGAGAAGGTCAGCAGCAGCACTAAGAAACCTTTTACAAGACATCTAATCACTCTTGTAGCTCTCACTTTCTTTGTTTTCTATTTCTTGTATTTAAAAAAATAAAATACACAGATAGAAATATAGGAAAGACATTGTTCTGATTTATCTGCATATACAAAAACTCCAAACTATAACTATGTGGTCTATGTAAATAATCCTAGTCTGACGGGCACATTATTTTGCAAACTTTATTAAAACATAATTATTGTTCTCATGTAGCATAATGAATACCAACATACTGGGGCTAAAAAGAATGTGATGGAGACAGACTGTACATGGTACTTACAATACTGCTAGCATAGGTATCCATCTAAAATGGAGACTAAAATATGTACAGTTCTGCATCCTGTCATATATAAGAAAATGTTCCAAGTTCACAGTGTGGACAGAGTCTCTTTACATGTGTTGCCCTGAGCTAAGCTATTCAGATACACTGCAGTATTTTCAGGCATCTTACTAATATGGAGTGATAGTAACTAATTTCAGTGAGTTAAGATGTGCCCCTGCAATAACTCAAAATGATGGATACATTCACAGGTTAGTTCAAGGGTCTTCTGTGCCATACCTAGGTTTACACTGCAGAACATACTTTCATGGGCATCTTCCTTTTCATCCATGACAAAAGAGATCACTGCTTAAAGCACAGAACTAATCTGTGGCTATGTTTATACAGCTATTTTTTATAATGCAGTTAAGTAACTGGAAACAGCACATGCACCTCCTAATAGCTGAGGGGAATATAGCATCTCTCTTTACAGACCAGCAGTAGGGACCATCCCTTTGTCATCTGCTGGTTCTTTGAAAGACCACTGGTTGGGAAGTGCTATGTACAACACACCTCAACAAATTACACTATAAATTTGATTTCTGAAGTCAATTAAAAGTTTACAAGTAATACCAAAAGGTAATTCCTTGCAGAAAGGTAGGGACTATGTCCTGGTATAAAGTCTCTTCCTAATTTGGAGAAGTCCACATAAATACATGCATGTGTAAATACTGAAACTGCATATAACTTGCTGCTCTGTAACATCCCAGCAGCATGGCAATTATTCCAGTAACCTTATTACATTTACTCCAAGGATAGGATTTCCTGGATTCCAGAAAATTAATCCAAATATGCTAATTTTTTTCTAATTAAGAATATCAGAGTACATGATATGCAAAACTTGATCCTATTTGCTTTTGTATACATAAAGAAGATTCAGTCACCCCCCTTGTCCTCTAAATTATTTTGGATTGTTTTTTAGTTTTTAAGAGCTGATGCTGTGCTTACCTGCCAACTTCCACTGGGGTTTCTGCATGGTTTAGTCTAAGTACTCTTGATGCTGGACCTCTCACGCTATGAGCAACTTCAAAGGAGAGAACTAGAAAAGGGATTGCTTTTCTAAAAAGTGCAGTATCAAGGAGAACAGATAGCATTTTGAACTCATGATATCATGGACAAATCATGGAGAAAATCTATTAGAATGAGACATGGCATAAATTTTAATATAAAACACCAGCAGAGGTGCATTTTTTTTACTGGAGTAGCTTTGAAATTGAACAGTCTCTGTTTTGTCCAAATTTATTGCTAGAGCCTCTAGTTGAAAAGTCGCCAATGAACAGAATCAAAGTAATCAGATTTTTACATTACAAGAACTAGTAAAATCCTGGTTCACAGCTATGATTTCCTAACGAAGCACCAGTACCTATAAATGAATATCATTTCCTGCCTCAAGGCTCCCCAGTGTTTTAAGTACAATGCCCATTTATCCATCAGCATTGACCAGATACTGTTGGATTATGATCTGCCCTTTGGAAGCAACATAAAGCAGGTCCATTTTTTTAAGGTTTAATGTAGCACGTAGTTTATTATAGTTTTTCTGGTCAAAGGAATTTTTCCATAAATATTCCAACATAACCCAATCAAAACACAATTTTGATTTCTAAAGTAGACTTTTTTCCTGATCTACAATTGGTTGATTATATTATTAATCTAAACAAATATATGTGTTCAATCAGTGTTTTGATTAGGAGGCTGACAGTCAAGTCATTTAGTAGTTCTGATCAGAGGTAACAAATTTAACTTTAAGCTAAAATTCCGGAACAAATTCAGACCAAAATTATGTCAGCTTCTACCAATCTATGCCAAAGCCCAGTGCCCTGTTCAGTGGTGGCAGCAGAGGAATGAAAGTACCACAGCTGCCCAAAATGTGCTACAGCCAAGAAGCAAATGGCCGGAGTAACAGAGGAATGCACTGATTCAGCAGCCACTAACAGCAAGGCTCATATGAAATCCCAACCACAAATTAAATTAATCTCCTTCCATCATCAGAAAATACCAAAGGAAGGCAGAGTGCAACGAGCCATGCTGAAACAAGAAAGTGTTATTTATATCTTCCAGACCCAGCACTGGTGAATTTGGCCCTTCATCTATAAATTACCCATTTATGCCTTTAATAGGTATTTCAGGGCCAATGACTTGTAAGACAAAAAAGAGGGTTGAGACTCATGCAATAGCTCAGTGCAGTTATGTGTTAACCAAAAGGTTCAGCCTTTGCCCTAAATTTTCTGGGCCAAATTATAATATTAATCAGAATGTAGTTCATTGAATTGTACGGATATATTTAAAAGCTGAAGTTTGTTCTCTGTTTTGTGGGTTTCAGTACGTCCAGTAGCACAATATGTTCCCAAGTAATATTTCCATGCATTTGTCAAGATTTGAGGATTTCTGGAAAGAAATGTATGCTTGGGGCCATTTTGTAGTTTATTATATCCCAGAATCTGAGGTGTTAACTTGTTTCATTGTTGATCTGAGTGGAATTCTGGCAAACAATGGGATTTTTAAATTATCAAATAAATATAATAAAAAGCTTTCTTACATTGTAAACCATTCTTAAGCATGCATTTTTGGCATTTTGTAAATGTAAAAATATCTGGATTTAAAAAAAAAATAGTTTATAATTATATGGGTAAATTCATCTTAAAGAGCAGGTTCTCTGTCCAAGTTACAACTCCTAATAAACACAGAATTATAATAAAACTAATGAAAAATGTTAACCACAGAGGTATCAGCAGGTCTCACTGTAATTATTACTGTGATTTGCTTATTGACAGCTATAATAAATTCTAGCAGACAGAATCTGGAATCTTAAGAATAGCAATTCTTAAGACTATGTGTAAGTACTATTAGATACTAACTGGTAAGAGCTGTTAGGCTGCTCTTACTTCAAAACCTAGGGAAAATATCCCCAGTAGGAAGACTTTTTTTAGCCCATCCCTTTTCTTCTTTTCTTGTAAGAGCTTAACAGGCTGCAAATATTTTCTGAGAAGCAGTCATTAGGGTGATGTAAAGGGCTGCAGCCTACTCTCTGGTACTGTGTTCAGAGAGAACCAGCTTACAAACAAGTTACCACAGGGTAACACAGGGTGGGAACTTACAGTGCATCGGCTGCTCTCTCGTAATTGCCTGTGTGCATGCTTTTATCCTGTGGTTACTTCAATACTTGTTTATCCTTTCTTCATAGAGAGGTAAACTGCCTTGAATTATCTGATTAGCTGAGGGGAGAGAGGGTGCAGATGGGCCGATCCTCTGAAGCAGCTGATGTGCTGTGGGTCCTCTCCCTGACCCCACAAGAATGGGCTCCAAGCTCTTCCAGCACAAGTGACCTAACTCCAGCTGAGTGCAGTGATTCAGGATTTACATCACTGCAGCTGCGAGTAAACCTGAGCCCTTACTCTTCATCACGTAGGGCCATACTGTATCATCAATTTTTAAGTCTAAGTCCCAATTGGAATCAGTTAAGAGATCAGCCTAAAAATCAATGACACAATATGGCCCAGAGATAGCAGCAATCCTTCCTGTAGATCTCACATCTTTACTTTTAAATCTCCTTTCTTGGACAGACCTGGCTTGTTTTGTTCTGCTCCTACTATATCTGAGTAAAATCAGAGATGGGAGCAGAGTAAAACATGGCATCTGAATTCCAGTTACATGGATATAGCTGAAATTTGAACTCAGGCCCTGACTCTTAATTTTGACAAGTCCCTAACATCACACAGATGTCCAGACCCTATGCTTGTTGATCCTCCTAAAGCAGGAGAATACAAACTCTCTAATAATGATGGCAAAGAGCAATGGAAATAATTTTCAAGAGATAGCCACTACTTTGCAAGATCAAGTATTATCACCAGGAGATAAGACACTATGGCAATTCTTAAGATAGGAAGTCTCACTGACCTTCTACCTTCAGCCCTCACAGAGCTTCAAAGCAACTGGACTTTCACTTTGGTTTCCCACACACAAATGGCCAGAGTTCAGCTCTGCGTCTGTCTCTGTAGCTGGAAAGAAGAACATCTCATCTGCAGCAGTCTCTCTGAGTGTATCTTCCTGAATGAAAGACTCGTGGATATCTTTCAGCAGTGCAAAGAGTTTACAAGTTCTTCCTGTTCAGTTCCCCACGGTCATTTGCTGCTGCTCAAAGAAGCTGGTGTGTGGATATCTCATTTGAACACAGTCAAGCTGGCTGACAGGTGGAAGCTCACAAATGCAATGAAAAGTACTAAGGCAATACAGCTTTCTTCAATTAAGTGTGTTTAACTAGTTTTTAAAATAGCAATACATTTTGAAGACAAAAATACCACTGTCAAGGCCAGCTATAACTTCTGTGAGGTGAATAAGATTAAAAAGATTTTTGGCATTCCTGCCATGGGGACCCCACCCCACAAGCATACCACAGCAATCTCCACCTGCAGCGGCGCAAGGCAGGCTGTGTGTGTCTGTGCATGGAGGTGTGCACATGCCCACGTGTGGTTTCTCAGCTGAAGTGGATTTAGAATCCCATGGCTAAATTCTGCACTCATTTACACCCCCTCTAATCCCAGTAAAATTAGTGGGATAGCAGGCATGTGAGGAAGCACAGTGCTGGCCTCCAGACTGTGTGATTCCATTCAATAAACACACTGAGGCACTTGTGCTGAATGAATGCTTTTACCTTCTCCCTTTAAACCTGATATTTTAGATATTAAGAGAAAATAATTACATCCTCCTCCTGGGAGGTTTATTTCAAATCCTTGCTAGGGCCCCACTGTGGCCAGTGCTTACATTTTTCAAAATTGATTTTAGGCAGTATAAATAGTCTGAAGCTGCACGTGACATTCCCTCAGCCGAACAATGACACACTATTGCGGAAACATTTCCCAACTCAACATGTGGGTTTGTTTTTTGGCATCACTTGATCATTAACCCTTTCGTCCTCTGCCAACAAGAGATGCCTCTACCACGTGAACAAACTTATTACTGTTGGCAGTTAGAAGAGGACCTCAGATTAATATCTTAGTATAGAAACTCACGCTTAGAAGGGATTACACTGCTGTAACTTCACAAGTTAGAACTTGTTAGCTGAACAAAAGAAACAGATCATGCATGTGCCTTCAGCCAGTCCTAAAGGTAGACTAAAATACATTAGCCTTAAATTACCTTCCTGGTATTGTTTGCTCTTCTTGAGCTGCATGCACAAACACTCTTCATTGAGAAGCAAATCAAATTATTTTAGCCCCTATTTCACATGAAAACTGTTCATTGCAATTCCTTGTTTAGGTGACAGAAGAATTTTAATTCTTAAATTTACTTTATGATTTCTATTTCTGACTTTTTCTGGGTTGCTAATCTGGGAAAAATAACAAAAGAAAAAGACAACTGGTTTCTCATGAAATAGGCTTTGAATACTAGACTTTATGTTCACCTCAAAATAAAAATCCATATAAGTCTTTATTTCTAGGTTGGCACTCTAAGCCCATAAAGCAGGGTAAAAGACCTGTATATGAAGAAAAACCTATTTAGTAACTTTAATGACTGAGGTGTGTGGATCAAAGGCATTCAGCACATTTTAACTTCCGGAGGTAAATGCTCCAAGTTATAATTTTTATGTTTAATATTTACACAGACCTACTTTTTTGCTGCAGGTCACAGAGATTCTGTCCATCCTTTCAGCTTTTACCTTTTTATCCTGTTTCTATGCATGTATTTTTAAATCCAGGATGTTATGAGGTGACAAAATGCTTATGGTGATTGATGTAAATACTCAAAATGTGAAAGCAAATAGCTGCTGCCCCAGCTGAGCACCGTGGCCACTAATAGCTTGCCTAAAATCAACTTCTGAAGATGTGAGGCACTGATGAAACAGTACAAACTGTTTCATCATTCCACATCTTGAAGTCTAAGTCCAATAGAAACGTCTTAACTAACCTGGCAGAATCTGCAGGGCTCTTGAGGAGCTCTAATATTAGCAGCCCTCTTGCTTCCACCACATGCAGAACTGGCTCACTACTTCAATTAAAATGTAATCTTAAAGGCAAATCCCCAGAGGCCGATTTCAGTAGAAAAACACTTTCACAGATTTTTATTGGCTCTAGACATGGCCACTGGTACTCCTAGCCATGTCTTGATATGATTTTGGTCTGAAGAAGTCTGAATGCTTTAAATCCCTGAGCTTAAAACTCCTTCCTATGAGCTGAATTTAAAGCACATTGGTATGACTGTGCTATGCACACAAACACACATCAGTGAGAACAGCAGTGACTGCCTTTCGCTACAACATTTGTCTATTGATTTTGTTACAGTATTAGTTACAGCCATATCTCGAGTCTGTGTTGTAAATCTGTTGCTGTTTAAATGTTTAAATTATAGTATAAAACTCAGATCATATTGATGTTGTGGGTAAATGATGCTTTAGCTCAGTGAGTTGCTGGAACAACGCTTAGCCAACACTCTGAATTACTGCACTTCCTAGACATTTTGTACTTCTGGAATATGAGCAGTTTCAGCCTCTGGTTTTCTAACATTACAGTTTGAAATGTTACAGTAGCAGCTTAGGAAGAGCTCCTTGCTCCCACAGTAAACCTTTCTGATGAGTATTTCAGTTTGTTTCAGCTATGTTTAATTAACATTTGTGTGCACATACATACACATGCATGCACACACTTCATTGCTTATTTATAAGCACAGGGTGGGAATATGATCATACTATATCAAAAAGAATACAGGAGAAAGAGCAGTAAAGCATGTAGCCTGAAAACCTTCCATCAAACATCTTGAAGTTGCTTTGTTTGTTATACTGACCTCCATAAGTTGTTATTGCCATTTGGCTCTGAATTATTAACAATCAGTAGAAAGATTTAGCACCCTTTCAACTCCAGCTTTGTCTATATACTCTAAGATAAAAACAGTTTACACTCTATGCTAGTTAGAAAACATCTGTGAGCACCCTAGCACTCAGCTTCTAGTGGTAACCTTGTTAATGCTCCACATAACTGCATGTAACCACTCAGCATGACAACCTTTTGCATTTCTCTTTATGAATAATTTTGTTATACCACATCCATTTTCGTGTGGTCTTTATTACAGCATGCGACTACATCTATTAGAGTCTCCACCAGAGAATTATTCTTCTTGTTATCCTTCACAGTGCTATGTATTGCCCTCTCTGGACTGTAAGCTTGGCACTTTTCAAAGCCCATTCACTAGGGTTTTTTTCCCTTTATTTTTTTTAAAATTCCAGCAAAGAATTTCACAGGTAACAAAATAAATATATGACACATATATCAGAAGCAAATTTATCAGAACAAATGGAAGAATTTCAGCTGATTGTGGGATGAAAATGGAATGAAAACTGAACTCTTAACTTTGATGTAACATTTTATGTGGAAAATTGTGATTTTTTCAATCAAAATTTTTATTTTCTCTTGAATGACAAATAAGAACAAAAATGGGACCTATCCACACAATTTTATTTGTCCTAGTTACCAATTTAATTACCACGTAAATTGGAAAATTGAGAAAAGAGTAGGAAAAAAGACTCAACATACTGCTCTGCTTTCACTAAACTGACAAAAAGGACCAGAATTTGAGTGGAAAAGTATTGCTACTTGTGGTGGATTGTCATATCTCTAAATTTTGTTTTATTAGAAAATATCATGACCTTCAGGGCATGCTTTAAAACCTAATGTTCCCAGGCATGTCATAGAGATTTGTAGGTGGGGACTATGATCCAAGCTCCTTCCTCTTTGCTAAGCTAATAAGGATGATATACTTTGGGAAATTGAGGTGTCAGGGAAAAGGTTTTTCAGCAAACTCATAATTATAAAAACAATGAGTCATCAGGCACAGATGATGACATTACACCAAAAGTCCAGAAGATCTTAAGTATAAATTGGCTGGGCTGCTGGCAGAAGACAAGCTCTTACTTGAGAAAGGTGCTGTTCCAAAGGAGCTGGAATGTTGTCCCTTCAGTGCATAAGTGACATCTCAGAGTGATCAAGGAATTAGTGTCTTGTATCATCCCTCACCAGGTGAATTTGGTAAACTGATTCAAATAGGAAACCAGATCTGAATCCTTGAGATTCATCACATCTCTGTTGGTACTATAGCAAGGTAAGGAGAGCTGCTTGACACAAGATAACTCCAGGCAGAAAGAGCCTGTGACAAGCTTCTTCATGAAAAGCTACTGAAGAAGCCAAGTGGTTAGGAGGACATACTGCTGGGGTAAAACTTGTATAGCAGAAAGCTGAGTATGGCATTCAGGTCAATTTTCTGTATAGCTGAAGGCTAACTATTGAAGACTTCTATTTCACGGCCTGTTAATGCTCTGGGAGGTGTAGGAGCAGTGAGATGGCAGCATCTGCAGGGTATGGAAGAGTATTTATCTCAGGACAAAGGAGGACAATGATGATATGCTGAGAAATCACAAGCAGCAATGCAAATGGGCACAAAATTAATTGTTTACAATGGTAACGTACATCAACATAAAAAATGTGAACCTTTCAAGCCAAGAGCAAGACCTAAAAAAAGCGAACGAAACCCCAGTAAAATCTACAACTGCCAGAAGAAAGGGAAAAAAAAGTGTTGAGTGACTAATGAGATATAATGAATAACAATCAGACTGTTTGAATGCTCTGAAAAGACTAAGATTATTTACTCTAAAAGGGAGACGAACAAGATGAAGACATACTGGAAGAATGCTAATGAATGACACAGAGAAAGTAAATCATGCTTTTTCAGTCATGATAAAGAGCCAAAAAATCCTTAGTCAAGTTAAAAGTTGGAGAATTCAAAGTATCTGGTACCATTTATAGCCACTGAACATAAATGGCACAAAAACCAAGATATAAAACTCATGCAACTTCTACAGAAACAAACAAAAAAAACTAGTTATCAAAATTGAGTTTTAAAAGCACTGTTAAAGGAATAAAGTCCTTTCTTCCAAATTTAAACCAATCTCAGAACATTATGTATTATCAAGGCATTGAATACTGTAAGGGAGAAAAATCATCCCACACCTTCCTAATGCAGGACAAATGAAGACACTTGTTATCTCAAGTGTCTGCCATGGATTGCTGTCAGAGACAAATCTGAAGTCCTTTCCAGAGTGCAGACAGCTCCATTTCTTTGTTTTGATTGTATTTTTTTCAATTTGCCAAGCAGGCAGGTCAACACAGCAGAATCAGTAACCAGCTAATAGCAGGTGAATGTTAAACTATCTGCTGTCACTAAATAATTATATATTCACAATGTTCACAGTGGAGAAGGTGGTTATTTTGCTATGTGGACTATAATTCAGACCCTCCCTTGTACTCTTTTGGCTGTGAGAAACAGTCCACTCCTCCAAGTGCTGCTGCTGCAGATGCTGATACTTCAGCCCTTCACAGAGGATGTTTCTCACACAAATGAAGACTTGCTTAGCTACATCACACAAAAGAACTCACTGCTTGCACTGCACTACAGACTTTATTTGACCTGGTATGAAAGCTGCTACTCACCTTATTACCTCAACTTCAAGAATATAAAAATGAGTGCTACAATATTTTGAACAACACTTTTCACTGTAAATTCCCAAATAATATGCTTTGATATTCATATGAGAAAAATAATTGCCAAAACAGTAATCTTTTCTATAAAATTACTATAGAAATTCCACATGGTTCAATGCCAGATTTTGTATAGGAGAATCCAAAATCTGCTGGAGTCTATGTAGAGGGGACACCTGGGCCTTTGGTTCACACTCCAGAGCCACACATTTATTAAAAATAAGTAAGACTATAGTTTGTAGGATTTCAAAGAAAAAAAAAGCGTAATACAAAACAAGTGAAACGAATGCAGATAGAGTTGCTTGAGTTTGGAAGGAGCATGAAAAAAATGACTCAAAATATAAGCCGCCCTGGTCATCTCAAAATGGACAAACTCTGAAACCAAAACTATATTCAATGTTAGCATCTGTAACTAATTCACTAGAGTATATAGCAAAGGTGAGGAACATTATTAACTAAAATCTACCGAGGATTTCCCAGACTACAACATGCCTCCCTGGGAGAACATATGTGAAAACCTGGATATACACAATACAGAAGGTTAAAACAGGTACATCCTAATCAACACACTGAGGCTGGGTTGTGGGAACTCAAAATTTGAACAGCTCATGAAATGCAGTTGTAAGAGCAACTCAGAGTGCATTTCCACAGCAGCTTGCAATTAGACAAAGTATGCACTGTTCAGCACTACAGACAAGTTTAAATAATACCAGCAAGTTTCATGACCCAAATGCAGTGGCAGTCACCAAGTATTCTATGGAGTTATCATTTTTGTGAACAAGTAAGAAAGGGTTATAATGAATTTTGGAAAATTAATTAATAGGATGCTTAAATCATTGCTTCCCTCTAAGTAGAGCAGAATTTGACTTCTCAGTAAAAGTTTAAACAAAGTTTAAAGCTGGTCATCCCTAAAGCAAAAAACTGATCTGTTGCTATCAGTAAAAGAAGGAAAAATTGGAATTCCTTCAAGAAGATCACAATGCCTCTGGAAGATTATCTGTGGAAGGTTTACAGATTATTTACGCAAGACCTTATTACCTAAGAGGCTACAAAGAAAATCAGATGGCTCAGTTCCTACCTTAGTCTTTATCCATACTGATAAAATTAAAGTTTTAAACAATTTTGCTGTGAAAACTTTCATAAGAAAGGCATAGGACTTAAGTGTCCTATGGTGGGAATTCTTACTAACTCACTGTGATATGTTTTTCTAAAGATACTGAGAGGTCCTTGGATCAAAAGCTCTACCTATGCATATCGTATTATTGTATGTTAACAACAATAAAAACCTGTTTGAGTAAAAAAAAAAATTCTTGTTTGCATCTTTAATTGTGAGAACTGCAGGGCTAAGCAATACTAACACCTTCAAAATTCCAACAGAGAGAATACAGTTTTCTCCTACAGTGTCACCCAAGCGGTACACAGTAATATACAAAACCACATGTATTTGTAAGTTTTAAATATGTAAGCCAAGGTACAAACTGAAGTATTTCCCGTCTTTCAAATGTACAGGAATATATCCCATTCATAAATAAACTGTTCAAAGATTGCACTGGGGCTCAGATGGCACACCAGCCACCATCTCTGCAAGACAGTCGGCCTACTTGGCATCCCCAGTGCTCTGTGAATGGCTCAGATACCTCTGGAAAAACAAAAGAGAAGCATCTGAGAACACTGGGGAATAATGAGCAGTGATCTGCTTGTTATGAGATGTATTAATCATGTGGCTTGGAGGAGAGGTAACAGATGACTTCATTTAACAACATGGCTACAGTGACTCACTGCCAGGAACGGAAAGAGGTGACCAAGCCAATCGGCTGACTTTCCACTCCAACATTCCTTACCCTATCAGAATGCCTTGGCATCTGCCGGGGCATGTGCAACAGCTGCACCCTAAACATGTTTTGCTCACCTTTTCCCCAGTGTACAAAGAGCAAAAAGGTCAGTATTTCCTCTTGACCACAATCCTTGACCTAAACCATGATAAGACAGAAGACATGAGAAAGTGGTGATGACCAATCCATTTTAAAGCTCTGATTTGCTTTGTCCACGATGCTCCACATTGCTGACACAGGCAAGAGCTGACGAGAGATGGAGAAAACTGTATTCCAAAGCAAATGGATCTATCCGTTGGCCTCTCAGGAGGAGCTGGCTATATATCCTGGAATGCCTAATGTTAAGAAAATTTATCTTGGTAAAGGCTCAGGAAAATGTATGTTTTTATTTTACCCAAAGTAAAAATATCGGTCAATGTGAAATTAAAAAGTGAAAATAATACTCCCCCTTGTAAAAAAATTCCAGCCTGCTACACTGACTGTATCTTGTAGACGTCTAAAACAAATAACATGAATTTTATGGGGTTTTTTTCTACTAACATTTTATTGGTATTTATAATGTAGTACAGAGAGACTTTTAAGAGGGAAAAAGGCAAGTCACAATAACACACCAAAGCATTTAGAAAAGGCTGTGGTTGCAGAGGACACAGACCATGCTACCTTCCTTTCTTTCAAGGTGAGTAACAGAAAACAGCAGGCAAGTAATCCAAATCCTTTCTGTTGCCACTGAGGCACACAGTGGCATAGAAATAACATTTCAGACAGTCACCTTTCCACACCTCATATTCTGATTCCAGCAAAAGAACTATGTCTTCAGACCCACAGAAGTAGTATGTGTAGATCATCATTAATACAATGGTAGCAAACAATCAAAAAAGCCCTGAAACATAGTAGGCTGTGTTCAGCTCAAAAAGTAGTAATGTGTAGGAGAAGGGTGAGCAGCCTGTGTGATAGTCCTGTAACTTAACAGAGTTCTGAGCACATTTTTCTCCTAAGTGCTTGAGACAAGTGTCAGTAACTACACTGTCTGGAAAGGTGAAACTTGTAATCAAGCTTTTTAAATCTCTGACCAGGTACCCAAGATATGTTTGAGATGTAGAAATGCAATTGTTTGTGGCACTTGTTGAATATAGCAGATTTTATACCTGAGTGCGTGATTGATGTTAGCCAGTTAATCCTTTAGAATTCCCATAAATTAGCTCTTGAGACTTCTCTTCAGGAGAGTATTGGGTAGTTTGTTATCTGGATTTTACAGTTATTGACACCTGACTACTTTTTCAGCTGCCAGTGTCATCTACCACAGTCTTAATCAGGAAAATTTAAGCAAGACGTCCTTCTCCCAGCCTTGAGAACAATGGTCTTGAAATGAAAAGCTCTGGTGTCTTACTTCAAATCCAGTGGTTGTCCCTATGATCTCTCAAGGAATATCTGGTCATCTGGACTTGGATTAGACATGGAGCTAAGTATATAGCTGCATACAGAAAGAGATAGGCCTACATCAAGCAAGCTTAAAGATTCAGCTGACTATCTAACACCCCAGGCTGGAGCATGAGGAGCTCCTGTTGTTCCACTGGGTGATTGGGCTGAATTCTAAATCATATTTCCATCATATTTGAGAAGTTGTGGCAGTCCAGCAAAGTTCCCACTGGATGAAAAAGGGGAAACATCACCTCCATTTTTAGAAAGGGAAATAAGGAAGACCTGGGGAGCTACAGGCTAGTCAAGTCTCACCTCTGTGCCCATCACAAGCACAGAGTAGATCCTCCAGAAAACGATGCTAAGGCACATGGAACATAAGGAGGGTGATTGATGACAGTCAATATAGCTTCAATAAAGGCAAATTTTCCTGATAAATTTGGTGGCTTTCAATGACAGGGTTACAGCTTTGGTGGATAGGGAAGAGCAACTGATGTCATTTATCTGGACTCGTGCAAAGCATTTGACACTGCCCCACATGACATCCTTGTCTCTAAACTGGGCAGGCCTAGATTTGATGGATGGACTACCTGGTGGATGGGGAATTGACTGAATGGCCACACTCGAAGAGCTGTGGTCAACAGCTCGATGTCCAGGTGGAATCCAGCAAGTGGTAACTGGTGGTGTTCCTCGGGGCTCAGTATCGGGACCGGCTCTGTTCAGCAGCTTTGTTGGTGACGTGGACAGTGGGAGCAAGAGCACCCTCAGTCAGTCTGACAGTGACACCGAGCTGTGCGGTGTGGCCGACACGCTGGAGGGAAGGGATGCCATCCAGAGGGACACGGACGGGCTGGAGATGTGGGCCCATGTGAACCTTGTGAAGTTCAACAAGGCCAAGTGCAAGGTCCTGCACCTGGCTTGGGGCAATCCCAAACACTGACACAGGCTGGGCAGAGAATGGATTGAGAGCAGCTCTGAGGAGGAGGACTCGGGGGTTCTGGTTGACAAGATGCTCAGCACGAGCCAGCAATGCGCGCTGGCAGCCCAGAAAGCCAACGCTATCCTGGGCTGCAGCCAAAGCATCATGGCCAGCAGGTGGATGGAGGTGACTCTTCCCCCTGCTCTGCTCTCACGAGACAATACAGAGAGTGCTGTGTCCAGCTCTGGGGCCCCAACATAAGAAAGACATGGACCTGTTGGAATGGGTCCAGTTGAGTGCAATGAAGATGATCAGAGGGCTGGAGCACATCTCCTGTGAAAACAGGCTGAGAGAATTGGAGTTGTTCAGCCTGGAGAAGAGAAGGCTCTGGGGAGAGCTTAGAGCCCCTTCCAGTACCTGAAGAGGCTTCCAAGAGAGCTGGAGAGGGGCTTTTTCAAGGACGTAGCAATAGAACAAGAGAAAATTGCTTTAAACTGAAAGACGGTAGGTTTAGATTGGATATTTGGAAGAAATTCTTCACTGGAAGTATGTTGAGGCACTGGAACCAGCTGTCCAGAGCAGTTGTGGATGCCCCATTCCTGGAAGTGTTCAAGGCCTGGTTGGATGGGGCCTGGAGCAACCTGGTCTAGTGGGAGGTGTCTCTGCCTTTGGCAGTGGCATTGGAACTAGATGATCTTTAAGGTTCCTTCCAACCCAAATGAATATATGATTCTGTGATATACAATGAACAATTGTTTTCCTTCCAGTACAAGACAATATAACCATTGGTTAGCTCAAGTTGTTTCAGTAAATACAGGGTACTGAAGCAAGTTTAGATTGATTTAGTTATATTAATGCCCACAGCTCTCAAGCAAGCATGTTTCCACCATACTGCCCTTAAAAGTTATATGTTTGTGTATTAAGCCAGAAGTTCTTTCACAGATCTGCTTTTTTCAGAACCATAGTCAAAATAAAGACATTAAAGTAATAAAGGCCTGGATTCCAATAATAATATGTTAATTCCAATACCACAGAATGGTAAAATTCCTTCACATTTCAGCAAACAATCTTTCTTACTTTCTTAGGCTACGATGACTAAAGCAGTCTCTGAGGGGGTGGAAAGGCATGTAGAAATGTTCTGGGTTGCAGCTTGCTAACCTTTCCAATGGAAACAGCCTACTGCCTCTAATGAGCTCACTATTTTAAAACAAAGATATTGCACCAACTGTAGAGCTTGCTAGTGCCACCAATTAGTGAAAATATAAGCTTGGTTATTGTTCCTTCTAAGGTAAAACTGTCATTTGAGAGCATCAAAGCCATTCTCATCGTTGCTGAAAGCACACTTCACCGTACCGTCTCTGTGAAAAATTATCCAGAGGGTGGAAAAATAAAAATATATAGTATATTAAAACTAATGCTATGACGGCTGCTATCCAGATGCAGTTGTTAGCTCTTACTCTTCTATAAAGGGTCTTTTCCAACAAATGATTCTATTTCCAATAAATGATTCTATGATTTAATTTTCTTAAGCATGAAAGCTCATAAATGTGTGACTTTTATACTGGACTGCCTGTCTGCAAGGCATAATGTTTGATTTAGTGCATTAGTTTAACATTAGATACTAGGACATAGAAAAAGATGGGAGATTCTGATACAGTGTCCGACACATCAACACCACCTTTCTCATCCAACAGTGAAAGTCGGTCTGAGATTAAGACAGAGGCTGTTACTGGAACCAGTAGGAACATGATGACCATGTTACATCACTGCACAATTTGGCGAGACACACAGAAAATGGGGAAAGAGCTCAAGGATTTAGGACAAAAAGCACCTTGAGAGCAGAACCTGGATAACAGGGAAGAAACAGAAGAGACACAAATATTTCCAGGTACAAGCCCAAAAAGAAACACAAGTAAAACAACTAGGGCAAAAATGAGTGGCAGGCTCTGTCAGAGCCATTTTTGTCCCAAAACTAAAGAGAATGAGAAGATGAATTAGATACACATCAGATTCTGCTCATATGACAAACTGAAATCTCCACAAGAAAAACACAAATGGGCTAGGTAGCTTGTTTAGCTCCTAAGGGTGCAAGAGAGGCAGTCCTGATTGAGAACCTATAACTGACCATGAAACTCTTATCTGTTCTCAAGAAGTAGAAATCACAGAACTAAACAGCACTTTTCCCTCTCTGAGGCTGCAGCTATTCATTTACCTCCACTACACACATGCGCCTTCCTTTATTGTCTGATCAGCCAGGTAGCTCCATCTAGGAAGTGAAAAGGAGGCAAAATCCTAGAACCCTTGGCCTTCTGTAAAGAAAATACATAGTATTTACTTAGGAACTAGCTTTCTGTAAGTAACCCATGCCCCCAAAGAGATAACTTTTACATCATAGTTTTGCACATAGTAATTGACATTTGCTTGCATTTTATAGGAAGACCTGGTTTAAACCAAACAACATCTGAACCATCTCAAACTGCTTGAAACTACAGTTCATTGGGAATTCGCCAGTGACATTTGCTTGTCAAAAATGCTGGTTCATAAAAATCTATAAATTACCCCTAGAGTATTTCAGCCAGCACCTGGTGACATCCTGTCTCTTAGGCAGGTCTTAGCATGCCTGGCTTCTTGCCAGCCTGTCTGCTGAGCTGTTGGGAAGCCCAGTTTCCCAGACTGCTGTGTGCCCTTCCACTGAAGTTCTCAGTACTGGTACTTCCCTGGAAGCCTTGCCAACCTCAGTCAAACCAGAGCTTTTGGGATCAAAGACCCTTGCCTCATGCCGGAAAATGGATTGCACTGTAGCTTGTAGGTGTCTGCAGGATGACATCTGTCATTATACCGAGTCCCAGAGCTTTCAGATTCCCACTTCTGAAATCTGTTCAGGCTGCCTGACTTCAATACTGCTCCAAAAGTTGGGAACCAAGTGGACTAGAAATCTTAATTCCTTGCTCTCAGGACAGATAGTGCAATGAACTGTGGGTTCTGGAAGCCCCAGAACCAACAAAATTCCCCCCAGTTTGATTCTTCCCTGCAACCCACAGCACTAAAACTGACCAAAATTATGTCAGACACCATCAGTCAGTCCAGCCTTCCCTGCAGCACAGTAAATTTCAGATATATCATGTTTCCTGTGGTTTTGGCTTTTGTCAAAAAAGGGGGGGTAATTCTCCCCTCTTCCTTCCTCCAACCTCAAAGAAAACATCAAAATCTGTGGAAGAACGAAAATTTTTTTTCCCAGTGAGCTCTACCTGCAAAAGCAACATATTTGGCTATTTCATGACAGTATCCAGAGATCTGTGTAATGCAGACATTGGTATTTTCAGGTCTGTTTTCTACAGCTCTTCTCTATTAGGAAGAGATTTATTTTCCTTTCACCAGCCAGAGGAGAATGCACCTTGCCCTGCAGAGGCATTTTTAAATTTTGAAATAGCCCCTTCTATTTTCAGCATTTTCTTTAAGATTGCTTCAGTCAGTGCTTGATAAAGTAACCTGCACAATATCAAAGGGCTGGTGCAGAAGCCCCAGGAAATCATAATTTTCCAAAACCTTTATGCTAAGTCTCTCAACACATGCTACAGAAGCTAATACAGCATGAACAACACTCATCCTATTAAATCTTTGGGTTCTTGTGTCTAAAAATTAATTCCTTCAGGGTTTGTTTGTTTCTAGATGTCATGTGCTCAGTCCAGGATACATAACATTTCATCAAGAAAATGAAGAAAAAAGCAAAAGTATCTTTGAGAAATATAACTGAAAGACTGCCAGAGAGCTCACAGAATGTCAAAATGGTGTGCAATACGCCCAGACTTGTTTTCCTTTCCAGTTAACTGAACATTAGGCATAATTCAGAGCCTGATTCAGTGCAAAATACACTGTCAGTTACTCTACAGCAAAAGCTTGCACAAGAATTCTGTAACACTGAGCCTGAAAAAGTTCTTTGCTAAATGTCCTCAAGATTCCCAGTATGCACATGTAAGCATGGCTGGAAATGGGGAAAGAAAAGAGAGCAGACTCCTTACCACTGATAGGTGCAGCAGACCAGAAGGTCACAGTGGAGGGTGGGAGGAAGCACTGTTCTGCTCCATTTGGGCAGAAGAATTTTGTGTTTGTTCAGAAGCATAAGAAACTTCGAAACACCATATAAGGGCTGGGACTCAGGCCCTGCTTGAAAAACCTGCTGGATCTGAGCTCTGTGCATAACTCATATGAACATTAATGAGAGTTAAATGCACGCACTGAAAGAAGAATAGACCCCTTAGTGATTTGTCAAGATAAAATTCAAAATAACTTTGAATGCTCAGAGGTAAATATTAGGTTTAGGAATTAAAAACAGCAGAAGTAGTGGAACAATTGCCTATAATGAGATCCAGGAACAATCTACCCACTGTACCAGGTTTTCATTAGAGTTATGGCCTGCAGCCATACCACCTTGGGCTGTGATCTTAAAAGCTAAGACCGGTTGGGCTGCTTAGCATTTGGAAGAGAGACCTCCAAGAAAGCTGCAGGAACAACTTAGTGATGCAATAGACAATGTTTTCCCTTCTCATTCAGTATTGGATTCAGGTGTTAGGAGATCTGAAGGTCTTTTGTGTGAGATCTAAATCCGAGGATCTGATGATCTGTGATCAGTAAAGCATGCCTGTTATTTCCCACGAGTGTGCAATGTCACTTTGAAAAGACTACTGCATTTCACTGTAGAGGTGGTTGCATGTCAGTAATAGATAAGAGCTGCCAATATAATGTAATGATCAACTTCACAGTGAAGTTGAAAAGCTACATTTGCCAATATGGGGTAAGTAGTTTAAGTCCCAAAAGCTCCAGAGAGGTGCTAAGAAGTGTTTGCTGTATTTTTTTAAGAGTTCATGTATACCCTAAAAACACAGTTCCATCTTAGAGCTCTGCAAAGGGAGGGCACTTTTAACCCTGGGTTTACTGTTGATGTCTCCACATTCATAATTCTGTAAACCCTGCATGCACAGCTGAGCTGCCTCTGCAGCAGCACCTAAACCTTCGGAGCCTGCAAAATGGGCTTCAGGAGCAGCTCCTGAGGAAGCTCAATTGTCCAGCTGACTGGGAGAACAGCATCCTGTCCTGTCCCTGCTCTTAAACCTGATGGGATTTAACCCCTCAGGTATTAGCCCTGCAAGGATTTTGGTGCATTGAGTTGTAGACATTAAATAGTTCCCTATAGCTAAATCAATGGGACTACTCACAGTGCAGAAAGTTAAAGATGTGTCTGTGTCCAAAAAATGAAGGCATAAATGAGAAGTACAGCTGCATAAATTCTGATGTTCTTGACTTACTAACCTCCCTGGTTGTCCTACAGAACACTGTACTGGCACTGTTCTGCTTGTCCATGTAGGACATGATCCTGCATACTTCTGAGAGCCCTTGAATCTGTAGTGCTCAAAGGGCTGACTTCATCAGGAGTTCACTGAAATACATCAATTGGGGTTCATTGAATTCAATGGGATTGGAGAGCATTTGGCAACCCTTAGGAGGCTATTAGCACTTTCCAGAAAATGGGCCTTAGACAATCAGGTCCAGGAAGTTCAGACAGATTTTCCTCTGGGTTTTGGGGCAATTACTATTCGTATATAATAAATATCTGCTTTAATTTTTTGTTTCAATTTTAAAATGTATTTTTGAACAGACCTTGAGCTGTCTATTAACATTTGGTATGATACTGGAACTGGACACAGCAAGTCTCTGATACTTGTGAGTAACCTACTGGTGATTTGCCAGAACTGAGCTGCTAAATTGATTTAATATGGAATTTTGTCATAATATGACCCAAACCAAACATCTCTCCCCTTTAGCATGATGCTTTTATTTGCATCATGTAGCTGAATAAAAAGGTCTGTTTGAGATATCCATACAATTTACAGTAGTTGCTCATCTCTGACTTTTTGCAGAGAAGAAAGCCATGAGTTTGTTGGCTTTTACACTCCAGGCTATGTCATGACTTGTGCTTGTATGCAGGCCGTATTTGCTTAGTATTCCAGTGTTACTGTTGACTTCATGGGAACAAGCAGGGTCACATAAAGCAGCTGGTGATACATGTTTGTGAGGAGAAGGGAAAGTGTCAGCATGCACTACCCGCTGTCTTATATCAAAAACTCTTCCAACTTACTGTAAAAGAGGTTGGAAGCTAGAGCAGTAAGAAAAGTGCTTCTTTAATTTTTATATTTTCCTTTACACTAAATAAACTTAGCCCTAGGACTTCACTCCTTTTGCCACAGGCATTCCTCTTGAATGAGTATGCTTGATATCTGTGTCTGTTTAGCACAATGAAAGCTTTACTACACAAAATACTGGTTAGGCTCCTGTGAACTGACAAATTGCGTATGAAATCGGTTATTCAGGAACATCCTGGTGATCTGCTTAAGTGTAAGGACCTAATTTTCTACAGACAAAATGGTGGGCGGGGAAGAGACATTAGCAATTACTAACATCTGTTTTAACCACTGATAAGGCAAGCACCTCTTGCCCATTCAGAGACCTCTCATACATGGAAATGCAACTACTTTTTCTCCAGAAGTGCCCTGTATTTGCAATAGCTCCAACTTCGTTTGGGTAAAAGAGACTGCCTGTCTTCCTTCCTTGACTCATCATCCAAAGACCACTGGAGTCCACAGAATTTATTAAATCAAATCAAACAGGTTATGGATTAGTCCCTTAAAGAAAGACAATTTTGCAGGAAAATTAAGCATTGTAGTTAGTACACTCTGACAATAAAGTATATCATACTCATAAATAGCAGAATGCTTTAACACTTGCACACTGGTCCTCCTTTTTTTTAGGTTTGTAACTACAATTACTAGTAACAGCAGCTTTTAACACAAAGAATTAAGTAAAAGTCCAGTACTCAATATAATCAGAAGAACTGAAGGAAGCATGTTCCCAAGTAGTTTCCAAATGCTGTTCTAATCCCTCCTAAAATCCTAGCAGCTTCTACAGCACGGCAAGGGAATCCTTATGCTTCAGAAATACATCTTATTTATCTATGCAATAGGCAGCTCAAGGCAATAGAAAAATCCACATTAGAAAGAAGCAGAGTGTAATGCTTTTATAGCATCCTATATCAGCCTTCACACCAGAAAGATGTAAACCACCAAATGTCGAAAGAGCGTATTATCCAGGATAAACTGAGCACTGCTGCCACTGTCAACTGCTTTAAGAGATGCGCACTTGAAGCACTGACAGCAATAAGTGAAACTCCTGTTTACATTTTTTAAAAGAAATGCACATCCACATTTTTTTCCCCAGATAATGCTGTAAAGTTCTACCAAGAGGTTACTCAAAACAACTGCAAATAAAGTGCATGTACATAAATAACTTTGTCTGACTTTTTGTTTAATGTCCAAGATGATTGGAACAGATTGTATCATGAACTACTTTCCCTTTGGCTAATTAAATAGCCGTCTCTACTTACCATAAAGCATATTCTTATTAAAACAAGTATCTATATTCACTCTGTTGGATAAATTACTTCCAAGTAAGTGCCATAAAGCCCATTACACTCCTGCTTTAGAAATGGATCAGGTCCAAACAGACAATCAAAGGATTTCACTGGGATTATTTTAGATTAGAAAAACTATGGTAGACATGAAGCACTGACAAGATCATAAAGACATAAAGGATAAATTAGCAGTTACATACCAAAGTACTCCAGCAGTTTCTAGCATATTCAAAAAGGTAAAAAAAAAAGAAGGAAAAAAAAAAGGAAAAAAATCTTATTGTACTAATCTAAACGTAAATGGAAATCTGTTTATGCAGAAATCAAATGTCACCCATACAAATCAAATAGCTATTTCAAAGCTTAAAACCCAACAATATAAAAGAAATAACTAAGTTCACCAACTAGCTGAGTAGGAACTTATTTCTTTCCACAAGTTCCTTTTTAAATTGAATTGAAAAGACCGTGTTATGATCGACCATATTAATGAGTCATTATTGTGTAACTGTATTTTTATTGCAGATATATTACCTGCTAAATGATGCTGTTTTTCCAGAAAAAGTTCACAGTACAGATTCTATGGGAATGTTTCCTGCTGACAGTTCCTAAATCTTTCAGAAGCTGTCAGCAACCTCAGAAATCAAGTCTGCAGTACCCTAGCAAGCAGAAGCATATGCACAGGCTTTCTATTTTTAAACAGCAATCCAAACCATTAACGAAACACCTTAAACATAAAAGATTATTGAAAATAAGATGATCCTATCTCACTTGTCAATCTAAAGGACACTATCAATTACATGTAATCTAAGGTGCAATTTCTATAAATATAATTTGACATTTAAAATACACTTTTTTCCCTCCACGAACTTCTGCCCAAACTGATTATCCTCAGACCCACACTAACAAATCCTCAAAACTAAAATAAGTAACATCAAGTAAAATAAACATTTCCACAGAGAACACTGATCCATGGGGAACACCCTGTCTTTTCTGTTTACCTATATCCAGCCTGCTTAAAATACATTCTTCACCCATGCAGCTCATTAAAGGATGGCAAGTCAGCCAGAAGCTTACAAGAAATTAAGCAAAAAGGGCTGTAATTGCAATCAATTACTAAAGAAGACCAGCCAGAATTTTGAAGAGTCCCCATGCTTCACTGTAGTGTTCTTGTTCTGCTTTCTACATTTTTTCTGAATGACGACACAGAAACTGAGAGTAACTCTTTGCTAGAAATAGGATTGTACCAATACCACAGTGTCCTGTTATACACTGAACATGAGTACAAACACTCCTTACCAAAGCTTACTAGAGAAAACTGATTACCATTGCTTCCATCAAACCAAGATGACTTTCTTTTCATTATAGTGGCCATTTTCAAAGTGGTGCTTAAGAATTTACAGGCACAAACTCTGTTATTGGTCAATTGGATTTTTATTACTAATTTCCTCATTTGCTGTTATGAAGATTTGTCTACATAAACTTGGGTACAGAATATCATGACTACATTTTACCATGTTGTTTTGTTTGGGATTTTAGCTAGAAGATAACTTTCTCAAGAGCATAATGTACTCTAACATACAATATTTTCACGCTGCTTTTCAGCTGGCCTGAGCAATACAGAGTAGCTAGGAAACTGCCACAGTGGGAAAGGGAAATTTCCTCACCACAGCCAAGAGCCTGAAGGTTTTATTACCTCTAAACCGACCTCTCCTACGTTCTTCAGTGCTGTGAATCAGGACAAGGGTCGTAGTCCAGAAATCACTGGCAGGCAGAACATTTTCTGTGAAGACCATTTTGTCCGCTGATCTTTGCTTAATAAGTAACAATTCAAATAGATGTGGACTATCCATTTGATAAGCAGTCATTTCCACCAGTCTTGCAGACGCTGCTTTGAGACCTAGTCTAGTAGTCCAGCCCATCATCTGTGAAAGCCACTGGCTACTCACAAACAAGAATAAACCAACTCATAACTCCTGGATGGAACCTCATCAGAACAAACTGCAACTGTTTGGAAGGGCAGACAAAATCTGCAGGTTTTTAATCTTCTCACCACAGATGCTGCAGGTTCATCAGTTCCATACTCATCACATTAAATAATAAGGGGTTTTTTTGGCTAGTCTCAATTAAGTTTTCCGAATGAACACTTAGCTGCAGTTGGCACTATAGAAAATGCTGTAAACACAAAACCCATGGTCATATAAACATTGCTTTCAAACTGAAACCCAAGAAAAGAAGGTGAAAATGGGGATTATGATTTGCCTTAATGAGAGGAAGGAAAGGATGGATCATAAAATATAAAGCCTGTGCACAGAGGTACATGGATATATTTTATACACACACTTGCATCTATATGTATGCATGTATATACTTCTGGTCTATACCTATATTGGGCATTTTTCAGCAAGTAAGGAAACCCAGCACAGGATTTAAATTTTGCACAAGATTTACAATAAGTAAAGAATCTAAAAATACTTATAGTTTTTATTATTTTCTCGTTGGCAGTTGCCTCTTCTCTGCTATGGATTGACGTAAACATCTTCACACAAAAACCAGGATTTTGCCTTCCACCCTAACTTCAGGTGCAAAACCTTCAGCTGAATTTTAACAAGCTAACACTTACAGATCTGTTCCTATGTTTTCTGGGGTAATAGCATACTTTTAAGAAAGTTTTGGAGATACCAAAGCACAAACGCTCAGCAGAATATGGTTTGTCATATGCTGTCCAAAACCTTTTAGAAAACAGTCAGTTTTGAGAATTACTTTTAGGCCTTCTACAAAGTCTACAAAGCCCTCCTTTCTTTAGGTTCCCCACCTACAAAGCTGAGACAATCATCATACTTCCTTTGTAAAACCCTTTGATACCTACTGAATAAAAATCACCTAAGGAACTGGCACAGATATACATATATATATACGCAATCATCTCTGTAAGTGAATTAAAGCTATGGGTGCAGATCCATGTATAGAACAGATTGGCAAGTTAATGTTCCTACAAAAATAGAACTATAAAACTATCACAATATTCATGGTCAAACGTTGTTTTCTAAATCCTATGGAGCCTTAAGTCAAAATTGAGCATTATGCTATATACCCTATATTTTGAATAGACAGAATTTCTTTAGAAGTATTTATTAAAGTCTTAACACAGGGGTTTGTCTTCAGTCTCAAACAAGCACTCTAAAGAAATGTACCTACAAAAAACCACTGGCATTGTCACAGCTAAGTTCCTCCAATATATCATAGGTCGCTCACATAATTGCAACACTTATGACTGGAATGGGTTGATTAATTTTTTTTTTTAATTTTCCAAACTGTTTTCCTTTGCATATTGAATTTCAACTATTTTGTCCAAAATTTTGTCATTGTTTCCCCAATGGATATTTTAAAGGAGTTCTCAGAACCATTACTCAGATACTTTTTAAACATACACCAATTTTGAACAAAGCAGGGTTACATTTTATTCTAAGCGCCTTAAATCTTCTGAAAGGATTGATTGTATATGATACACACGAGCTCACTTACTAGAATTGTTCATTCTTCTGAGGGAATGTTCAGCTGTATGCCTCAGGGCACAATTATTGGTCTGAATCACTTTTTGAGGTAGTATATTTTGGTGAGTGTGTGGTGGTTACTCATAGGCAAACATGGACTAGCAGGAGCCGAAGGAGAAGCAGCAAGATGAATGCTAATATTTATGAAGTTAGAATCCAGCAACAATTTAGCGGGTGCAAATGCAAACTTCTAACTATCATGCAAAAATTGACAAAATCCAGTAAGAACCAGCTCAGTTTAAAGTCTGCCTGTGGTTAAAAAAGCAGGCATAACACCTGCTAACTGTTACATAGCAGATTTTATGCTTTTTATCTGATTTTCTCAATATTTTTTATCTCAGCGGGCATCTACTATCAGCTCTGCTGACTGACTGTGCCCTCTAGCCAGTCCTTGCAGCCATCAGCTTGTCCTTCAGACTTTCATCCTTCCAGCACACCTCATTTGTAGCTATCACAGAATTTCTTTTTGTCCCTCCGCAGTCCTTCTTGACTAAGACCTGGTATCTGTAAAACCCTTGAGATTCTGCTCTCCAAGGAGCTCAAATTCCCATCTTCCTCTCACTGTTGTTTCTTTCAGCTCACAATATGCTGTGCTAGAGGCCAACTTTTTTTTTCTGTCAAGGTTTAACAAGCCTTGTAAAATGTGTTACTTCAAACCTCCTCATTTTTATCATGAAGTGAATGAACTACTACTAAACACTTGGGAATTGCTAAAATGGGAAGAAAGGAGTTCTCTTCTGCTGCGGCCTCTATGTCATGTCTAGTGGCCTATTTCAGTTATTTCAGCCTTTCCCAAGAGCAAGTCCTCTCTCTCCTACACCACCCTTTTCTTTAAAGCCCAAATTACAGCCACATGCTAGTTCCTTGTGAGTTTTTATCTCTAAAATGTGTTGTTCCCTAGGCCTACAAACATGATGAGAATCTATAGCTGAAGGTCATGGGAGGTATCTTCTCTCTGTCATAAACAAGGGAACAGGAATCCATGTCTCCTTTGGACGATTCCATCTAATCAAGAGCTGCACCTAACTGATAGGGTGCTCTTTTGGTCTGTTCTACAGCTGTGTTTAGGACTCCCTCTGAGCAGTAAGGGATTAACACTTACTTCTTCCCCTCCTCCGGGGTACAGTGGATGTCCCTTAGAATTCCACCACTACATCATGCCCAGAAGGGAATGGGGTTGGAGTTAAACCAGAAGTTCCCTAGATGTGAATGAATGGCCCTATCATTAGATGATCACACTGACTACCTTCTGCTTAGTTTTAGCAGAAAAGTACTATCCAGCGTCTAACAATAGAGGTCTAATAGCTCTCTGGCTTATGGTTGCCACTGAAATAAAGCAATGCATCCCTCCATACCAGCAATACCTTCTTTATTAGAGCCTGAATACATATTATTCTGAAAGTCACACTGCTAACAGAATCATCATTTAGATTTTCCAAAAACCTTGTGAATATACATGGCCTAGCAGATAAGAGAGTCTATCTTTCCTACATTCTGGTATTGACAACAAGAATAAAGAAGTCATTAAATATTTTATTAAAATAAGGTTATTTCTTCAGGCTTCTTTCTTTTTGCAGTATTATTCATGTCAAATAAGAGATCCACCTAGTCAAGTATCCTGACTGACTATGTCCATCAGACACTGAAAACCACATGAACAGAGGTAAAAATGTAGTAACATTTCTCCAGAATACTTCCCCATCAGGAACACTAGCACTAGAGTTGTATACAGTGATCCTTGATGCATTCTATTCGCTCAGTTCTGATCTTCCCATATCATTTTTGAAACTGTGCAAAGTTTTAGCACTATGGGATAAGGATTTCCCCACTGATTTGCCTCTTCTGCTCTGATGGATCACCTTCAATCAGGAAGCATCAGTCAGAATTCCAGTTTCTTTTTAAACCATACAACTTCTACACATTCTTGAGCATAAACAAGAATTTTTTTTTTCTTTATCAAATACTTCTTCCTTTAAAACACTACATTTATGCTATTACAAAAAAAATACCCAAATAAGGCTTAATATAGCACATAAGAGATGACAAAGCAACTAAGTGGTGTTTGTTACAGAAACAACAAAAAACCAAACAATCCAGGAAAGAGACTTCTGTGTTGCTTTCTTTAAAAATATTATCAGTTTATCTGATAGACTGTAGGCTCTGAGGTGCCATTAAACATATTCAGCCATAGCACGTACTGCCATGGCCATGCCCAGCTGTCCTCATGGCCAGCACTACTGCTCAGGGTCCTTTACTACTGCAGGAAGATATTATCAAGAGCCCTTTTGTGCCTACTTGCTTCAGAGGCACAGGAAGCCGAAGCAAAGGATGGTATAGCCTATAAAACACATGTGACTGCCTCAGACAAGCTTTCTACAGTGTTTCTGGACAGGGACTCATGTAGAGCAGCATACAGTTCCTACCATCACACAGTAATTTCTTGTGAAATCTTTACCACCCTTGCAGCATGGCGAGGCAGTGTTGAAGAGAAGAGCTTCCAAGAGATACTAGAAGATATAAAGTATAGGCTTACACAAGTGCCTTGCACAGGTAAGCACCCCTTCCACTGGCCTTAAGATACCCGCCCACCAGACTAGGAGTAGAACCCATACATGCACGCAATTATGCACTCCACAGGGTACATATGCATACATTGATATATTCACAGAAATGCAGAAGATGAATGCCAAGCTGTAATATGGCAATATTTTTTCTCTAGAAGTGTATCAATATCAGTTTATTTTTAAAGTCTATAGCTGATTTCAACTGTGGGTCATACCAGCTTCATCTAATAGCACACTCATTTATCAAATATGTTGTACTATATCACCAAGAAAAAGTGTGAGCTGCTTTCTAAATCAGCTGTATATGCCAAGAATATTTTGGACAATGCCACCTGCTCAAGGTATTATTTCTGCTAAGATGTGTCTTAAAGCCCTCTTGGCTGTGGGGCTGCTTCCACTTTTCAGTAAAATCAATGGATACCCTTGACTTCAGTGACAACAGAGTAAAGTTTCATGCCATAAGAATGTAATGCCCACAATATTTGTCAAAGCAACTTCATTCTGAGATCCTCTGTCACTGTGAGGAAAACCCAATTACTGGCTCACTTAAACTGAATTGTGGTATAAGACCAAGTGCTAAATCAAATTCAGGCATACACGGCCTAGGATTTCAGTATGTATTTTAAAGGAACAGTTAAATAGTTTAGGCACCACATTCACCAGTTAATTCATGTTTAAAATAAGTCAGATGCAATCTGAAATATGTAGTATGTCTATACTTCAGAATGAAATGTTTGTTGAAATATCTGAGGCAGTTCAGTGTCAGAAATACATACCCCACTATTGTTCAGCACTCAGTGAGTCCACTTGCTCAGAGAAGCTTGTTTAAAGCTCAATTTAATAGCCTTGGAGTGGTTGGTATAGAAATACACATGTATTAAGTTCAGCTAGTTAAAATACATCCATTTGTATCTGCTGGGATGGACTTGGAAGTCCTAAATCACAAAAGGCCATAGAACTGATGTATGAAGGACAGCTAGACTGAGAGAAAGCCAGTCCAGGATAGTGAAGAGATGGAACACGCCAAAGGAGAGAAGATAATCACATGAAAATTGCATTAGTCTGGATTCTATATTCCTTTAAAATGCTCCTGGAGCTGCCCTGTGCCAGTAAGCTGTTTCCTGAAATGCCAGCTGCCCATTTCAGACTTTAGATGCATATTTTTTAAAACTTCTAGAATTATTAAATAATTAGAAAATAAAATGAAAATTAGTATAACTACAGTACAAATTTTTTTTTTTTTTAGCAAAAACGTTATTTTATGCAAATGTAGGCACAAGGAATAATATTACATTCATGACTGCTAAGATTGATAACGGATATTTGAATGCCAAATTTTAAATACGAGGATTTTTATTAAATTCATACTTCGAAGATTTCAGTGGCAGACAACTTGATATACCTCTATATCAGCAACAGTATAATGTAATGAGAAAGAGCTGATACCTTGTGAAGTCAACATCATAATCTGTTCTGGTACAGGCGAAATTTAAGTGATTCCTACTATTTCTGCCACTTACCTCAGCCCTTCCCTTTTATCACACCTTATGTTTGTGTTGATTCCCAAGTAGGCCACTGAAAGCTTTTTGCTGACAAGAAAACCAGGTACCAGGGCCAGCCTTTCAACATTGAAACGTACAGCTGGCAGGATGGATTAATCTAAAACTCTCCTGTAGTTCCCTTAACTCTTAGAGCAATTCCTTCATTCCCACTAACAGCCCCTTTTTACCCGAATACAGTAAGTGTTAAGCCTCACAAACCATGAAAACTTAAGATAACAGTGGCTGTACATCAAGGTCCATCAGGTGGTGGATATCAAACTGCTGTTCTCAGTGCTGGGGGCTCCATATATTAGCGGTCAGAATAGTTGAATCAGCACACAAGTCCATTTCTTGAAAGGTATTAATCTTTTTAAAGGTGAAGAATTAATAACAGTGAGAGAGAGAGAAAGGGTGAGAGCAATGCAATCTGTTACAGGACTGGGAAAGTGCAAATGAAGATTAGAGCCGTAGTTAGCTGCCGCAAGAGATTGCAGCCTCTGGTGAACAAACCCTCTCAATTCACTGGCATTTGTCACTCTACTGCATTCTAGCCTAAATTACATTTAAAATAATTTTGAGACAGTGGAATTGTTCATAACCTGTGTATAAGAGAGTATGAGTATGGCAGGAGGCTAGAAGTAATGAAAAGGGGGAGATAGATTCTTTATTGATCAACATGTACACCTTGCAGAAGAAATAGGCAGAAGGGAGCAAAGCAGTATGGATTTTTGAGCTTGTATTAAACTACAAGATGGAAATAACTGCAAGTACAGGACTGTCTGCAAAAATTCAGAGACTCAGCAGGGCTTTTAAAATAATTTGTATTTCTCTAATCCCAGTCTTCTATTTCAAGTGTTTCAGAAAAGACAAATGAGGATCAGGAATAGATCTACAGAGGAGATGCAAGCAGGTCCGATGCTTTAATGTGGTCAGCAGCTACACTAAACCCTTGTAGGACCAGAGCTGTAGGACAACAGCTGGAGCCTCCAGTTTAGAAGTCCTTTCTCATTACTTCCCTCTGCTGCTGAAATTAACCCATCAAGGAAGATGGAGCCATTCTGGGTTTGGGAATGTGCCAGGCTGAGGACTCAAGGCTTTTGCCAGCACCAACACATCCACCAACAGAGGAATCCTGGATCTCAACAACCACTGCCGCACAGTGCAGTAAAAGTTTGCTTAAGGGAGAGTACACATTTTTCCTGCCAGTAGAGGTGCAGGAAAAAGCTGTACAGAACTTTCACAGCAAGTACCTAGCCCAGTGAAACAATGGATGACTCAAAAGAAAGATCTTCAGGCAGGCTAGCTCATGCCAAATCCCTAAAGAATAATTTTGGGATTGATTTTGCTTCTGCTGTGAGGACTCACAGCTGTTACATATTTTTATCTTATTACTACTACATACTATTGACATATATATATGGATATATATATCCATATATATATATAAATATATTTTTTCCTTCATTTGTTTTACCTAATCTGGTTTACAGCTTCAAGTATAACTTGTGCTAAGAGAGCCCATGCACCTATTTTGTGATGAGGAAAAACTATTGGTACAGTTACATCCTGTCTTTTATCATAATTTTGTATCCCTTTATTCTTGCCATAGGTAGGATGCTTCACAGGTGCACCTGAGAGAGCTGCTCTAAACCTCTCTGTTCTCATTTACCTATTTTCCCAGTTGCTGAAGTGTCCCATGAACAGGCTTAAATCTTTTCAATCTTCTTCAAGCTTAGTGGGAGAACTCATGTGGAAGAGTTGAAAGACTGAAGTCCAAATATTTCATTTTAGCCTTGCAAATAAATTTATGAGCAATGATGTAACATAATGTAATAGAAGATTTTTTGTTACTGTTTCAAAGAAAAAAACATGCAAAAAGCACTGTAACTGTGTTGTACGGTAAGTAGCCTTCATATAAACCATGGTCCAAAACACTGTACAAAGTTACATAAAATAATGGTTTAAGTTACATAATGCAGTTACGAAGACATTGTATGATTAATATATTAAAGTACTTGATCATAAATCCAACCAGAGAGAAATTAACAAGCACAAGCAAGGCTGAAAATACATTTTAAGATGGATGTGAGAGGAGGTGGAGAAACAATGAAGCAGACACACAAAAAAAAAGCTTGGTTCATGGTGGTGAAGCACAGAAGTGGAGTCTTGTGATGAGAAGCTGTGGTTAAGGACAGAAAAGCTCTTGGCAAAAAGGGTGGGAACAAAGAAGCTGGTGTTTCACTGTCTTGTTGCTCATCCTGTCAATTTACCCCTAGGGAATGGGATGAAGTACAGTCAGATTAGACTGGTAGTACTTAGAGCAACTGATTTCGCTCAGATAGAAGAAAGGGCTGGAAGACATGGAGATAGAAGCAGAACAGGTCGATTGGATCTGAGAGGACCACTGTGGCCACAGCTGCAGGAGTGGCAAAGGCAAATGAAGATGAGAGGATTTAGTGAGCCGGTGTAGAGGAGCGAGCTGTTTTGTACCTGGCACATTCTATATTCAGCAGGAGCAGAATCAGAGTTCCTGGAGGATGTGTGCTGTAGAGGTGACATTCAGAGGCAATGTGAAAGGTGATACAAAACAGGTCCTCTACATCAAGGTGAATTAGCTACAGTCAATCACTTGTCTCAAACTCAGTCTATGCATGTCCTGGTAACTAGTGTGAGTCCTATACTAGGGTCTCTGAATTAGCTTTTCATAGAAAAAATTAAAGTCAACTGCAACAATTAGACTAAATACACAGTGTCTGTGAATCCAAGTACAGTCCTCTCCTGCTTTCCCAATTAGCATATTGCTAAGAGGCAAACCATGCAAGGCTCTAGAGGAAGTCTGAGGCATAAGCAAAGTGATCTCTAAACTAGGTGCCTCACAAAGTCCACAAGCAACTTTCAGCTTCCTCCTTAGGCAACAATAAGGAAACAGGTAAAAAAGCTTGTGGTGAGTTCCAGGTACAGAGACACCAGTAGCTTTCTGGAAGTCACTTGTAGTCTGGGCAGTACTATACTGACTTAAGCTCCACTGATACAGAGCCCATCATGACACTAATGACAAAGGATTTTAAGAACTCATTTAAGAACTCAGATTCATTTCTTTTATCAATTTTGCGACATGCATCTTTGGTCTGGGGGCAATGCTGGCTGGGATCAGCACCATTTTCCCATACCTTTTGCAAAGAGAAATCCCTGCGGTAGTACCAAATATCCTGTTTATTGGTAAAGGCCTCCTTTCCTTTTTACCTGCTCAGGAAGAACATCACCTCTCACCTTACTCACCCTGTGCCAACTGCCACTGACCATGGGTGACTAATTTACAAGGTATTTTCATTAGAATGCAAACTCACCACGATTTTACATAAAACAGTATCTGAATATGATGTCACATTAACAGATGCAGACTTAAAAGAGTGCAAACAGAATTCCTAACTGTGCTGCACAGACCCTTGTGACAATATACCATCAGTTAACCCTCTGTAGTAAGTAGCAGTGACCTTCCACTCAGTATAACAATGAGAGTCTGCCACTGAAGTCTCGGACCAGTCTTTGTGCCACTTTTCCTCATCCAACATCATATGCTGAAAACATTTTCCGGACAGAGAGCCTTGTCTTTAAAGATACGATACAACCAGAAAGAAAATGGGAAGCAGAAAGATAGCAATCCAACCCAGTTCGATCTAATTTTTAAATGAAGTCAGTGTTTTTTTTACTGTAGTTGCCTGCTTACTTATTCAACTCAAATTCACTCTTAGGGGGATCTTGTCAATAAAGTCAAATCAGGCTCTCTGTGAGCAGGGAGGTTTTTGAGGGTCTTTTTTGAGGGCTTCATTAAAAGCAGACAGTTCCTCTAACCTTTTAGCAGAACCTGTTATCTGATGACGTGAATTAAAGTCTCTCAAATGACTAATAATCATATCAAGGCTGCCATGTCAGCTTGTAGATTTGAATAAGAGGGTCTGAAAACATTTGCATGCCTCGATGTGCCAGTGCTAAGAAGCTAATGTGATAGTGCTGTCATAAAGCACTGGAAAGACATGACTTAATGTAATCTGTCATGTCATATGCTAATCTTCAGCCATTACTTGAGTGCTGTAAGTAAGTAGAAAGCATTTGGGAGAAATCCTTTTCAATTTCTCTGAGTACCACTTCTGTTGCTGGTCAGCTCAAATGGGTTTTGTGCATTTAATGCAGAGCTCAAGTCAAGTTGGTTTAGGTCACACTTAATTAACCAGCACATTGATGGGTTGGGCTGGTACAACACTATGGAAAATGGATATTCCTGATACTGCCTAACAAGTAAATATTTCATATGCTGATGGAAAAACCAAAACCAAATAAAAACAAGACTTCCTCAGTCTTTGATAAGAATGTGTCCATTTCACAAAACCACTGACTTTTTAAAAAGATCCTGTTTTCTATGCATTTCAGCGCCTCAGTTACCTTGTTTCTATGTGTAAAGACAATTTAAACAAAGATGATTATAAATAGTTAAAGACATTTCCATTTGTAACTGCAAACTTTTAAAGCACCTCATCTGGGCTTGTCATTTAAACTACAATAGACAAGAGGCAGCTTTAAATGCAATGTACTTTTTAATAAGAACAGAGAAAATGATCAAAGGGAAAATTTCACTTTACTTATTTGTTTTAGGAAAATGGCACCAACATTTTTTTAATATACAGAAGGTAGAAGAGGGAGAAATACAGTGCTAAGTACAGCATGTGGAAAAGAAAATGAAACATATTAGTGCGAATGACAGAAATTTCAGGACAATTTTAGCAAAGTGTGAAGGGATTTTGAGTCAATACTTGAAGGTTATTTTAATAATAGCTACAGCCTATTCAAATAAAAGCTTAAGAACCCTGTGCCTTTTGCAGTTATGAGGATGTTTAGCAGGGCTTAGCAGTTTTCAACCTGCCCCAGCTAAACCTGAAGTCTTTGTGCTTAAGGATTGCAGATCATTTAGATTAGGACTGCCATAAATAAACGTGGGAATAATACACTCACACCAAGAACAAGAAAACTTTCCTTATTCTGTTTTCTTGGTGGTCACACTGGAATCAAATCCTACAAAAGTCAGACATTTCACAGATCTACAGGAAACAGAGATAGACAGTCTTTACAGTATTAGGTCATTATGTTCATTCTCTTGCCAATGCTGGATTGTTCCCCATAGCAAATTCTGAAGTGCTTCATTCAGCCTAAATTTGAAACAACTCATTTTAATAGGGCTTCCACCATTCCCAAAGGAAAAGCATAAAATATTCTTACCCTCCAGCATCAAGTGTGGCCTTCCCTTTTTCACATCTAAGCCCCCATCCTGCCTTGCTACAGCACAGGGAAACTTGTTTTATAAATTCAAGCCTCAGTTTTCCTTGCTACTAAAACACTTGAGAGTTTCTGATCAAGCAACTGATCAATTCTTCCCCTTCTGGAGGAATAAAAAGATGCAAAATATGCTGTTAGCTCTGGGAGCAGCAATCCTTCAGGTTTTAATACTGCAACGTTCATTTACGGTCTCCAGCTAAAGATCTCCTTTCTTACTACTGAATGGGTTTAATCCTTTGAAGACTAGTCTTTTAGAAACTTTTTTCCTGAGGTTCCTCATCTGCTAATGACAGGACTACAATGAAATAAAGTCCTCTGGCTTTCTGCATCATAGAGTGTGATGGCAGGTCTTCCTCCTATTCTCATTAGAAGTACCAGTTGGAAAGGCAAGGACTTAGGGCAGATGCAGCCCCAGGACCTCAAGCTTTCATCAGTTTATCAGTGCAGTAAAATCAAAGCTCAGCTCTTGGTGATCTGTCTGGCTTTAAGTCACCTGAGTACTTCTGCTGTGGAGTAACTCAGGACCAAAGCTAGCCTAGCCTTACAGACAAGAGTTTTAAAGAGTGCATTTTCCTGATTATTGAAAGTCATGTCTATAGTCTAACAGATGTCACTACCATGAGGCTTTCTCAGATAAACAGCCAGAGTACATCAGCCAGCCCGCTTACTTGTATTTCTTTTTACTGTTTTCTCATCTAAAGTGTTCGTCATTCCAACTTCTTGATAATTTTTGTTAGTGTTATTTTAAGTCCTTCCAAACTATTGACTGACTAGCTTTGGATATAATGTCCAGAAGCATTGTTGAGATGAAGATCATCAGAGCTGGGAGAGGAACTGTGTATCTAGGAAGTGAGGCTAATGTATTTCATTGTCCTGTACTGTATTTAAGGGGAAGCATTCACTGTTTCACTCACCAACAGATAGAAGGGGCTATTTTCACAGATAAACAGACAAGCAAGCTAGACTTCAACTATATTGACTTGGTTGTCTGATACTGATCATTGCCAGGAAACATGTTTTTCAGAGTATATACTTTTTACTAGAGAAAAATATCTATTCAAACTCACACTGGGCTTTGTCTTTGCTGTATCAGCTTGAGCTGTAACTCCACTTTTGCATATAACTTGAGTTCCATCTGCACATAGTAGCCAGGTTTTGGAGCAGGACCTAATACTTACTAATTTGAACTCACCCTTGCAGTGAGGTGACTTAAGGAGACATTTTAAAGCATAGGTGATACTCTCAGTCTATTTCCAATGCATCGTTGGCTTCCAAAGGCCGGTTGGTATTTGGTTCACCTGCAGAGGATACCATGAAGGTATGTCTAACACCACCTACGATGGTACTTGCTAACCAGGAGGAGTGTGCTAAAACTACCTACTGATATCCATTGTAGCCAGCCATCGGGAAGAAGTATTTTCAGTTACTGTCATCTGAGCTGGCAGGTTATGACTCAAAGTCTGTGTGCATGATTACACACACAGACTTATCTAAACAAAGCAATCAAGGTCTAAGCTAGTTCAAAATTACTATTTATTGGTCTACAGAGTGGTATTTATCAAGTGTCACAAAAATATGGAGCACCAAAAAAGAGCATAAAGGTATCCATTATTGTAAAACACTTACAATTGGTTTCCAAAATTTGTAATAAACTTTTAAAAGAAGGTGAAATGTATCCTAAATTTTTCATGGTTTATGTTCAATAGACTATGGGAAATCAGCTCAAAATGACAGTATTAAACTATGAATGTTTGTGTGCATCATTGCAGATAACTACCTGAAAGATGTAAATCAATAATATAACAGATGGGGAAAAGAGAGATTATTTTTGTATGCAAATGGAATGACTTAAACTAGTACAAATCAGAAATCAAGACTGTTCAGGAAAAGGTTTTCTGAAGGTTAACAAACCTGTATTTATTAGTGATTTTTCCATATCATTGAAGAGAACATTAAGACTGGAAAAATACAGAAGTGACATCCTCCATATTGCTTCCTCACATAGCAGTATGATCTCCTCCTTCAGCAATATGATGCAGGAATATAAAAAGGAGACAGAGTTTATATACAGGCTAAGTAAACTAAGATTCAGAAATAATAAACAACACAAACAGATTATTAACAGACTGACGGCAAAAAGAAGCAATTAAAAGCAGAGAGAAGAATGAAACCATTTAAAGCTTCATCAGTCCATTTTAAACTGTTTTTCTCCACCTGACTTTTTCTGAGTCATTTATGGTTTGATCCCTCTGTATGAGAGTGATCACAGTGGAGATACCAAAGGAGATTTGGTGACACTGAAAGACACCTTACAGGTTAGTTTTACAGGACTCCGACATCAAGGTAAGAAAAACACATTTGAGGATCCCTTTGTATCTATTTGCCAATTTTAAGGTAATTTGCTGATGAGATTTCTTACGTTCTGTTATATGGATTAATGAAATTAATATGAACTAATGAAAGAACAGTGTTTTACATTTTCACTGAAATACGGTCCTATTTTCTGATATAACACAAGAAATACATACTCAATATTCTCCAGGTCTCACAGGATAAAATCTTTAAATTAGGAATGAAGAGAGCTGTTTCCTCATTTGGAAAATCTAGCATATCAGATTAATCAGAAATACCTGGACATAAGAAAGTCTTCCCACCAGTACCACCGTCTTCCACAGGCTGAATATTTGTAGAACATCACAGATGTAGTTTCCCGTTCTCTAAATACATCTGGTAATGTCATCAGGCACAGTCATGTGGGTGGGTCCCCCCATTTTCTTTGGCCCAAGTTTTGACCTCCCCTAAAAAGAGGTATTAAAAGCCAGCAGGCACCAGTTTAGTTCCTTGCTTTTCCATAAGCAACAGGGCCAATGGCAAACAGTCAAAATATTCCCTCAGAAGCTTGAAGTTGCATTAATATGAGCTTGGGACTTTACCAGGTCTTTGAATGCAGAATTTAGACTTTTCTACTGTAACACTACACATATGAATGTTCTGAAGCTTTCATTACCTGCAGGCTTTTTTAAAAACAGAAGAATGTTTGATTTGGATGGTTGCATTAAATTAGGGGATATTAATGGATTATACCCACAGCCTCAATAGTAATTGCCAGTTGTCTACAAGTAACTACTTCTATATGAAGGCCAAAATTATCAAAGCAAACCACAAACAATAATTCACAAGCACAAAACATGTGCTCCCTGTTTATCTTTCTAGGTTAGTGCCTCCAGTCTAGGCAGAAACTTCATTACTTCTCAGATGAAATGGCAGTAGTTAGAAATCAGAAACCAGCTTTATTTACAAGTGGATGTACAGTTTTGGGGCAATTGTGGCATGGCCACCTTCGAGACACATATATATTCACACCCAGACCTAAAATGAGTGTAATTGAAGGACAGCAAGAGAAAAAGTATACTGGAACTTCCTATTGTACAGGCAAGTAGAGGGCTTCAGATTTTCTTTCACAAGCACATCACCCCCAATCCCAGTATACATACAGTATACATATATAGATACATGTACATATGTGTGCGTGTAGAAACACAAAACTTGCATTATTGTTTTATTGGATAACGGTAAAAAAAATAGACTGCAAGGTGAATAGAACTAAAAAAGTAAATATAAGAAAGAAGTTCATCTGAACTCTTCATGGGCTGAAGCATCATAATGCAAATTGCTGTTCAGGAGTGCCAACCTAATAATCAACAACACGATACTTAAACAATAACAAAATAGCAACAAACATAAAAAGTGCATCTGAGTAGAACAGATCAGTTCTGAAGTCTGAAGAAAATTAACTAAATAAATATCTAGAGAGGGTTCTTGTTTATGCACAGAGTTTCAAATGAGATTAATACACCTTAAAACTTTTGCAAATAGCCAACAGGGCAGTTGTACCCCCATAGGAACATTTGTGTCTGAGTGCTGTAACTGCTAATGAAGTCTGTTCACAACAAAATATTGCAACTTGTATTAACTGTGACTGGACACATGCATATTGGGATCCGATGCCTAATGCTACTGCAAACTCAAGTTTGTACAAGTCTGCCAAAAAACCTATACCATGCATTTGCACACAGTCTACTAATTTCTTTAACAACTTCTGCAAACAGTTATAAAACTGAAGCTGCTGGGGTGGAAAAAGAAGTATATGCACCAGCCACCCCTAACTGGAAACACATCTATCCACAATAGTTACACAACAAGTAATGGCTTCTCAGACTTCTATTCAGTACAATTTGAAAAAAAAAATCTGGTTTTCCCTTCTTGGTGATTTTTCATTTTTTAAAATTTTCTATTTTATAGTAGCTATGTATAGTATAGATGAGAATATGCCTGTATCAACACAAAATCATTCTGGACAGGAATATTCAAATACTAATGCATATTTATTTTATTAATATATTTATTTTCAGAGTAGCTGTAGCTTGAGTACTCTGGGCATCTCCAAACATAAACACAGTTACATCTCTAAACTGAAGTCTCATATAATAGGGTTAACTTTGTAGTGTAAGAAACAGAACAGTATAAGAATATGAGCAACACCTCTTGTGATTTACTCACTGTTGTTTCCATAACTTTGCAAAACTTTTTTTTTTTGGGGGGGGGGAAGCTGGCCCTTTGGAAAAAAGTAGCAGAAGTATGGGCTGTGTTATTTACTTCAATGTTTTGAAATTTCAACATTGACATTCACTTTACATAGAACCAAGGGAGGCAAAGAGCAGGTGGAACAGTGTAAGAATGTGCTAATAGATGCAAAGGTAAAAGCTCAACTAGGTGAAAAAACCAACAGATCATCCAATCAGAGCAGTTCTGAAAACTGAGATGCTGAAAGTAAACAACAAAAGATTGGGTATCTGGAAAGAGCTACCAGAAGAATAGAAATGTAATAGAAATGCCTCCTTCAAGAAAAGAGGGTGTAATAGTCACTCCCATGACGTTTATCCTTTCATAAGGCAGGACTCCTGTCAGGATCCTGTTTTCAGATAGGATGATAGAACAGAAATCAAGTTCTAAGTATGCCGTGGCGTCAATTTGGGAAAAAATAACAAATTATGAAGAACAACATCATGAGATGTGGAAGCCATTTGATCTTTTAAAAATCCAAGTCAACAGATATTAAATGCAATTTGGTGAACTATTCACCCATGAAGGAAACAAAGCCTACAAAATGATAAAATAATGTAGTCTGCTGATCAAGGAAAGATTATTTTGAAAATATATTATATTGAAATCTTTGCTGGTAGAGAGGTATTTGTCAGGCAGAAAGCAGACAGGCATTCTCATGTGAATTTAGCAGTCTCCAACCACATGGTTATGGCTAGGGTGTAGCAATCTAAATCCCATTTTGTTTTAGATATGAAATGGGACCACTGTGTTCCTGAGGTGTCAAGGTTTCTACTATCTGAGCCAAACTCAACTTCATGGATGGTGAAACAATTTTTTAAAGGATTTTAGACTTCAAAATAGCTGTTACTAAAGGGCTGTTCAGATGAGCTTTGAGTCAAATCTGTACAGAAGGCTTCAAAAAGGATTAGTCCACACACAGGGAACAGACACCAACATACTGGGAGGATCACACACTCAGTACTTTCTCCATCCTTACGAGTATTGATGCCTTAAGAGGCCTCCTAGACACAGAGACTAGACAGTTGTAAGGGAATAAAAGTAGGTATTTATTTGAAAGGCCTTCAAAGGTACCCCCTGGGGGCCAGAGGCTGTTGCCAAGATGGACCCCAAGATGGACGACAGGTCACGAGTTCTTCACACTTTTATAGGTTTGGTTCATTTGCATATCAGGGTTAATTCTCCAATTAAAGCTTCAGTTTAATGATGTAATTCCTCTCAGCTTACCCCCCCCTTCAGAGGCTTTCTGGTTTATAATTTTAGGCCTGGGTGTCCTTGGAGAGCAGGCCCAGGGAGGCTTTGTTATATCTACCCAGCACAAGAGAGTAGAAATTAACAGGCTACAAGAAACTTTCAGAGTTACACACTAAGCAGTACAGAATTTGAAAAATATGAAAGTTAAAACCTAAGGCATCAGTATCATTGGAATTCACAGTTATTACCATCATTATGGCAACTTTCCACATCATGTTTTTCTGTTTTGAGTGCCATGTAATCATCTGCAGAGTCAGCAGAGTTTGTGTATTCTAGACAAAAATCTATAAATAAAGTGTATTTTTATTAATATGGAAAAACTTATAAAAAAACAAGGAGCACAAAAATTCAACATGAAACTCAAACCTTGCAAAGTTAATACAGAGAGGAGAAAAAGCAAATAGCCTACCAAAATGTTAAATAAATTAGGCCAAAATGAGTCACCAGCAAGATCTTCAGATGTTTCATAACAGCATTTAGCTATAACCGAGGGTAAAAATGGCTCTCTGAAGTCTTTCCACACTTTTTGTTTAGTCCAGCCTAGGATACCTATGGTCAAGAATTGAAAGCCTTTGTGGGATATGCCCAGCCCCTGCCCTGGAGGGATCTCTGCTGAGATAAGAGATTTCGCAGTCACCCAGCAGGACTCCCTGGAAAGGCAACCACTTCTTTGGTCACGGCGAGGAAAGGCAGACCCACAATTCTTTAGGAGACCCTATGCAGATCCTTTGTAACCCACTGGCCTTCACCCATCCCCTGAATCCCTATAAAAGCAAGCTCTATGGGCCCCTGTGGGTCAGAGAGGGTTCTCGTCCCTGGCTTTCCCCTTCGCTGGAGGGGACCCACAATAAAGCTACCTCTGTGTGGAACCAGCCACACGAGCCTCTCGTCTCTCTCTCTGGTCTGGCCTGGCCTGGAGGCTGCCCTGCAGAGCTGAGCTGGAATCATGAGCTGATAATCACTAAAGAGCTGACAGCCTCTGCAAGGGCCCTCCTGCCAGCAGCTGAGGGAAGACACCGGACCTCGGGAAGGCGATTCCTTTCGGGACCATCTCCCCGGACCTGTCACCTCTTCCTGGGTCAGAGCTACTGACCCCATTACCAGCTGTAATAAGCCTTCTCATCTAGAAGGACAAGTATCTTCCAATACACTATTGTGTAGCCTTTAGGGAAAGCAATGTTTCAAGCAGGCAACATTCCTTTCTACAACACTCCTCTATACTACCCAGAAACTTTGTGAATGCAAGCTAAACGAAAATTACTTTATTTATCAACATGGAATCTCCCCTTTCTTTTTCACTCCACCCTCTTCAGCATGCTTTTGCCATTATGGTATATTACCTCAGGACTGCTATTTATCCAAAGATTCTTCCAGAGGCAAGAACTGGGAATAAAATGGGGAAGAAGGGGGAGAAGGGAAAGGTCTCAGGTTCATGGCTTTGTCTGTGTACTTATGTCCATATGCCTTTTTTCCCCTTCCTACTGCCTTCTGCCAAATAAAAATATATTCAGTGTCTGCTATTGTATTGAAATGTCTCAGGCAGTTCATCAGTCTAGCACAGCTAATACTAGTTTTAGTCATTAAACAAAAAGTGAATACTTTTCTCTGGCTCTTTTTATATATACAAATCACTCCTTAAAATTGCCTCAAAACACACTTGCAAGCACTTCGACTGACATTACCATGATCTGGAGAATTCAGTTCCTGTAGTATATGTAGGTGCTACCACTCTTCTCTTGAAAAGCAAAGGTTGTTTATATTGAATGTCATTCATACACTTTCATCTTCACCCCCACAGAAGAAAGTGCCAAGATTCCACTTTCAAAAGGATCAGACCTTTGACCAATATGGTTTACCCCACAGGTGGAGGAAGGTTCAAAAGCACAATAGAGGAAGTCTGAGCTACTCTTGTTCTGGGAAACAGACTGGAAATGCAAACTATTAAGAAGAATCATGGCTTTACTACTCAGCACACAAAGGACAATATTAAACAATGCAATGGATGAAGTGTTTCCCAGACCTTCAACTATTAAGCCTGCAACATAGCAAATAATGATGATTTACAGACTTGTTGGGGTCCCTCCCCCTGCCATGTAGCCCTGGGAGAGGGGCCCTGAGGGGACACACGGGGTTTCCCTGCCCCTGCTCAGCCTCGTTCCCCATTGGTTGGTTTGTGTCCCCTGCGCGGGCAGGGACCCTCGGGTCCCGTGACTGTAAGAGTTCCTCGGCAGAGCCCGGCCATGCGGCTGGGGAAATAAACATCTCTGAAACATCTCTCAAGAATCCGTCCATAGATATTTCTTTTCCACGGGACTCCTGGTTTGATATAGGCGTGTTACAGTATCCCCACTGTAACACAGACTTTTCTCAATTTTTAATTAATGATGATGCCTTAGTTTAGGGTGCAAATATTCAAGATAGAAAGTGTAAAATCATGAAGCAGAAAAAATAAACATTGTCTTGAATAGTACACAGAAGAAAAATAATGTAATCAGGGTGAAGTTGGAAGCCTGCGGTCATTGGAAGTGAGGTATTTGGGACTGAGAAAGATTGCTGACAAGAGCAGTGTAAATGGAGTGTTGAATCACTTAACCACTTATTTCCTTGCTCTTTGTTTGTGTTGGCATACAGGAAGTCTAGCAATCTTAACCAGAAGCTGATAAAATCTGAGTGTGTGGCTAGGTAGACAGAGAAGCAGACGAGTAAAAGTGTAATATACATCAGCACAGAGCATAAATAACATTGGCTAAGAAACTAAAACAGCTTTGTTTCATACGTCACAAAGTAGAGACAGAAGTACTGTGTAGCACAATACAACACAGAGCTGAATAAAAGCGAAAAAAATAAATTGAAGAGTTCCGTGACTTTAGCTCAATAGGAGGCAGTAGCACTTGGAAACTTATTTAAATGAGGTTCAAGATACCTTGTATATCTCTGTATATGAATCATTCTGTTAGTAAGACACACTACATAAAAATTTCAGATATGCAGTCTGGCTCACGCAGTCCAGCTCTCCCACAAGGAGAGCCTGGATACATTCACTGCTTTATGAATGAGTGTATCCAGGTCTTTTGAGTTCTAAAGGAACCAAATAAAAGATATCATGTTCAAAAAGAGTAAATATGGAAAACAGGTAAGCAGACTGTGTTTTATAATAATCTATCTACAACAAACCACCTGAGCGCATACGAATTCCAACAGTGAATAGTACCCCTTCAGAAAGGCTCCAAGAGTACCTATTCCTTTTTTTTTGCTTTTTAAGTGGCAAGGCACCTAGTGTTTCCTCATAACAAGTTCTCTGTCATGATATCCTAAATCAGTATAAGGTAAATAACTCATGATCTTCTTCTAAAATTGCAAAGCATATTCCAGTGAATCATGTATGGCATTTTGCATAGTTAATGAATTGCTGAAAAGAACTACTATACAATGCTTAGGAAACCAGGCTTAGACTCTGCAGTATCAGCACTTTGTTCTTCTGGTCAGTTCTGTCTCATTGCTATGCTCAGAACACATACTGGTCTGAATGCTCTAATTTGATACTCTGCTGGTCTGACGTGATCAACACCTCAGTGACCTTTGCCTGGTTGTCTGACAAGAAAAAAAATCGGAAAGGTAAGTTATGGCAATGGATAGGTCCTGTCCTTATTGACTGGAGATGTTTGCAAAAGCAGAGAGAAAAATAGAGTGATGGTATTCATACTGCCAATGTATAACAAAGGAGGATAGACAAATACCCTATGTCATTAGTAAAAAGATCTTCTTCTTGAAGTTCTCTTAGGGGAATAAAATTTTCCTATGTGAGCTATTTGGAAATGTTTTGTATTTCTTGCCCCCAGTTTTTCATATTTTGGTTCATTTGTTTTTGGTGGGGTTTTTTAAAGTTTCCCAACTTGACCTTGCAATTGCAGACCTAAAGAAAAACTACTGTTAATTCTTTTTTCCTGTGAATGGGACCACACAGCTGGGTCTTCTATTTGTTCAAAAGCAAAGGTCTAAGTTCTGGAAGATGCTGAGTGCTCTCAGCTTGTTAACTTCATAGATCAGAAAATCACTTGACAGAGGTACAGATGCAATTATTTTTTGATTACTTGGTCTGCCGTCTCTCTGTCTCTCTCAGGCAGACTTTTCCCCTCCTAGACTGTTCTACCCACCTCACTATCTCTGTACAACCTCTTCTGAACTACACATGCATACATGTAACAGCCCCCAGATTCCTTCCTTCCCAGGATGGCTGGGAAAGAACCCAACCCCACCCCTCCAAATTCCCCCATTTTCTTCACACAGATTCCACTCTCTTTATAATCAACAAGCATGAAAGATAGCAAGTGTCTCTTGGACAAAGAGTGTCCAAGAGACACTTCCAGCCAGTGTAGAAGCCAGGGCATGGCCAGAAATTGGACACTTCACTGTATCACTTTTGGTTTTGCCCTGTAACACATCAGCAGAGCTTCCTCACAAACTGCATGCATTTTAACAATGCCTTTTTTTTTTAAGGCTGGACTCATATTTCTGAAGCATCATAATTTTTCATATCGCATTTCAAACTGTAAAATAATTTTTAAAACCTGTATTCTAGTCAAGAATTTACTAATTCAAATTTACCATTAGACAAGTGACACATCAAGACCTTAATGAAGAAGTGTTGGGGTAAGAGTTTGGTTAAAGACCAGATTTCAACAGGTACATTTCAAAGATATAATGCAATTTGAATTAACCTACCTTTGGATTTGTGTAGCTGAACACAGATTTGTAAAAGAACTGTGCCAGTCTCCTACAGTAGCTTGTTCCAGACTTCCCTATCTCTGTGACATAGTGTGTATGAATTATATATAACATTATCCAAAATGTGATGGTATAATAGCAACAAAACCAACCCCTCCATACAAGTTGAGAACTGTCTTTCAGCCAGTATGCATGATTGTCTACATAAATTAATTCAATGAATAGAATACAGAATACCATTAGCATTTTTTCTTCATCTATCTTCATTTTCTAAGCAGCTCAGTTAAATAAAAAAAAAAAAAGTGCTGGTTTTTTTCATTGCTGTTAGTTTCACATTTTAAACAAAGACAGACCAACCTTAAGCCTTTTGATAAATATGATACCGTAGTAACTGCAGCATTCACTTTATATCCCATTTCTCCAGGTTGCTGTCAGCCAGATGTCACTTGCAATGCAAACACTAGAAAAATATGAAATAATAATTTCATACATCATCTATGCGAGCACGAGCCAGTCAAACATTCAATACAAATTCAGACTGCTACTACACATAAAGCAAATATTGTCCAAATAATATTTAGAATGATTGAAAGGCTTTTGATTTGGAAGTGTATTCTCTTAAGCTAAGTGGTCCCCAAGACCATCCAGAAAATTCAATTGTTTCATTTTAAAATGTTTTCTGCCCAAAATTATATCAAATCCTAATGTCTCAGTAGAAACACATGGGATTGGATTGCTGACTGGGCGCCCGATGTCAGAGAGGAATCTAATTTTCCGATGGCATTTCCTCATACTGTCTCACCAAAACACAAAATTGATAAAATTTTAATGGATAATTTTCAGAGAAGGACATTAGCCATGATGCTGGGAAATAGTTCAGGAGAACACCATGTAGCATCAGAAAGGCAATGTATCAGAAGACAGTTTGAAAAAGTATTAATGAAACACATGCCTTACATTTTATGTTTTTCTCTTGAAACTAGAAGCAGAATTCAGAAGGTAAGTTTTGCACTAACAGGCGCATCTCTCTTTCCAGAGCATTTTTTACAAGTGGTCTCCTTAAAATATGGGTGTGATATGTTACTTAAAAGGGCACAGTGTTCATCTTTTACTGGGGTGACACAGAGTCAACACAGTCCTCTTCTTATTGAAATAAATTGTGAAAGTCATATTGACTTCAATGATTACATCACTAACCACTCCATATAACAAAATGTTTTTGTTAAGTAACTCTACAGAAAAAATTGCAATGCTGAAATAAATGAAACATCGCCCTTCTGGATCTCCTGATGGGGCAAGGTACTGCAAGCACTTAACACCAAAAGCCATGACAAGATGAAAAGGACTAAATCCTACTCCTGATGACAAATAAGTTATAGCAGGGAGAAAGGTAGTAATTAACTGTATTAGGTTATCACTCAGTAACAATGTAAAACATGTGTATGGAAATGTGCTATTTAAAATGTTTCTCCTCTGAATAATTTTCCTTTCGATTAAGTTAGGTCATTAATCATTTAAATTTGAGACTTATTTAGAAAATACAAGTGGACAAGTGAAAAAAAAAAGTGAAATAAGATTTTACTAACCTTTGTAATTGATTTTGAATTTATAATGGAAGTGTAACACTGGAATATATGGTGAACTAGACTGACTCAGCTTTTCAGCACCCATTTCTTGTCATTTATTACTATTTGGGTTTTGAAATCTGTATATATATATTCAGTGTATTCAGGTGAGTGCTTATGCCGATAGAGAAAGGAGCAGTAGCATTTATGCTTAGGAGGCTTATATCTGCTTTCATCAAGAGTTAAATCTTAAAAAAATTTAATAAAGATCCAAGTAAAAATTGCAGAACATTAAAAAGACCACAACAAAAGAAAATCACAGTGATTAAAGGAGAGGTTTAATTTTATGGGGGAGAAAAAGCCTGCCCATACCACATGCCAAGTCTACCACAGGTTGGGATTTTTCTTTTACAGTAATCTGAAAAGCATCACCGAAGTCCTCAGACTTGTTAAAGACTAGGGCTCAACATGTAGCCAAAGATACTTCTGTAGCTACAGCTTTCATTCAGAAATGCTGACTTTTATTTCACTGCTCAGACACCAGAGCCATTGTGAAGAGGAAGAAATTAATATTTTGGTTGAGTTCTTTGTGGTTCACTGCACCCTTCTTTCAGTTAGCCTTGGTAGGAGACTTCTCCAGATCTAGCCAATTAAATGCTTTTGGCACAATGCAAAATTCATGCTGGACTTGGGGTAATACTGTCCCTGTCCGGCTCCGTGGGGTCCTGCGTGCCCCCACAGAAGCAGGGGTGGGTTCAGTGGTACAGTCGGTAGCAAAGAGCCGAGAAGGGCATTTGCGTGCGTTCCGCCAGGAGCATTTATTGCTGCTACACTGTCCAAGGTTGCAGAGGCAAATACCAACGGGATCCCGAGGTTCACAGTTTTGTCTGGGGGCGGGGAAAAGGTGGGACCAGGGAATGGGGACCAATAGAGAATATCTGGGGGAGTGACGAGGGGTAGAGGCTGACAGCCAACCGGGGAATCCAAACTGGGATAGATTAACATAACAGAACAATGATCCTGGGAGAATCCTTTCTGGTCACCCCAACATAAAGTGGTTCCTGTGGTACTAGGGACTTGTACTGAAAACTCTCTGTCCCTTGTAATGTATGTTCACTGGCCACCACATTGGGGGACCCTAAGACATGGCTCCCCCAAACCCCAGCTATGTGCTGAACATAACCAACCTATAATTGCCCATCTCATGGGCCAATCAGTGAGTTATACCTTCCCCAATGCTTTTGGCATTTTTGCAACACCAATCTGCTAAACCGCCACATCTAGTCTAACCTCCACACCAGTCACCTTTGTTCCTCCTGCAACTCAAAGGAGTTCCTCTTTCTAGTATTAAAAACAAAACAGGGGGAAACAGAAGGTTGAAAAATTAAAGGCCGAGCTGGAGGCTTCTGTCGTGTGTCTGAGTAGAGAAGCAAGACCTCCCTGGCTCCTTTGTTCATCTTTCCTGCTCCATCTTCTACAAGTGGAAGGCGGTCTCCATTCTCTCTGTTAATCAAAGGCAGCAGAAGAGAGCTCTGCTTGCATTGCATGAACAGTCAACTGGAAAGAATATTCAGTGCAGAAAAGAAAGTTTTTCCAGAGAGGACTGAAATTCTCAGAGGGTTGGCAAGGTGTATTGTCTTGATCTGGCTACTCAGAGTAACGAAATCTAAACAGACTTTTATTAACAAGCCTTTTCACACCTCCTCTGCTCTCAGCAGCTGAGCTCAGCACTGAAAGAGAAACTATAATGCAGTAACTTTGAGAAGCTTTCTGTGCCTCTCTCAAATGAAGCATGCATTGGCTACCTAACTGTGCATGAGCACAGTACAGCACCGGCATCAGCTTCTGCCAAAACTCTATTACTGGAGGAAATTGCAAATTTGACAGATTTGCCACCCTAAAGTCATAATGGCCTAAGAATGAAGAGGAGAGTGAAAGAGCTAATTCCCTGAGTAGACTTGCTCTGCACCCTGGCTGATCTGTGCTGATAGCCTTTGGTAGTAGCTCAAGGGCCCAGAAGAACTCTTTAATTATCAAATTGACTTATAAGTCTATTTCCAGCTTTGCAAACACCACAGAACTTTTATTTTAACCAGAAAATAGTACACTGAAAACACACCACAGCTGCAGACATTTTTTCTTCCTCATTTAGAGAAAAACTTCAAGTCTGAGGCTTGTAGTTTTATCTGTTCCTTTTTCTTCTCAAAAGGATTTCACTTCTCTCAGTGCCAGCTGAACCTCTCTTTCCTGGTTCTCTCCTTTTAAGACTTTCAAGTTTCTAAGCAAGTGGATTAGGTGAGTAACTATCTGTCCAAGACTTTGTGGGACATATTCAGAGGAGCTAATACCACGTGGGTAGATACTGGAGCAGACACAGCAGGATTGCTACAGAGGCTCCTGGCAGTTTGAATTACTGGTGCATCCGTGCGACCTAATCCCATACTTCGACTACTCAAACAATACACCCCATTGTATAACTTGCTGGTGGTTACCTGTATCAGGCACTTCATCAAATAAGAAATATGAAATTATTACATTAAGTTATTCACACAATGAAGAAGGAGCCCTGCATGCAGAAATACACTGTGTTGATTTCCACAAGCTGGATTTAATGATAAACTACAGCAAGAAATAATACCATAAATAGCACTTTGCAGTATTTAAGCTTGAAAATGTGTAGTTGGGCATAGGTTGGTTTTACATGTCTGTATTCTCTTTGCTTAAAGGTTGTTTAGAGATACATTTGCATCTCCAAGACAAAGTACTTGTTAATTACCTCATGTTTGCACTGTACTTCAAGGAAGGGAAGCTATATAAGTGCTAAGTGCTATTAACATCATCCCCTTCTATTTTTCTCTTTCAGCTTTTAAGTGAATATAGTGCTTGTGAAAGTTGTTGGATTGACAGCCCTGGAGACTGAAGTCTAAAGTGCAGCACACCCGCTGAGCCTAACAGAACTAAAATGTACAAAAGCTTCTCACCAAATTTTAAATACATGCTTCATTTAGCTATTGTTCTATGATGGCATGTAATACTACCACTGAAAGTTTTGCTGCTCCCATTTATTTGTTCAAACTCTTCCTTTATTTCCTACTTTTAAAAATAATTTCTTGCTGACGGGCAACACCCCAGAGACCGCTTTCCTGCCTTCAAAATCCTGCGTTACAACAGAACGCTGCTGAAGTGCACCTTCATGCTGCTGCAGTCAGGTACAATGGTGCGTCCTGGCATTCACTTTGCACATCACAGAAAAGTACATTAGCTAATCTCATACAGTTTTAGTACTGATCACACTAAGTGCTTGTCTGCAGAAATGCTACTCTTTATTATAATCTAAACCTGAGGCAAGGAGACTTCTAATGGCAGATCTGCTCCTCTAGACAGGAATACTAGCATTTCTTAGAAAACTCAATACTTAAACAACAATTCAATGTTTCCTGAGAAATGGGTCATCTTATTTTTATTTAAACACTACATTTCCAGGAGTACACCTCTGACCACTGAAAAAGGTTTGGAGTTTTTTTAATTTACTCTTTTGAAATCCTTTATGGTATACTAAAAGACAAATGCTACCTTCTGAAATGCCTCTCTTCACACAAGTACATTCAGATCACTTGTAAAGTTTTCTTTTGATTTCAGTTAGGGCCACTGCTCTCTCCATGAGACTGCCATTCCTGTAAACAAGTTCTCTGAATTACACAAATGTTTACTGGCTGTTGGTTTCACAGCCTCCTTTTATCCATTGTCTGCTTGCCTCCAGGTGGGACTGTTCAAGCTTTTAAGTTAAGGGACTGATCCTAGTTGAGTAGAGTGAGCACATGAGATGCAGAACATCTGCAGTGTGTAGAACTGATAGTAACAGCTGCAGTTTCAGATGCTTCCAGAAGATTCCTTCACTTGTCTTGGCAGGTTCCAAAAAGCAAGTTTGGTGCCTGGGTCATCTTCAGTCCTGCATAACTTCAAGACCCAGCACTTACAGAAAGTAATTCCTTTCCAACTCCAATTACTTTCCAGTTCGGGAAATTTCTCAGGGCTTCTTGTCAGGGCAGGCAAGTCTTTTATGATTTCCAGCCTGCAATGCTGCTCCTTTCTATTTCATCTTGACTTGATGTCATTAGTCTCCTTTCACAGAAACCTGAGCATTCTTCTCCTAATTTATCTAGATGGTACCCTGACAGCAGATTCTTTGATCAAGATTTTGCCATTTATGTCTCTTCTCCCGTTAATCATTCTCTGAAATGAGACTTGTAGCAAAAAATAATTAAATCAAGTCTGACTGCCTTCAAATTTCTTGGCTTTCTGGGATTCTGGGTGCTCACTTAGGCCAGGCCCTTTGGAGACACTGTGCTTTCTCTAGTATATTAAACAGGCCATTTGGGCTATTTTCCTTTACTAGAAGGTCAAAACAGGTTTTACCATTGGTGAAACTAAATAGACATTTACAGGATGTAGCTATGACATCCAGACACTTTGTTGTTTGGTAGTTCTCCCAAAAAGAATCCACCTTTTTCTATTTTAAAAAAAATTGAATCTGGAGGCAAAGTGGCCACACAACAATTTCTTGTCTTTATCTTGGAAAACAAGAATTCTGTATTATGCAAAATGTCTACACTGAACTCCTGCTTCCCAGCTGTACTCTTTCCTTCAGATATTGGTTTTCTGTCACTTCTTATATGCAGAGAAAAAAGTAAAAGACAAATGATTTGTTGGAAACTGGTATTTTAAAAAATCTTTTTATAGATGTGGTCTATACCTTATGTTTATCTGCCTCATGTTTTGTGAGGTCTGATTCTGAATGAAAATCTGCCAATTGTACAATGCCTCAGGATCTCTTCTCAGCAAGATGGTCCATCTCATACTGGTCAGATTTGTTCTCTCTTGCAAGTCGAATTCCAAGTTCAAGGCATTTGTGGCCTGGTTCCTAAAAGTCTAAAGGGCCAACATCCTCATTTCTCTGGCCAGTGGAAAGTCTCATTAAGAGTACAACTTATCTGTGAATGAGATGAAACTTTCATCAACCTGAGATGATAAAATAAACTGCCACAAGGGGATAATAAATATCACAATATTTAGCACCTTCCTCCTCAATGAGAAGCATTTCTTTATGACTTTGCTGGCATAAGCATGAATATAAGTATGAGCCTAAACTTACTTAAACAAGAAGTGTTATTGACCAACTTCTTCGGGCTTGACAAAAAATAGGAAAAAAAAATGACACGACGTTTGATGTGCAATCACATTATTTGGTTCAAGGCCAGAAGGTGTTGACATTTTACAATGCTCAATATATTTTAGGAATGTGTGTATGTCTGTGTGTATATAAAATAATTGTAATACACCGTGCAGATCTACATAGATATGGAACAGGGTTAAAAATAAACAAACAAACTTACATTAAGACTTTTGTGACATCCCCTATGACAGATCAGCATTTGTGCTTGAGCCAGAAATGATCATCTAGCTTTGTCAAATACCACTGGTTTTTACAAGAAATAGTTCAGAGTCTGATAAATTCAAGGCAAATCATCATCCGGTTTCTTGGAGTACAAATGGCTGCATATAAAGCATATTCTTGCTATTAAGTCTAAAGCATTACAAGACCGAAATGTTCTGTATCTCATCTCAAATTTTCAAACAATCCAATATCCAGTCTATGTATAGATATATTCTTGCTGTTTAATCTCTTAAAAATCAATCAATATTAATGTGTCTGCCTTAAACTTTTAAGGTCATTGTCTCCCTTCTGACATTTTTAACTACATCAACATCACATTATATCATTATAGACTCATGAAGCAATGTACTTTTACATTTTTGCAAGATAATGTATCTTTTGTGTTTCAGTTTTTATCATAATATAAATCTTGAAATGTAATTTACATATCTTTTGTTTAGCAAAGGAGACCCCCATTTAAGACTGTGTAATTTTAATACATAGTCTTAAAAGTGGATGACTTTTTAAAGGAAATGCACCAAAATATTCCAATTTATTCTTCAACTGAAGCGGCTGCTCCATCAGTTAATTAGTAAATTCCCTTAACAATACATTTGCTAACAATTATGGTCTGCCTGCCTTGGGCTTGCTTGACAGTAGGGTTGCCATCTGTTGAGAAGTCCATTCATGGATTTTAAAGGGCTATTTCTAGGCTTTTACTTTAAACATTGATAAGTACCTCTTTGCTCTTCAGCCTTCCCTCTACTTGTCCTGTCTTTCCTGTCCTCTGTTCATCTTCCTTCCCACCCTGCTAAGAGCACCAGCAGCCACATCCCTGCAAAAGGCTTTCAGGCACCGTCTGAGGAATGTCTGGCCCACTTTTAATGGCCGAGGTGCTCAACTGGAGAGGAGGGAGGACACTTACAGACAGGAACAGACAGAAATGAACAGGATCAATCAAGAAATTCAAAAGCAGCCATGAAGGAAACAAAATCAAGACAATGCATGGGAAATGGATGGTAGGAGCTCTGGCTCTGGATAGATGGGTATTTCATGAATTCCTTCAATAAATAGGGAACCTCTAGGGAAATTCAACACCTGGCAATCTTAGTGGATAGTGGTGCTGCAAAGAAAGCATAATGTTCACCCCTCTGGTAAATTCAAGCAATTAAACCCCCTGAAAAAAAAGGCCCTCTTAGGCTTTCTGCCCAGTAAACTCACAGTGAAAAGCAGCTTTAATAAATGTTATAAATCTCACCTCTGAGCCAACAGGAAATTCAAATGTTTTGCATGTGCAGGAGCCAGGGAGCTGCTGAAACAAAAGGTAAATGTAGATATTAGAATAGGTTATGCCCATATTCAGACTGGAGAGCAGTAGAAGCATGAGGCTCACAGAGATGACAGGTATTTTTAAAGCATCCTTTCTAGTGCCACCTTTGAGCAATTATGTTTGCGTTACACCAGAACTTTCCTTTCTTTGTGAGTGGACAAATTTGTTTAGTGATGGGCTTGCTGGTTCAATGAATTCAGGATTACTCCTTACCATGCAACATTATTGGAAAGCAATTCTGAGTTTCAGTGTTTTAGACATAAAACTAAATAAAGAAATGGCAACAAATATCTGTGGTTTCTAAAATGAAAAGATCAAAGAAAGGAGACTGCAGAGAATTTTTGATCAACACCCTGACAAGGGGTGTTAGTTTTAATAAACAGTAAGAATTTTAGGTCATTATTAAGTATGAGATGCAGTCTCAGCTGTGTTTCTAATTTCCTTTCTTGCCTTTACTGCTGTTATATAAAGCTCTGTAGTGACGAAAAATATTTATTGAAAAAATCTGAGCACACCGTTCAGGATTACGTTACTTCACCTGCCCAGAGCCTTCCCAGCCGAGGAGAAATATTTGCCTCTTTGCCCTCCATGATGCCAACAGCTGCAAGCACATTCTGTATGTGAGACAAATCACTGGACAGAGCTGCACTTGTATAAGTGAATAAGAATTTTTTATGGAGTCTGAAGACTAAATGATCACGGAATGCAGTTCCTTTTGATTGTTGCTCTTTTAAAGCCATAGATAAACACAGCCAGATCTTTGTGCACATTTTTTAAAAGTGAGTTTAAGTATATAAAAACAATGCATATTTGGCAACATATCCTGTGAGAAGGAGGTTTTTTGAAAGTTTTCTGGGAAGATGTTGTCTACCAAGCTATAAATACTATACTTTTTGTCTACCACACACTACAGGATTGTGAAAACGCAGAAGACCATGAAAAGTAAGACGAAGGAATAGTGAAGGAGAGACAGAAGGTTGGATGGAAATAAGTTATATTTGCTGCTTGAATTATTCACAGGAATCAGGGCAGAGGCCTGCTCATTCTTCTACTCTTAGTTTTTGGGGCAGGTGGGCAGAGAGGGTTGTTAGGAGAGAAGTCTCTTCAGAAATCTTCAGCACCCTCAATAAAAGCTGGGAATTAATTATTTTATTACAAGAGGGACACAAAGAACAAGTCTCTCTCTGTTATAATGACTCCATCTCTGGCTTTCCACCTATAGTATTTTTCCTTAGGGGATTATCAAGATTTTTAGTAATTATTACTAATAAGCCATTACTATGAATAATGGTAATTACAGTATCATTAAAGGACCCTAGTCATAATCACTGTGGAAGACTTATGAGCATAGTGAAGACCAAGGCTTTGCACATGCCCGAAAGTGAACAAGCACAGAGTTATACTCCAGAGAGAACTCAAAGCCTTTCAACCCTGAACTGCCAATGGCAGCATCAAACCCAGTGCTTGTCCACAGGCAAATGACTGACAATTTTTAACAACCTTTTTTTACTTTTAAAAGAAAACAAAGTGAAAACAGGAGGATTGGTGGAACCCACATAATCCCATCTCTAGCCCCAAAATGATCTGGTTGTGTGACATCTGTGTTAACAGTAAATAGTGTTTTAAAGAGCAGTGCAGATCCAGATACCAAATGGATCAAGGATGCATAGAGAACATTCAGCCATTATGGATATTCCATAGAAGGCAACAAGTTTTTGCCCAATACAGTTGGCTTCATCTGTCCCTTATTTGACAGAATTCTAATTTTTCCTTCAACAGAGAGCAAAGACCTGCCTGCTATGAGTTAATGGCTAACATATGCTCAGAGTGGACACACCTTAATTTTCCCACTTTTTACATTTCTTTTTATGGTTTTCTCTCAGGAACACATGCCCTCCCTTCTCTTTTTGCACCAGCTCTAAATCCTTGTCTATCTTGTTTTCCATCTTCAGAGTCATGACAGAACTCTTCTAAAAGTACTCTGCTGACAATTTCTGCTCTGGTTTTCCACTAAGATAAGCAGAACTGTATTTATAACCTTTTAACTTCACATATAACTTCATAACTTTAGTTTACAACTATATAAAATTTTATTTTTAAAGGATGGCATTATCTTAACATGAGCTATGAAGTCACTATATATGTATGCACACACCTACACTACGTGAGCATATATACATATTAAATACATATATCATTACAAATGGACGTATGCTTCTGACAAAACATGAAGAGAGGACTTTTCATGCTATAAAAAACGGTATTTGCAACTGCAATCCAGAATATATTGCAAAGGGTATTAAAGTGTGGATAGTTCTATTTCAAAAAAAAAAAAATTTTTCAATGTAACATGCTGCAGCTGTGTTCATTAACGTTTCCTGATCATGGGGGTCATTTTAAGAAACTCAGCACTACCTTGACAAAGGTGACCAGAAGCACTCTGCCCAAAAGTGCCCCTCCCTCTGCATTAGAGGAGGAATTGTAGGTCAGATGTTCACAGGTACATCCATCAAAGCCATAAAAATAGTTTTGTAATACTATACTTTAGAAGCTAAAATCACTCCAAAAATTACAGAAGCTGGTAATAAGCAACCTCTTTATTACTCTGGCATTACATCTACTTAATTTCTGGTTCGGTCCAGATGCGGCTGAATTTCAATATACAAACTCTGGTTCTTGGTTGTCAAGCCCCATGTACCAGTTTACATGAATTTAACAACACCACAGGGCTTAAAAAGATAAGCGTTCAGGGCTGGAAACATCTGACAATTGGTGTGTCAAAGCCTGAACAATGTACAGAGCAATATCCAGTTAGGCCAGTTCTGTTATCTGGAGTACAGAATCTTTTCCAATGCCTCATTCCTAAAAATTAGGTAGGCCTGATAAGCCGTATCTATTTGCATAGAAAAGTATCCTGTCTAAGTCTTTCATATTGCCTAGGTTAAGCAAGTTTTAAATTAATACCACAAGCAAGGTACTTACTAAGGAGGGGAAAATGCACATCGTGGGAAGCCCTATTCATTTCAGCTATACAATTTTGGAGTTTGGTTTAGAGCTTTAGGGTTTTTAAATATATTTTCATGAAACATTTTTGCTTGTTAGCTCTTTTTTTTCCCCAAATTCAGTTAAGATCTGCTTTGGATATGAATTTTTGTATAACAATATTTTTAAAGTTTTCAATTTTGACTCAAGGAAATTATCAAGCTATTATACGCCCCCGTTCCTGTGTGAAATTTAAAGGTACCTCTCATGACTTTCAAGCAGTGTGTTCCCCAAAAGAAGAGAGGAAGTGCAAAAATATAATTGTTGAGATTAAGCCTCAAATTCACTTCAACGTTCACTAATTTTTAAGAACTGATGCACTCTTAGTTCCCTATCTCTACATCAGCCCTGAAACAGACAGAAGACACATTCTTTACTTTGTTGCTGCATGAGACCCTTCCTACATTAAACATTTTTGCTTGGTCCTTAAGCAATAAGTTAGTCAGTGTGAATGTGACAGACAAGTTGCTATTTCAGACTTGAAACAGCACCTGGAGGGCCAAGACCTTTCCCACTTTAATAGTAGACCGAGAATCATGGTAGTGATCAGGGTCATATGGCAGGTGAGGAAGTCACTGATACTGAAGGATCAGATGTCACTGTGACAGCTGTAATAACCAGGGTTTATTTCCTTCAGCTAAAAACTATCCACAGAGTATGGTGAATACACTGCTGCAATATGTACCTCCTCTACCTTTGTGTCATGCTATAAACATTTAACTCCTGAAGGCTCACAGTGCAAGAACAGAGCAAATAACCCTTGCAAGACATTATAAGGGAGATATGTCAGAAGAAGAGGGTTTTCTAAATCTTGGAAATTCAGCAGAAAAGTTATTATTTGCTTGTTATTGACAATTCATTCCTCTGAGATAAAACAACTTAGTTACTAGAGGATCCCAAGGAGACAGTTGGCAGTGATGAACAGAACAGCACTCAATCGCAGCAAGTGAACATCATAAAATGGGCACCACTGGATTAAAAAGGAACCTTAAACTGTTTAGTGTACACAAAGGCAGCCTAGTCAAAACACTTCAACAATGATTTAAAATCTCAAGTTAGAGGCCAGTTGCAACCTTCAGGGAAGCCTTCTCTATTCATAAGGAGCTTCACTAATCGTAACTTTCCATGACATATCAGAACTGGATGCAGTGTGTCACAGCATGATAACTGAGCTCTGGAAATGTAACAAAAGATGTCTTTTTACAAAAATAATGGTGAGACTTAACCCCAAATTTTAATCTTTGAACTTGGTGGGAGAATAACATCCTGTTACTCATTAAGTGTTTCCATTAGCATGCAGAGAGTCTTAGGCAGGCAGCTCCTGTTTGTGTTACTGTGATGTGTAGGGCAGCACATGTATCAGGAAAGGAGCAGATTTGTGAAACCTGGTTCCAGGATGCTACACAAAGTGCATCACCAGGAAACAGGACAGGCAGTATCAGACACACTGCATTTCTGCAGATAACTAGCTATGGAAATAGTAAGTCTACCTGAAAAATAACACTACTTTCAGCTCATCTAATTGCTCAGTATTAACAGCCTACTGTTTAAGGAAACACACAGTATTTATTTTCTAACATGATAAAAACTCTAGCTATAAGAAAGCTTCAGAGTTAGAGTTAAATGGAGCCCAAAAAGGACCAGATTTCTATCTGTATTTTCTTCAGTGTAGTTCCAGATGCATTAAGACCTCAGCAGAGACCTACAAACATTATGTACGGCTTACTTTTATCTTCTGGAAAAAAAGGAGGGGAAACGGTATGAAAGAATGAAGCAGTGCCAAATGCTACAAGAAAGGCTTAATAAATAGAGCCCAGGGTCACAATGTTGCTCTTATTTGCCCTGAAATATATCACTGAAGTTCTGTATATTCATATTTGTTTACATTATAAATGTACTAAATGAGCTAATTATAGTGATCATAATTTACAATTAAAAACAAACAGTTAGAAATTTCAAAGGCTTTCAATATCTTTTCTTTAATCATTCACCCAGGCTCAAAATATGCATTTTTTAGATTAAAGCATTAAAGTTGCTAATTATATTCTCAGAACTAACAATTATTTCTTTACCCTTTTACTACCTTCTTCTGGCAACAAAAAAATGTCAGCACTGATTTAATTTTTTGTTATTACAGGATTAAAAGAAGTTTCTAAAATGCAATTAAATGTGCCCTATAGCAATAGTAACTTTTCTATCAGCATCCAAAGCCTCTTCACTAAAACAACAGCATAAAAAAATTATTCAGACTTTCTAGACATACTTTTTTTCTCCTTTTATAACACATTCCTTTGGTGATTATCTCCAATGACAACTCAACCATCTTAATGAGACTTTGTGCAAATCTAGATCTTGGTAAAAGGGAAAAATGAAAGTTAAAGAGGCTGTTAAGAGTGCAAAACCCTGAATATGTCAAACACTGGTTCTTCACCTTTGGAAGCTTAGTTCAAGTTCACCCCGAGGCCTTAAGTGAAAAGCTCAACAGTCCCAACTATGTCCCTACCTGATATATCACAAAATCAATTACTTTATGATGGTACATTTGGTAACCTATGCTCAGACAGAATCAAGTTTTTTCCAACTGGGAATTCACCAATTATCTTCTCAGTGAATTATTTTCAGATAAAACAGAAGTTCCTGCTATCAGCAGGAGTTTCTCATTATACTGCCTCTCGTTTAGCAGTTGGGCTGTTTTGGAACAGTGGTGTTGCACTCAGGCCATGCACCATTAGCTGCCGTGTGATCACAGCAATCTGTGGTGACAGGACACCAAAATGTGATTCAGTGCCCACTTTTGTACCAGTTTGGAAAAGAAGAATAGTCATTGCAAGCAACCAAAGAAAAATTGTAGCAAGGAATATAACTGAAATTCTACAGTTCCTCAAGGACTTGGCTTCCTCTGGAGAACCTGGAATGGTAAGGCCCTGCCTTTAAGTTTCACAGTTGTGAACACCATTTTCTAATTGCCATCAACAGCATCCTTGTCCCAGGCTTCAAGAGCACACTGATCCACCTCATTAGTAGCTCTCCCAAATTTACATCTTGTGTTACTCACATAATAGCTTGTTGCTGGAGTGGATATATTTATGTTAATTACTTAACATTGTTTCCAATTTAAATACATAGTTTTCACATAAGTGAATGCCAGTCTGAATAATAAATACAAGTCACTGAGTGGTTTAGATGTGGAATATGCACTCTGTATGCTGCTCTTTAAATCAAGCTCCAATCATTGCAAAGGACCATTCTAGACCCTGCATTGGTCTGTCCAAACTAAGCTCATTTAGCTTAGTCTAATTCTCAGCAGTCAGAATTTTGTTTCATAAAACCACCAGCAACATAATTAATGCTAACCAGCATCCTCTGTCAGAGTTGGCTGATGGCACACACATTCACTGTCTCTGAATGGGATTACTCAGTCCTAGCACCAAGTAAGTCAGCAGTGATACCGTCCCTGTTGCAGTAATTTTGTGGAATTTATTCTGCTTTAAACAGACATCTTTCAGATTACAATATTGAGAGAAAGAGAGAGAGTTGACAATCAAACAGAATTTTGATCTTATTCTCTCTAGAGTAGAAATTTCTAGATATGAGCAGTGAAAATGATGGAAGCCTAAAGGAAAATCCCAATGTGCAAAGATGAAAGAGACAGACTGCCCAAATAAAGGATGGTGTAATAGACAGAGGCCACATAATGAATTATAGAAAAACAAGAAGTCAAAATTCCTCTTTACCCTTACACATAATACAGGGACATAAGGACATGCAATGTCACTGAGAGAACATAAATTTAAAAAAGAGTTTTAGTCATGTTGACTTCTTATGACTGTTCAGCAAATTTACACTTTCCCCACTACAAAATGGGGATGATATTCTTTCTTCCCCAACACAGAAAAACTTGTTGGGGAAATATTCATATAATTCTATAATGAAGAATGCCATTGAAAATAGTAAAAAGAAATTAGTTATTTCAAGTGCAGTGCAGGTTTGGATTACATTAGCTGGCATAGTGGACAATAAATAAGGCCTAAGGCTATAGACTAGGCAATGAAGTTAAAAAGAAATATTCATCACCTTCCTTGTTCTCTGCAAATCATCACCTTCTTGTGCAAAATGAGGCAAAACTAATTAGTGATTTGTAAATAAGGGTGCTACTGTAACACACAGATGAGAGAAGCTGATTTAGGATTCTAGGGCCATCCTTGAAAATCCAGTGCTTGATCTTGCAATCTAATTGACTTGTGTCTTCTAATACAAAGTTACAAACAAGTTACCATTTCTACAAAAATAACCAGATTATTAAGTTGATTGTTTGCAAAATAAATGTGAAATGTTTTAACTGCTGCTCTAGAGAGATGCAAAGTATTTCATTTGTAGTCTTTGATTCTGTGAGCATTTAGTGAGTTTCTCATAGGAATACTGCATTGCTAAGGAGCATTTCAATTCCTCTGTAAATGTTACATTCTTCTCTTGAACCTTATCAAGAAGCCCACTCAAAGCTCATGCTTAGATTTCTGCATCTTTTCAAGCCATGTGCTTTCTTCATCAAGACCAGAAATATGCCCACCAACATGGTGATGAAGAACAACTGGACAAATCAGAACTTCCTAAGAGAAGAACCTCATGTACCTGTTCCATTTAGGAAGGCCTCTGGACAATCAAGCCAAAATCTTGATGGAAGTATTTTGCAGATCGAATGAATTGTCTCAAAATAAAACAAAGGAGTAATTATATCGAAAGTTATAATGCATATTTATTTAATGTATAGTCCTGAACAAAGGGAACTTACAGCAGGCCATAAAAGCTGTTTTTTCTTTTAGAGCACAGCTGGTATAAGACAGCACATGCTTTTTTGTAACAGTACAGTGGGAGTACTTCTGGATATGTAGATAGATTTGAAAATATAAAAAACCCATGGTAAAATTTTGGGTGATATGGCTACAACTTCCTCTGCTAGGTTGGATGAGATGAACTCGGATGTGTCAGAAAGGCCAACGCAGGAGATTCTGCATCTAACATAGGGGAGAATAAGGTATCAGGAAAAATTTCTTCACTCCAACCATTGTCAACCATCAGTCTGTCCAGGGAAGTGTTGAGTAATCATCCCTGAAGGTATTTAAAAGACATGTAGATGTGATACTTAGGGAGATGGTTTAGTGGTGGACTTGGCAATGTTGGGTTTGCAGTTGGATTCAATGATTTTAAAAGTCTTTTCTGACCCAAATTATTCTGTGATTCTATACATTGTGTTACAGACTTACCAAGAAGAAAGCTGGCATGCCACAGAATAAGTTTCTCTCTAGTCCATGGGTGTTTTACAAATCTGTAGGATAAATACCAACCTGTGTTTAAACTCTTCTGTGCAGGAACGTTTGGGGTTCTTTTTAATCTTTTGCATGAACAGGGACTAAAGGGGCTAGATAATGTAAATACTGATGTCCTTTACTTTATGTGGACTGATGAGTTGCACAATGTGTTCACTCTGCTGGAGGCTGAGTGTTTACATGTAGCATTGTCTTAGCAGACACCTCGCAAATGCCAGCAGTCACAGCATTACAGAAACAGGAGGATTCCTTGGAGAAGAACGCAGCTGGGGCATTTGCTCAGCATCAGATGTGCAGATGTGGCACTGAGGGACATGGTTCAGTGGGGGACTCAGCAGGGTGAGCTTTATGGTTGGACTTAATGATCTTAAGAGTCTTTTCCAACCCAAATGAGTCTATGATTCTATGTTGTCCTGTTGTATGGACAACATGTCCATGTATGTTGGGGTGGCTCAGCCCGCTCTTGGGCTGAGGCCATGGAATGCCAATCAAACCAGGGCCATCCACTAGGTGGATTTCCCTGCCCAAGACAGTGGGTTGGAGAGTGGATCAGAGGATGTCACTGAAGTCTAGGTCTCTTCCCGCTGGGTGGTTCCTGGGTTCAAGTTACCTCCCTCGTTCTGGAAAGTTCTTTGCTATTTGGTTGTTCATTGGTTCCCTGTTGTGACTCCCGCCTCCCTGTTTTCCCCATTGGTTCTGGTAAAATTGTATCCTCCCCTTTGACTGTAACCCATTGGTTACTTCCCTTTTCCCCACCTTGTTCTGCCCCCCCCATTAAAGGCTGTGCACAGTTCCCCTCAGGGCCTTTCTGGTCCTTGGACCCTCCTGCTAATAAACTCGCTGGAACCCACACCAGAGGCCCTTCTTGCCTTCTTTGCTTCCAGGCTGACGCAAGCCAAATCCAACAGCCACCTGACGTGCCTTCTCTGAAGAGGAGCCAGCACGCGCGTCCATCTTGCACCTTTTCCCACTGCGAAGTCATCCAGCGAGGACGCTGTGGAAGCTGACTCTGCGTCCCCTCTGCCCGAGGGCACGCCGAGGCTTGTGCTAATGAGCCTCAGGTTGCATTACTGGCATGTTAGACTGTCACCTTAGGACAGTCAAGTAGCCTTTCATCATCCCTTCTGAGCCTCACCCATACCTCAGGATGAACTCCAGAAGGTACTACAATCTACCATTATTGAAGAGACGAATGGTTCTATTAGAGCAAGTCACACTTGCTGATGATCAGCTGTGTGGAATGCAGGCTGTCCATCAACTGGATCAAGTCAGTAAATGTTGGGAAGGAATCATAGAATCATAGAATGGTTTGGGTTGGAAGAGGTCTTAAAGATCATGTATTTCCAACACCCTGCCATGGGCACGGACACCTTTCACTAGACCAAGTTGCTCAGAGTCCCATCCAGCCTGGCCTTGAACACTTCCAGCAATGGGTCATCCACAGCTGCTCTAGGCCACTGGAGGGAACATGCAACTGGCAGATCCTTACCCACTGAGGGTAAGAGGGGTGCCATTTGTATTGTAGGCAAATTGTCCAGCCACATCAAAACCAAATCCTATTGAGACCATGTGTACATTCAGGGCAACATTCAAAATTACTATTATTCTCCATATTCACTGGAATTTCTCAATTCAGGATGAATCTGGACAATTAAACTGCATCATACAAGTTCACTTTCTGAATAAAGGATTAATAAACCAAAAGATTTTTAATTTGTACATGCAGAACTTTCCTGCATGGTACGCTATTCTGTTGTTGCAATCTTCAGAAAAGAATATCCACCTAGTCCAACTGTTGACAAAAAGCAATGAAATCGATCATGCCACAAGGGTGCCAAGATACCTAGATAAGCAACTAGTAAGGAAATTTTATTAAGGAGTTTCCCAGGTCTCCTGTCTGCATTGACATATATCTGGCTTTATCTAGAGTTAAAAAGGCAAGAATCCATTACAGAGAAAGTCCACGGCATAATTAGAAAACAATCAACACTTTTTCTAATGCTGATTTCTTCTTCGCTTTAAAGTGCTTCATTGACTTTAATTAAACTTGCCCTAGGTTATGAATCTAGCAAGCTGCAGAAACATTTGAAAATTAAATAAAATAAAAGCATCTTTCTTGTCTGAAGGGTTTTTGCTTAGCTGTACCACACTTCTGACTTAGAGGATTTTTGAATTATTAGAAATGCTGTATGTGACACTGCAAGAGTGTTGGTTTTGCTCCTGAATTAAAATGACCTCCCACTCCACAGTAACAATCACAGCATTAAATTGTTGAGATTATCTCCACTGCTCTTCATTGCAGAATTCCTCTGCTGGTTTCTGAGAAATGGTGTGATGCTCTCACCACAGACTTACACCAACCATATTCCCAGTTTTGTCTAAGGCCAAAGGAAAGGAATGTTGTATATTTAGAATACAGGCATTTTTCATGCCAAAAGCTCAGGCCAAGGTTAAAAGTACATGACACAGACTTTTAAGGAATAAAGAGACAGCCTGTGTCCTGCCCCAGCCTGGGTCTGGCTCATGAGAATGTGACCAAAAGTCCCAAGAATGAGAGTGAATGGAATAACTTATAAAACATAATCATCAAGAGAAAAGAAGGTGGGAACAACCATATCAAATATATTCCAGCCTGGAGTCATCTAGCTTCAATAGATATGACCCTCACTTTATTAAAATTCTAAATAAAATAAATTCTGGTCAAATATGGGCCTGGTAAAGAATTAGGAAAGCTCAGGTCTGAATTAATTTTACAATTTGGTCTGCCTCTATTTTGAGTTGCTCTCTTTTTCTCCTCTGAGGAACTTCCTAGAGACAACTGAGAAGGGTTCAAAACCTGTATTTTTTATCTCTAGAAAAAGCAAAAATATATTTTAGAAAAATTCCAAGTTTTGCTAAGAAAGCAGCAATTACTTGCAATTGTGTGCACGTCTTGGTGAAGTACCAGAGTATTGTAGTTTAGTCTGGGGTTCAAAAGACTTGAATTCAAATTTTGAACAGCATTTTTATTTCTTTTTCTTCAGACATCCACAGGTGTCTGAAAAAACAGAATTTCTATGCGTCAGAAGGCTACTATCCTCTACTACTCTTAAGTTATTACCTAGACATCCTCTTGGACTAAAGTCCAAAGAAAGATCTTCATAAAAGTCTGTGACACCAGGATCAACCATATCTGTAAATTTAACATATATAAGATGTCTACAACAGAATACCTAAAAAATATGTTAATTGCCATTTGTTACATCTTGAATGTGTTCATAACACTGATGAAATGTGAAGGGTTTTCCAAACTGGTAAAGACAGGCAGTGCAAGCAATCTATACTAAGATACAACTCTACTTTCGTCCACTCAAGCTGTTTAATACCACATCAGACTTACTCCATAGTTTATGGGTATTTTCCTTCACCAGAGTATTTGAGAACTTTCCATTAACTTCAATAGATGCCAAAACAGGCCCAAGAGCAGGAAATGAAGAAATATACTGTACCCAAATGAAATCATTGTGGGAATTTAGGTGGGCAAAATGTAATTATTCACACTTGAATCTGGATAGAGCTCTAGGTTTATATCCCCATTCTGGCAAACATATGAGATATATAATAATCAAGAGGAGCAGGGCTGCTGGCTTTCCTCTCAGTCAAAAGAAAAGAATAAAGAAGGAGAGTGATCTGTTTGCTTGATGCTGAGTAAAAGGAAGGGATGATATTTATTACATCATCTGCAAGGCTTGCCAAGAAACAAAATGTATTAAATAAACAATCACATTTGAAAAATTAGAAATTTGGGTCTTTTCTGGTGCAATTTGAAATGTATGGTTTTCTTTCGTGTTCAGTCCTAGGGAAAAAATCTTTGGAAATTGGTGTCTTTGCAAAATACTGATACTTATGATTTCTACATTCATTGATATAGGTGAGGACACCAAGAAGCACTGAAAAAAAATAATGGACTCTCTTGCAAATGTACTGGATTGTAAAATAGCAAAAAGTTCCAAACCTTGTAATAGAACTGCATTACATTCTAGCAAAGTGGATCCATTTCTGAGGTGGAACATGACAGCTTTTTAACTTTCTACAACAATATGTGACAGAAGAATACTATATTCAGTTGATACCGTAGGGTGATTTATGGAGGCAGAATGTAATAATATAAATTGAGTTTCAGAAAGACACTGTGACTAATCTTACAAAAAATGCTACAGGATGTTTAATAATCCTGGTGGGTCAGAAGTTGTTCCACAAAAAATTCTCTTAAGACTGATTGTTATTAAAGTATGTACTGCATTTGGTTCATTTTTCATTTAACTATGTAGTCTAAAACTGCTGTCAAGTGCAAATATTTGAGTTGTAATTGGATACCCATACAAATGGAATAGAGCCACCAAAACTTCAATGAAAATTACAATCATAGAATACTTAAGGTAGTAAATGCCCTTTGAAGAGCTGTTAAGACAAGCATCTGTCCAGATCTTTTGAGGTCTCCCTAGCAGTACTCATGGGTGTTTATTGTCCCATTAATCAAAAACAAAGGAGCAGGAATGAGGCAGCACACTATAACTCTTTCTTTCAGCATTGCCTCCCTTCAGCATTTAAGGCTATGGTGCTTATGAAGCCATGAGTGGCAATTCTGAGAAGATTGAAGTGAGCAGAGAGAAGGGGAAGACAAAACATATATAGCTGAGGGGCTTGACTCAAACCCCTTAGAAATTAACTGAAGTCTGTGGTTTACTTACAAGGCCTCTGTGTCAGTCCTAGTGGAGAAGCAGAGCAGTTTTCACAGTATGTCTCCCCATGTCTGCAGAAAGGCTGTGACTGCAAGCGCTTGGAGCCCTGGTCTGAGCCAACATGGTTTCACAAGGAGATGAGAAAGAAACAGACGCCATTCCATGGGTCTGCCATATACTAACACTACAACACGCAGCACTCCTGCCAAGGCCTCTGCAGGATGGGAGTGTGGAGGCCCCATGGGATGGCAGGGCCTGGCCTGGCGACCAGGGCTTGTCCCACTCCCACCAGGGCAGGCCCAGCCCTGGGCATCTGCTGAGACACGGAGCTGGGCCAAGGCCGGGCCAAGATGTGGGGCTGGGCAGGCACGGCGGGGGAGCTGGGGTGGAGCTGACAGGGGGCCAGGCAGGGCCAGGGAGCCCTGAGGCCTGTGAGGCCTGGTGGTGCCCTCAGGGCCCCGGCACTTAAAAATAACATAAAAATAGAAATACCTCAAACAAATCTTACACTAATTTTTTTTAATAGGGTTTCCTGTTTTTCCACTGTGTATTTTCCCCTGCATTTTCTTTATGATTTAAAATCTACTTGGCCATAGCTTTCAGCACTGCACGCAGCTCTTGTCAGTTAGCCCTTGTTAACGAGAACAAATGAAAAAGTATGTTTGTGCATTTTCAGAGGCTATCCAAATGGGCTGAGATCCACTTACATGGCATCCTTTCCTCAGCTTCACAAAAACACCAATATTCTTGTAACTCTGGAAAATTTGCTCAACCTAAAGCCTTGGCTAACACTAGCATTTTCATCCCAGATTTTGGGCTTCCATTAATGCCATAAAGTTTTTGTTAACCAGCCCACAAGTTCCTTAAAGAACTTTCCTCAGACGGTAAATAGCAAGATGTTTAATGTATACAGTATGTCAGGTTTGGTCCCAATATCTCTCTTATGGCTCTCAGCCTTTTCCACCACACAATACACTATGTGGCAGAGACCACCCAGCAATTATTTTTTTCACTGTATTTTACATTACCTCTTTGTTAAGTTTAGTTCTAGACTTCAACTCCATAAGGTAAAATATTCCTAGATACTTAATAGCCTGTGGTTTTCAATCTATATTTAAACCCTGCCTTATCCACTGATCATACAATATGTTCAGGGACATAAACTCCAACTTACCTCAGTTGATTCGGCATTCAGACATGCTTGCAAAATTCTCAGCTAGCTTCTACAGATTTTTTATGTTCAAGGAGCTCAAATAAAAATAAAATTTATATTGTATAATACTTATTAGAGATGAATGAACAATGCATAGCAAATAACTTAGAAAACTATTGTTTACTAAATATCCATAAGCTGATCTCTTATAATGATTTGATGATTTTTTTTTAAAATTTATTCAACATTCTCCAACTCTAACAGTTTTTATTCATTACTTTTCATTACTTAGATATTTCAAATGTTCAATAGTCATTAGCCAATCTATGTAGTATAGCTCTGATGAATGTGTGTGAGTAGCAATTTTTAAAATTTTCACTAGCAAAATTTGAGCATATAACTCTGGAGATATTAATATTTCTCTTGACTTTGACAAACATCTGTGCAGTGGCTTCTGAACTAGTTACAACCACACTTGGATGTACCAATGCAGCAGAACTGGAAGCAGCATGGCATCATCAACGCAGTGCTGTCCCTGATTAGTTACCACCATCAAGATGGAGGATGTATAAACTCAGGTGTAGCTTCAGTGTGGCTCTCTTGCTTTCAGAATCCATGCTAGTAACCTCCTATGATCAGCCCCACTTCCTGAGGATGTATTATCCCCTCTGGAATTAGCTTGATATTATTTGTGTTGTGCTCCTATATCCAGCCCTGTTGTAAGGGCCCCATGTTTTCTGGCTACCAGTGTAACCTTCCAAGTCAGCTCTTTCAGAGCTTTTCTCCTTCATAGACTTAAATGAAGAAAGTCAGTATGAACATAAACTTTCCTACTCTTCTGGGAAAAAATTTAAATACACATCACTCACAAAACTGGGGATGGTATTATACAAAAGTTACCTATATCTGTGAGACAGTTCTCTTAGAATTATCCTTCCTGTGTTAGAGGTATCATTAAGCAATATGACCAGAAATATGTTTGGTACTCAACAAAATCCATTTAATTCAGGAATACATTGTATATCATAATTCATCATGCACAGAGCTACCAGTACTAATACAGACGATGAAGAACCAGAAGAAGGTTGTTAGTTGATTTGTTAATGCACTTAAGCATCAACAGGTGTGATCAGCAGGAAAGAGGCAGGTGTTACCGATGTATTGGTGCTGTCATAGAAGGATGTCCTGCAGAAGCCTTAAATGTAAAGATAAAACTGACAAGCTGTTGAAATCCTCTATCAGCCACCACCTTACAAGTATTCCACATCTAATTTAAGGCTGGAAATGTGCCAGAAAAAAAGCCTAGTATTTAAATATGTGGGTACTAAAATACTTGAACTTTGACATCTGCACATTTAGGTTTTTGTGTTCCATAAAGATGTCATCTTCAAGGGATGCATCAAACCCTATTTCCGTCCCCTGTAGATACTCATTTGTAGATCCTAATTTGTAGTTTCAACTAAGCACAGCAACATCAGACAGCTGTCCAGATAAACTACTTTATTTGGATCTCCATGATACAGTTCTTAGCAATGAAGATTTAAGTTCATCTAAAAGACTAAGATTAAAAGTTCTTCATTTTGGGACCATATAACTTAATGAGAGAAAAAAAAAAAAGTGAATACTTAAACAGAGAAAACCACGTATTTAAAATGGGCAACCTAAACAAAAAGTCTGGAACAGTGGGCTATTTTTTACTAAAATATTTAATCCAGTTAGTTTCTAGTTGATGTTACATATGAAATCTAAAATAATCTTCACTTTTTGTTATGTTTTTCTGAATAGACTTCATTGCTTTTGAAAGCAAGGGATTAATAACACTTGGGATGGGAAAGCAGTGTAGATTGGCACAGAGTAAATTTTCCCTCAGCACAAAGCTGGTTTACTATACAGGCCTGTTTTATTATACTTGCTTGAATCCTGAGCTACAAAAACCCTTCTTTGCCAGTTCTCAGAAGTCACAGATAGAAAAGATTTGTGAGATTTCTTAATTCCAGAACACTGGGATCAACATCAATTCAGTTCATGTAGTAGTTATCATAGTTTTTCCAGTACAGTGTCTGCTCTGCACTGAGTTATAAGCCCATCTAGTGATGAGAGCTTACTGTAGTTCTTAAAAATGTCTGTTCCTCTACCTAATAGATTGCTCCTAGAAAAATAACTTTCCTTCATATTTTTGAAGATCTGCTCACATCATTGCTCCTAAAGACATATTCTTTTAACAGTCCTGGGCACTGATGGGCTGTTATAGTGAACTGTCCCAAACAAAGAGGTAGTTTCATAAAACAAATCACACAGATTTACATATCTGACCTTTTCTAAATTCCAAATAAATTCTGCAAAGGAGAAGAGCTAGTGCATTAACTCAATTTGCCCATGTGGTAGAGAGACCAGAATACTCTCCAGAGAAAGCAGTATGCTAAAGCCAAAGTACAGTATGTGAAATTCATTCTGGTAGAGAATGTCATGTAGTTTTGTCATGGTCAAATCCCACACAACTCCTGGTTTAGGGCTATGTCATTTTACTGGATACTGGCTTATTCTTTACATGACATACATTTCACTCAGAATGTCTCTAAAAAAAGAACGGCCCCCTCTGAAGATACACAATATGCCAGCAAAATAATTTCCTGGGCTATTATGCAGGCTGGAACACTTTTCCATAAAACTGAACCCTTTATGTTGGGTTTTGTTTTCTTTGAACTCTGCCACTACTTTGTAGTTCCTCACAGCTACTCTCCTGATCAGGTCTACTGAGTGGCAAATGCTTCTTTAAATCCTCTTGTTGGAGAACACATTCTAACAAGGCACCATCATTTCCTCTTTTGAACTAAATCATTCAACTTTATACACTAAAATTAGTACAAATGGCTAGTATAAAAGCATCCCATTAAAATCTACTGAGCAAAATAGTTCTATAAAGAAGGACATTTGAATTTTTGAAGAAAGCAACTAGAGCTGTGCAATGAGTTGGTTTCACAGGGAATGTCAGAATTTGGTGTTCTTTGTATTTGAAATAAAAATCCCCAAATATGTTAAAATCCATCATGCAGCAAATTCTGAAAGAATTGCAATCTGGAAAACCAAAAAATTTCCTTTTATAATTTCCAAAATTCTTCACAGTGTGTGAAGAACTCTCAAACTCATGTGCTGGTACTGACAAGACTTCAGGTCCCTGGCTACTTTTCATTAAATAGTCTGGACTGAAGTACAGCTAAGTCCCTGCACACCTTGGGAATTCCAAATGAACATCGGTGCTTCCAAGCCAGCCTGAGTGGCCTCTGTGCTTGACTCTCTGTTGGTCCTAGGCACAGGTTGTGGAAATTCTGGTGAAGCAGCAGGTTCCACCAGACTGCCAGAGAGTCAGGAGTGGAGAGAAAAGCAAGCTGGTTTGGTTGGTCATTGAAATTGAATCATCTCTGCTAATTTTTTTTCATGCTTTGCATTTCAGAATTGTCTTTTTAATCCTCTTTTCTTACCTGCACAAAAGGCAGCATCTAGGTGATGGTCGTATAAAGAAAAAAGCACCAAAGTGCAATGAGATCAGATACGCTTTAAAGAAACCTTTTTTTTTTCTCGTATGTGGAAATATATAGGAGGACTGAAGCTTCTTGGGAACAGAAAGCTTGATTTCTTATTTGCCTAACATTCTGGTATGAAGCAGTTAAAATAATAATGCTCACAAAAGAATGACTTTGCCGATGTTGCATTTGCAGGCAGCAAATCTGGGCCATGCCAGGAAGAATTAGAATAACCTGGACTGTGTGCTTCAGACTAATAATGTGCCATGCACAACTCAAAATCCTGTGCCTCTGGTAGGGTGTTATTTTGCCAATGAAGTTTCTCTACCCAAAGAAGATCTGTGTCAGAACATTCTTAAACCTATACCTGATTTTTGAAGTTCAGTCCTCCACAATGCAGACACCAAACCCAGGACTACAGTACGGAAGGGTATTATAATGTATAAAAATGTACATTAGGAAATTACTCCTGGTCTGGCTGCCATACCGATATCAATGCAGTAAAAAGTGTATGGTAGAACAGAAGGTTTTGTGCTAGAGAACAGATAAGTGACATGGATTGAAATTATGGTAAATTTAAATTGATGGCCTAATTAGTATTATCTCTTTTTGTATTGTCTGTAAGAAATATTATCCAGGAGGAACTCATTTTGCATTAATGTTGATATAAAGTGTAATTCTGTAGCATTTTCATTGTAATCTGGCATTAATTAATGCATCATTATTCCAAAGTGTTAATTAAATTATTACAGAAAGGGACATCTGACCCAGTTCAGAAAGAAAGAAAATAAGTATAGTGCATGAGAATTAGACTTTCAGAGGTCTGAAATGATGCGAGTTCCCACAACACTAGGTTTGTGTAGCAGCACAAAACCAAGATGAAATACAGACATGATATATGGCTCATAAACCACAGTATGACATCAACATTTGCTCACTCACTATGGAGTCTGATGACAGCGTCAGGGCCTCAAAGACAGGCAGACATCAGAAATCTGAAATGACCCATTTCTAATAGGGTAAATTAAATAAACTCTACACTGACTATCATTAATTACTCCAAGGAATTCAGGGAATTGAATAGGGGTACAAAAACACTCACAGCTCTGCAAGCTCTACTACATACTCTTCTGTTGGGCAGGAATACCGCTGCTGTATAGAGACTGAGAGTACCAGGGCAGTTAATCGGGATGAATTGCAAACAATCCTGCACTCTTCAGTGTTGATTGTCTTGACCTTCTGCCTGCAGCCCTAAGTGACAGCAGCAAAATCTCAAATCAGCATTTCAGCTGTTGCTCTTGTTACTATCAGCTGGGCGGTAGGTGTTTTCACATACAGGCAGGAAAAAACCCTTTACCAAAGAATATGCAGTCTGATCCAATGCCCAGGGAAGGCTACAGGAGTCTAACCCTGACTTAGAGAACTGGCATTTAAGCACGCGCCTGAGAATTGCACAGACAGACCTCTGAGGGAATGCCACTGGTAGCAAGTGGGGCTCTTTGCAAGGGGCCACACAAGCTCTGTGGAATTGGGGTCTCTGTGAATTATTAAACTTGATTAATAATTCAAGAAAACACTAGTCTAGAGCATGAAGCAAATCCTATGTGATGTGACCTACCTGCCAGCTATACACCGAAGCCAGAGTTGCACAAGATACTTCCAGGATGTGGCTTCCATAAGATTCAATGTCTACACTATTCAACAACTCTGTCTGTTTCAACAATTATCACTTTCTTTTGTTACATTTGGGCTTGCATTGAAAGATCTTTAAAATGTGAAAGTTAAATGAGGCTCTTATAAAGAAGTGGTTTGGGTGCAGTATATTAAAGGGAAACTTCAAAGGAGCTCAAGATACCTTTCAAGCTAAGGTACAAAAATTTAAACAAGAACAAAAGCCTCTCTTGTATTTTGAAGCATTAATTGTTCCACTTCTGTTGATGTAAAGTGAAAGGAGAAGCTTTTAGTTAAAAGTACATAGTATCAACCAACATGGAATGTTCCAAAGTCTCATGGAATAATTTTAGCTTTGATATAATGGCACAGGTGGGTCTCAAATTATAATGCTTTCTGTAGCATATGCAATAATTTTTGGTAGCTGAATCCATTAGACAAACATTAGTGCTTGAAGAGATTATTGGCATAAAACAAAGTTTCACCTTTTATATTTATAAGATATTTCATATTTATAAGGTATTTCATAACTTTGTGAGTGGTGTTTGTCACAACTTTGTGAGCAGTGTTTGTCACATAACTTTGTGAGCAGTGTTTGATATTTCATAGCTTTGTGAGTGAAGTTTTCTATATCATTATAGCCTGGTTTTCAAAGGATAAAATACACAACATTGCACTGTTTGCTCTTTCGCCCACCTGTCAATTCCCCTCTTTTCAAGAGGGGGCAGAACTGTAGAAACTGTAAGGACACAAAGTCTGCCGTGAAAACTGGCACCTGGGTAGTAAAGAAAGAGACAAATTGGTGCTTCCATGGAAGGAAGGTTTCAACTGAGAATGTAAAAATTCTGTGGACCATTGGCCTCTCAGGTGGCCAGTCAGGAGTTCAGTGCCAACCACAATACGTTAGCTTGCCCACTTGTAATTAGTTAAGGTTACTGTGGAGGGATTTATGAGACACATGAAGTAATTACAAGTCTCATGTGCAAGCACATCATGGAATATGCTCAGAGAAGAACAGTGAGTTGGTTTTGTGCAGAGGTAAAGGTAATTGGGATACAAGGTGCAAAAACCATCACATTTATGGGTGCTGCTGTCCATGAACAACCCATTGTGGTATAATTTGAGCACACCTGTAGACGTGCTCAGAAAAAAATGCATGATATATATTGAGATGCCTGATTTTCTGCATTATTGATAAAATATATAAACCAATAATTTTAATCTATAATGCATTTAACTCTGGTCCCTATAAGATGACTGTGACACACAAAAAAAGAGGAATATTTTTCTTTTCAGTTTCGCTTTGCATCATGACGAGTATTCTTAATTTAGGCAGTATTTAGGCCAGTGGAGACACAGAATAATTAATTTATAGGTTTCCTTAATGGTAGATGCTGGTTACTCACACTAGGAAAAATGCTCCCAATTTTCAGGAACATGATTTTTTTCAGCTTTTGTAATCTTCAATTGTATTTCAATGTACTAAGAATGTTTGAAAATAAGGCCAGTGTCTCTTACTCAAGACTCATATCTAATGGTATAATATGTATGTATACATACATTACTTGACTGAATGCTGTTTCACTCCTATATTTTATGGGTTGTCAGTCAGTGGAATTTAGGAGAAAATGAGCCTAACAAAGCCAAGAGAATCAGTTATAACTTCAAAAAAATCAATAAATATAAATAAATACAACTAAATTCCCAGTCTCTTCTCTTTCCAGCTAGAAAGTACAAACCTAGTTCCTAGAACAGAGGTGCATGACTTTTGATTTTTACATTAAGCTGATTATGCCGCAGAAATGCCTGATTAGTATGACAACATCAAAAGTTTGTTGCTGTGCTCAAGGTTATTAACTTAGAGCATTATCATAAACCCTACTGCCCTGTATGTTTATTTTTACAGTGAGCACTGCTAAAAGTGCAGGTTTTAGTGTATGTGTATATATATGACTTATTTTACTACTCAGCTTTTCCTACCAGATGTTTCAGTGGTCAGCCACAGCTCCAGAGATAGAAAAGGTTCATCTACATGTATGCAAAAAAAAATAATTAGAAAAGTATCTTATTAGTGTCATTTTTGATGATTCATTAACAAAGTGACAGGGTATTTTCATTATTTGCTGAATACTTATGGATAATAACAAATTAAGTGTTGATCAATCAATATAATGATCCATTTGACCCATAAATAATAAGAAAAGAAGATATGCAGAATTTCTAATAAAATTACAATCCCAACAGAATTTGAATTCATTACTTTTGAAATATAAGGCAGACAGTTCGCTTCACTAACCTGGATTTCAACTTGCAGAGGGTAAATTATCAGAGAGGCCCTTGTTGCTTTCATGTGGCAATACAATTTTATTAAGAATTACAGGGAAAAATTAATAAGCACTTCAGAGCTCAGAGTCCTGAGGTACAGCATGGCTTAGACCTTGGCACAAACTTAGGAACATGCCCTGCTTGGAGTATGTATTCTTTCAGTTTAAATTTTATTAATGTTGTGGGCAAGGTTAAAAGCTCAGCCCATGTCACGATGCCAACCTCTGAAAAACCTCAGAACCTGCCAAATGATCTGAGTTTGTCAGCGTGCAGTGAGCACGTTCCTTCTTTGGCTATTCAGTGCTAATGAATGAGTTACTGGAAATGCACATTCCAGTGCTGCACTCTTAGCATTCTAATACAGTGATTTCCTTTCAGGAGGAATTAGGAATTGCCATGTTTCTCTGTATGGTGAACAAATGCAAGATCATCATGCAGCAGAGTCACAGTAAGCACAAGAATAATCTTCATTTCAGGTCAAAGTCAGTGCACTGAATTTACTTCCCAAGACCTCACAACTGCAGCTCAGAGATGAAGCTCCCCTTTTCTCTTCTTTCCAGTCTCATGTCTTTCCAACTTGAACTCACAAATCTGCTAGCTCCTACAATGAAACTTTTACATTGAGCTGGTAACGTTACTGAAATGCCTGATTATCAACCATGCTAATCCTAGCAGGGTGTACGGTTCATCTTCTGTCACAGAACAGTGTAAAGCAATATATAGATCCTAGAGCTAAACTTAAATGAGTTCGCTTACATTCTGGAGGGAATTCAGCCCTGTAAGTATACAGCCCCGTACTCCTGTAGCTATATTGCTTTCTACAGCACAATGCAGTGTAGATGTGCCCATCCACTCCCTCTGTGACCATCATGATGCCATGATGCTCAGTGGAAGAAATGGAATTAGCTACAAGAATATCATAGCAGGAAAAAAAGAAAAGGGGTTCTAGTGATATAAGAATACTCAAGACACAGCTACACTTAGTTTCAGGAGACTAAACAGCTCAAATTAGGTTTCCTTGTTTTTGTGTTTTTTCACTCCCCCACTTTGTTCTATCAGGGATCAGATGCTCAGCAGATGATTACCTTCTAATTCCTTTCAATTTCTTAATTTCAAAGTGTCTCCTTGCAATCCTGAGCAAAGTCTCATCTTTTCATCAAGTAGCTCCCTGACTCAGATTAGACAAAGTAAACATTCAAAAGCTGTGAGCCATTGTCTCTTACCAAGATTGTCAAAACCTGTGAACTGATGTTGTTCTTCAGATCTAAGGCCAAAACAGCTGATTTAACTCTGAAATAGCCTTTTAGAAGCCATAGGAGAATTACAGAGATATACATGCAACATTTATAAACATAACATAGACAACCTCCAGATTCCTAAGAAAACATCAAAAAGATCAGTCAACAGATCTGGCAAAATCAGGTAAATTTGCTTAAGAAGCAAATCAGAAGATTGCTCAGGAAGATCTGCCTTTCAAAGGCATTTTTATACTTCTAAGCAAGAGAATTTGAATACTTCCGCAAGGCGTAACCAGAACAGAACTGCAAACAAGACATTATCTAAACCAAGACTGTTTATTCTGCTCAACTGAAAGCCAAGGATGAGTATGCAGGATGTAGTATTTTTCCTCTACAGTAAATCTAATTTTGTTTTCTCCCTAACCATTCAGTACTCTTGCAAATGTTCAGGAGTGTAAAACCTGTCCTTTTCTCTGCTCATTTTTATTTTGTCCAAATTCTGTTCCAAAAAAATGGTAACCATTTCTTTTGGCTCCTGTGAATTACATGCTTAAGTGAGGTGATGGGAATACAAACACAAGCTGATGAATATGTGAATATTACTGGTGTGGATGTGGGTGCAGGAGATGGCAAATGTACTGTAGAAGACCAGCTGCCAGAGGTAAGCATACAAAATGTGGCTCCTACACAAAAGAATGAGATTTTCAGAGAATCTGGTGGAAAGCCTGACAAGTACATTTTGTTGCTGCTAAAAGAATTTATTTCTGCTGAAACCTATAACTCCTGGGTTAATAAAGTGAACTTTGATGGGACTAGAGGGAAATATGGGCTTCCCAGGAAAGTTAGGACAAACTTAGATGCATTTCTGGAACACAGATTTATGGAAGTGATTGAAGCTGATAAGATCAAAACCCAAGTTAACACTTTCCTTTGCTTTCCTATCACACGCTAAATAGATCTCTGCCACAGTTGGCCTGCTACCAATAAAACTAATGATGCTTGTAAACAATACATTTCACAGAATCATCAAGCTCATACAAGTAGTATCCATGCATGTTGTTTTGCTTTGAATTTTGAGGGATTTTACAGGACCTGTTATTATGTTAGAGCTAACTGACTATGAAAACAGTCAATGGCTTCTAGGATTGACTGCTAAATCACAAGGGAAAAAGAAAAATATCAAGGAAATCAAGGAAAAAAGACTCAGACAGGATCTGAGGTAGTCTGATTAGTTTTGTGTCTTGGTAAGGGTCTCCAGAACCAGTAACAATGAAGGATCTTGAAGAGACTGATTCTGCTACTAGTTGTAAAAAATATTCACACGTCCACTATGCATTTATAAAATTATAAAGCTGTAACTGCTGCATTCTTTACTCTTTTCCTTCCTGCTTTCCTTAATGATGCAAAAAGTAAGCATGTGTCATGCTCTTGTTAGAGGGATAGTCAGTACACTGCTGGTAACTCGAGCAAATGGAAACCACGAGTTTGGCAGAGCATGTTAGAGAAGAAGAGTCTTTTCCTGTTGGGAAGGGGGAACTTCGTAGATGCATCCAATAGCACAGCCTTTTCTGCAGGCACCGAAGGCCAGCTAAATGGCCTTTCTCTCGACACATGTCCAGAGGAAGCTATTGAAAAAAGCCAAATACCTGCTAGGCAGGGATGTGGCAGGTATAAATCAGGTGGTATGACAGGCCACATCTGCATTTTGGTCATTTGATGGACATATCTCCTTACATTCCTCAGGGAGGGTGATAACAGCTCTAAGTAAATGAACAGTGTATAGGCTGAAAGAATTGTTCTGATGAGACAGAGTCAACCTGGGCTTAAGGTCAAGATAGAAAAGGCAGGTCTAGGGCTAACATGGTCTCTTTTCTCATGAATTTAGAGTACAGGTTAGTTTATGAAATGCAGGCAGGAAGCCACGTTTCCACTACCTCTCTAATTTTAATGTTTAAATGCCCACTTTTAAGTCTTTTTTTCTTTTATAAGATCCACAGCTTTCCCAATTCTTTTCCTCCTTTATTTTACATAGGAAGTGTTCAAGTCCAGATCTAATTGATATGATTTTGTTTTTTCCCATGGGCTGCTCCAGGCTTCTTTTTTGATGTCTTTTTTTATATATCTTTTCTAACTCAATGCTACCTGCAGGTAGATTGTTCAGATATTTGTAAGTTACACTGTGGTACATATGGCTTTAAAACGATAAAAGGTAAATACAATTGCTTCACCAGTTGTTTATTATTTATGTATGTTCATATGCATATATGTGTGTGTACATGTGTATGTGTGCGTGTGCATATAAATATATGAACTCCCTGGTGGTACCAGATACCTTAACTTTTATGAAATACTATTGGAAAACGTGTTTTTTCATATTTCTAGTTCACCCATTCAGACATAATTTGACAACAATCTTTTAACTGCTTCAAAATTAATTGACTAGAGTGCCTAAAAATTAACATTACGAATGAAGACTATACATTGCTATATTTCCTGAGGACTTGCTTTTTAAGGATCCTGACAAAAATTTGAACAATTTGCAAAATTGTTACTGTATTTCAGATAGTATGGAATGACTACATTTTAGATTGCATCTGTAACTAAACTCTTTGTTTTAGGTCAACTTGCTAAGTCTTTTGAAGGAAAGATTTCCACTCATCAATTAAATCCTTATTAAGGGAAAAATCTTCGTAGCTTATCATGGGTAAAAATCTTTATCTAACCAACGTGCATGTTCAGTCTTGAAGTTACTTCAGTCCATGAAAATGTTACATTTCCAAAACAAAGCACTTGAAATTTCTAGAATCAATTTAAGATTGCCTTTCTGTAATTCAACATTTACTATGTACTCCTAATAAATAATTTAGAATTATTTTTGTTTTTAATATGTGTATTACAACCCTCTATGGATCTATTAATAGTTTTGTATTCTTAGCTCTGAGCTAAAACAGGCCATCTAGCTTTATTATACATGAGGATTGACTTTCCCAAAGACCTACCTGCTTTACAAGTTTTACTGGGACAAGCTTAAAAAATTATATACCAGGCAGATACAATATTTTAAAATTAAATGATCACACCTACTTATTTCTAAGATCCTCACTATGAGCAGTATTGAAAAATGTGCATGCTTCTATTCTTCTTCTATCTTTTGCCTGGCCCAAAAAAACATAATTCAATTTTCATCCATGCCCTAATTTAAAGGCTTCCTTGTCTTCTAAACAACATGGTTATATAGCAAATTGAAAGAACCTTCAAATTCAGAGACATATGCAGTAAGTCGTTCCTATTATTAACAGAAAACTTTAATAACAAAAGCATTTAGAATTATAAGCTTCTTTTTTTTTTTTCCCTAAATACCTATTTGGAAAAAAACCCATGATTTATGAAAACATGTTTATTTGTAATTGTTTTACTGGTACTAGTCGTGCGTGACTCTGATGACACCTAAGATACATGGAGCAAACCTCCATCTTCCCCTGGATTTCTCAGTTCCTAATTCCACAAAAAATGGAAGTTGAGCATCTGAATTTCACAAGTTGGTTAGACAGTATTGACTCAAAGCAATTTTTAACAAACTTTGCTGAAAATTTAATTGAATCAAGCATATTGTGCCTTAAGTCAAAAATACATAAAATTCATTTTGTAAACCATCTGTATAAATAAACGCCAACTGAAACTATCTAAATTTCAGGTCTGTGTTAAATCTTATATATTTAGAACCACAATATGCGAGTGACACAGTAGGATCTTGTTTATTGAGATACACAGTAGAAACCAAGGAACTGATATTACAGTGGAAAGTAATCTAAATTGCTTTCACAGAATTTCTGCTACTTTCAAGTAATAAAAATGTTACACTCTACACTCTAAATAAAATCTTAGTTGCTATCGACAGTTTGTATGAGATTCAGTCAGAACTACCAAGCTGTGAAAATAAGGCCCAACTTCTGTTGTTTTTGTTGATACATTTGGCATCCAATCATGAAAAACAATGTCCATGTCACTAAAATGGCCTCCAGGCATTCAGTATATCTACATCGAGGTTAAACATCTATGTGAAGATGTGACAGCACACCTTATAAAAGATATTATTGAGTAATATAGACTTTCTGTAATAACCAAACAGTAAAGAATATAGCTTTTTAAAGGTCTCCCCATGGCTGATCTCATGACTCAAAGATGAGAGACTGTGCTGCAAGCTAAGTAATAAAATCTGGTGGATACTGTGGGCTAGCTTGTGACAAATCATATCAAAGTATTATTAAAGAAGGAACTTGAGACCCAAGACTATTATTGATTCTTGACAGAATTTCTTATAAATAAATGTTGCAATCTGATCCTGGACTCCCAAGGCCCTGGTAGAATTCTGACTATTATAGGGCAGGTTGCAAAACAGTAACATTATTATTAGTGAAAGTTGAAAGAAGCATATTCAGTGTCAAACAGGTAGCATGGTCTAAAAAGACCAGTAGGAAAATGTTTTTCACAGGCCTCATACACCTACAGCTGCACATTACTGTTTAAAATGGCAAAATGATTTCTGAGCTTATAACAGGGCTGTGAACGTGTTAGTAGAATGAGTCTGTGACCCTTTAGAGCACTAAGGACACACCTCCATTAGTGTCCATATTCCTGCACTGAAGAGGCTGATACAGTCAACTGAAATGACAGGGTGATAAATATAAAACCACTATCATCAATAAGACTGGAATGTAAAAGCACTTAGTTTCAGCCTAAGTAACTCACAGAAAGTTTGGTTTCAAGAACCAATGTATCATCCATCACTACTCTACCTTCTGTTGACAAAGTAATTGTAAGATATCTAGAATGGAGGTTCAATATGAACTGACAGTTTTGAAAGGAGGAATTGTGTGCTGCACTTACTCATTAAATGTATTTTCCTCCACTAAAGATGTTTCCTTTTTTAGTTTATGTATGAATAACTTTAGTTAAAGTTCCCTTGACACGCTGACTTTGCTTTGAATAGCACCTATGTTCATTAACATAAAACCTGAAAGAAAATAATTTTAATGTAGCTTTTTTAACACTTCAAAAGCCTTTAACAAATTGATCGAGTACAATTATGTATTCTAAAGGGAATTGTAAAGAGATCACACAAGGTTGAAAAGTTCTGGGTAATAAAAAGAAAAAAAAGCTAAGTGAAAACAGGCACTCTGCATGGAACTTTGACGCAGAGTGGAAGAAAGTAATAAAACTATATATATTAAAAACCCTTAACATCTCTGTATTTTAACACAGACATACAATTATTGTCTGTATTGCTTAGTGTGTAGAAAATACTATGCTTACTCGGTAATATGAAAAAAAGGTGTAGAGGTCAAGCTAGTCAGAAAATGGAGAGAACCTAAATTACCAGTCCACTTACTACTGAGACTACTGAGTCAAGGCAAATCTGAACAACTATTTAGCATGGAGATCACACCAATTTATCAATATGGCTAATTGCCTTTGGCTAGGAATAGATCTAATCATGGCATTCTTCTTTAGCTAATGGTGTATTATTTTTGGCATTATTTTAAAAGACTGTATGATAACAGCATTCTTTCAAAAACCTTATAAACTAAAACAACACCACATTGCAGGTAAATAGATCAACTGACTTTGAATGAGCCATTAACAAATGAGAAATAGATTCCAATCTACAGAAAACAGTGGGTTTTTTCTTACATTTATGAGTGTAAATTTATAGCTGATCATTTTAAAATAGTATTTTAGATGGTGCTTTTGTCATTACAGAGTACTGAAATGCAGCCACATTGCCTATACTCAACATAAAGAAGCAGAATTAAACCATCAGTAGATGCAAAGTACAGACCCTACGGATTCAAGCTCTAAAACCCTCCACTTTACTCCACATTGAACAGAGTCAAGCGATCACAGATATTCCTTGTTTGCACAAAGTATTTTCCCAGAAGGGCAGAAGTTCTCTGTGGGAGGATTTTCTAGGAAGATCTTCCTTTGCACACTGTTTCTGTCCACCTCTCTGTCAGCATTGCTGAGAACAGACATAACATTGCACAGACTCAGAACTGGCTGCACAGGGAAACAAACTGTGAGGAGAGGAAGGAAAAAAAAAGGCTGAAACCAGACTTTGGCACGTACAAGTTGCATGAACCTAAAACCTGTTCTCTCCGATGAGCCTCTTTATTATTTATTATTTTTACTATTGAGAAGATTCTATGGATGGATCTAGCACACATTGAAGGATTTCTATAATCCTTCATTCTCCCTCAAATTTTCTCTGTTGCACACATAGAATGAGGGTTTTCAAGTGGGAAAACTTCAACTTAGCTTCAACATTTACTGAACCCAGGCTTTCAGTGTTGGGCTTGACACAATGGCTTCGTTTTAAGAGAGCTGATTTGACCTGCCTATTCTTTGTATCTGGTGACAACACTGGGCACAAGGGATGCATGACTGATGGTTTGCAACAAAATAGCTATTACTTGGTGTGAGATTGCTATCATAATTTGAACAAGATTTGCATTTTGCTGCAGATAAGGGGGAGTCTGGGAGTAGGCAGGTGATGGTGTCAACAGCAGGAGTGTGGGAACAAGACCAAGCACAGGGAAGCCAATCTTTACAATCTCCTAATGCTGAAGGAGTAAGAACGTGGAACTTGCAACCCCACAGCCTAAGTACTCCTCCTCCCCTTCCCAAAAACTCTCTTTAGAACGGACAGAAGAAAGAGAATCTCCCAATCAATTCCAAATGCCTCCCCCCATTTAGACTCTCAGATACAATGATATAGGACTAGAGACTGAATGAAGAAATGCTGCTAAATTTATTTTTCAGTAATTCAGAGCTGCTGGCTCAACACAAAAATTGTCTTTATAATATTTTGCTCAGAAAAAAATCAAGTTTCATCATACAATGTTCATATAAACTAAATAGAATTAGAAGTATATCATATCTCAAAAATCTTAAAAGTCTATGAGTTAGTATCGACTAAATAGTCAATAAAAAGAGGAAAAAAACCCCAACAATATTGGCAGCAACAAAACAACAGCACTGTGGATCAATTTGTTTTATACATATGCACACACTGCCCTCATAGTTCTGTTACAATGTATAGAATGACTGGAGGAATAAAATATCATTCAGTAAAGTGAGGATGACAAAATCTGGCAAAGGAAGGATGTTAGAAGTAAAGATAAGTTCCAGCAAAGTATCATCTGAGTACGTGTTTTGTTTATCCATCAAATGACCCTACATTTGGAGGGGAGGATTATTCTGTTATGTTCCGATGCACTTTTCTGGATAGGCTGGAAAGGATGTTTATGTTTTCAAAACTCAATGATCTCTGTTGAAGCATCATTAAAACAAAAACCCAAACCAAACCAAACCCAGATTAGTGCCAAGCAATCTTCAGGGATGAAAGAATGAGTATGATTGAAATTGAGATTTGAAAAAACAAATCTGTGTGTCGATAAATATAGTGATCAGGACGAGCGAGAGGTGTCAGACAGAAAAACCTGCTGCAATGTTTGTTACTGCCAACATACCAAAAATAAAGCCTAGGAGAGCTTGTTGAAAAATTCTTAGGGAAATTTGCAGAGCACTACAGATTGATAAAGTTTCATCTTCAGCATTGTATCATTTAGGTGTACATCAAGCAACAACACAAGAATCCTACACTGAACATTCCTATAGAAAGATAAGCTGCTTGTATCTCCAGCAATGCAAGATCACAAATACTGCATCCTTCTCTACCACATGCTATCTTTTCACAGTACCAGTTTTATCAGGGATGAAGTCAGTTAGGAGGTTCCTGGCCCTTCCCTAACATACTCCTTCTGCCTTCCCCTATTTCTATAGGCCCACACCCTCATGTTTAGACTGGTAGTTGTTTAGAAGGGAAGGAGACAGCAAAGTGGCTTGGATTAAACCCATCTCTCCCTTTCTATCTTCTCCTCCCAAGGCTTACAGCTCCCTTACAGACAAAGGTATGGGAATATCCAAAAGGGCAAAAAGAAGCAAATGGCACAGACAAGGAACTTCACATCCAAACCTCGCTCCTCACAAAACAATCTGCAGTCTCAGTCTCGTCTTGTGAATACAGACCTTGGTATTGAATTGGGAAGCATCATCAGACTTTTAATCACTGTTTACTTTAATTAAGCACATGGTACTAATGTATTCAGATAGTAAATGCCAGTCTAAACAACACAAGTAATGGCATTCAGGCTACCTCTGGGAAAGTCTGCATAGGTATCTAAAAAGCATAGCTACCTCTGACTTGCTTTCCTCATTCCTGTGGACAGAGCTGCAGAAATGGTACAGACATAGCCAAGCTCATATTTAACTCCTTCTCTACTTAAGGCTATTAAGAATTAAGTAAAGACAACACTTTAAAAGTCAAAACAAATATAAGAAGCTGTCACATTGCCAAATTAAGGTGGGAAAAGTTACTGGATTATGAAGAGTGAGGAAATTAGTAAGATTTCACAACATACATCAGGAGATGAAATGTAAGAATAGTCTCAGCAAAGATAGGGAAAAGGAAAGGACTGAAAATTTGCTGTGCTGCAGGGAAGTGAGGAGGAAGAGCTGGAAAACAAATTTATAGGTCCTTTGAGCTCTTGAATGAGGAATTTGGAGAAGGTAAAATGTCATCATCAGTCTCGGCTGACTTGCTATTCTATTGCCAGATGGGACCATTATCATCTGATTGAATTATAATCATGTCAAAACTCTACTTGGATCCAGGAATTAGCTTTCAGGAAAACCCTGAGTCAAGGTAGAGCTTTCCTGCCTTTGTGATCTGTAGAACACATGATCTGAAACGGGATTTAAATACCTGTCTTTGGCTCTCTGAAACACATTAGTATGAACATTTGTTACTCTTGGTAACTCCTGTGTGGTTTATTTCTGTATTTTCCTTCTCTTTGTTTCTTTCTAATAGATGACATGGTTACCTAAAAGGAATAGGTTAGTTTAATAGTAAAACTATCAAATTAAATGTAACTATTTAACTAATAGTTTAAAATATGATAGGTTTTTTTACTCACTTGCAGTTCTTAGGAAAGGAGAGATGAGAGGGGATTCATTTTGGAATTACTTGAAAACTAATAAAAAGCAAAAAGTTCAGCAAAGCAAAAAGTCAAATGTCTGGTTTAGACCACATGCAAATTTTAGATAGCATTTCAGCACTAAAGAAATACTTTGTCTTGTCTCAGGCAACTGATTTTCCTAAACTACAAACTTATTTCAAATAGCGGTAAGATCTGACTTAAAAAATAGTGCAATTCTTGCACCATTCTCAGCTACTTTTCCTGGAAGGGATGCCTGGAGCCATTGGTGAACTACCCAGCACAGTATCCCACTGCTGCTTCCAGATGTATCTAGTATGGACAGCACTGTATGATTGTGCTGTTGCAAAAAGGCCCAATGCAGCTTTCTGTTTGAAAAGCACTTCCTTAGCATGTCACAGTTTACCATTGTCCAATCTAAAATATAATTTATTTTGAATACAAGTATTTCTATATATTCAAGCTGTATGTGCTTATATCTTCAGTGTGTAAATCACAGGCAGCGTAGAAAACTGAGCATATTTTCATTAAGGGACAGCTCAGCTATAAATAAGTTATCCCAGTGAAAACACTTTTATCTGTTAATGCCTTATAATCATAAAGAATAAGGAAATCATTCTCCTCAGATGGAATTTCCAAGATGAGATTTATAAAAGGGTGCCTAACTCCCCTAGATATTACAGCCTACAACAACAGATACAGGCTTAGAGTGTGTTTCATTTACAGATAAAAGCAGAAGAGGCTGGATGTAGCCTTCATTTCCAGAAGAGCTTTGTTGTGGTTATTCCGCTGACTAGAAACTGTGATTCCCTGCAACATTTAGCCCTTGAGAAAAAGAAGCAGGAGACAAATCATGTGAGGAGTGGTAGGGAATAGCAAAAGATTGAACAATTCTTCGAGCTTGAACATGTTTCACTATATTTTCATCTCTGTTTGGCCAGGTGGTAGTTGAAACACATTAAATGAAAAGCAATGTGGGAGTGTAACACTATGCTACAGTTGCACTTTGTGCCTACACTTCTTATCTGTTTAGGAACTTATTCCAGATGTTTCAGGAGAGGAAAATAAAACAATTATCTTGGTCATGTTTTAAGATAAGCTCTCAGCAGGTCTGGAAAATGTTTTAATCTGGCCTTCCAGCTCCTTCAGCAAATTCCCTATAGCATTAATTTTCTAAAACTGTTTAAGGCCCATTTTATTTTCTCTGCTATTTGATGTGTGGAGGGAATTCAGCAAACATGATAATAAAAACACATCAATATTAAGTGGAAAACACTTTTTAGTGTTTTACTTCAGTAAAATATGCCAGTAGACCATTGGAACTCCTATACATAATTAAGGAAAAGCTTATGAATTTAATTAATCACTTTCTCCTGATATATAGATTATAAATTGAATATTTACATAAAGAATATTTACTTAAAATCCTTATGGCAAAATACATTTTCAGCATCATCAATACAACATCAATATTTATCAGCCTAGGTAGGTAGAATTCTGCTTGTTAAGTCAGCGATAGAGGGAAACACTAAATCTCAAGAGATCCTTTAAAAGTAAGGGGAAATTGCATCAGCTCTTCTAGTTTTCCTGTGGAAACCAACAATCCACAGAGCCTGGATGAATCCAAACAAAGGAGTAGTGAATCTACAGAACACAAACACATATCACCTGTTCCTTATAGAGAGCTGTTGGAAGAAAAACTTGTTATTCAAAATGCAACGCAGAACACAGCAAGGTGGGGAGGGGAGGGGAGGGGAGGGGAGGGGAGGGGAGGGGAGGGGAGGGGAGGGGAGGGGAGGGGAGGGGAGGGGAGGGAAGGGGAGGGGAGGGAAGGGAAGGGAAGGGAAGGGAAGGGAAGGGAAGGGAAGGGAAGGGAAGGGAAGGGAAGGGAAGGGAAGGGAAGGGAAGGGAAGGGAAGGGAAGGGAAGGGAAGGGAAGGGAAGGGAAGGGAAGGGAAGGGAAGGGAAGGGAAGGGAAGGGAAGGGAAGGGAAGGGAAGGGAAGGGAAGGGAAGGGAAGGGAAGGGAAGGGAAGGGAAGGGAAGGGAAGGGAAGGGAAGGGAAGGGAAGGGAAGGGAAGGGAAGGGAAGGGAAGGGAAGGGAAGGGAAGGGAAGGGAAGGGAAGGGAAGGGAAGGGAAGGGAAGGGAAGGGAAGGGAAGGGAAGGGCTGTAATTCTCTGACCTCCAGGTCCATTCATTGATCACTTAATGAATACCTGACAACTCTCCCTACACTGCTTGCCACAGACAACCTGTCCCTTTCAGCAATGGTCAGCACACACAGCATGAAGACTCGGGGTCATTTCTACCTCTTTTGGTTTTGTTTATTCAGTTGTATTAATAAACTCACATTTCCAATATTAAACAGCTGCTATAAGCTCAGTATCGTCCCATGATATATGATGCCACAAATCTTGCTCAATTGTCCTTCTTTTCTTCAATCTAGGGCCTTTTCAGACATTTTTTTCTGGTCATCCTGATTTCATTACAGCAAATGTCATATCTCCTTTAGCTTACAATTTCCCAGTCACAGAACTCAGGCAGCTACTTTAATGTAATGTTAAATTTTTAAAAATACTTTCAGGTTATACATCTATTCACTTTTTAAGAGTAATTTCAAAATACTGTTATGTCCTGACCAATTTTATTAGTACTTCTCCCCCCTTTTCAGTGATCAAAATTAACATCTGTACAAAGAATACACCCTCTCTTTTAGAGGATTACTTTTCATCTTGAATCATGCATAGAATATGCCTTCTAACTCTATCTAGTGTAAATAATGTGTAAAATAATCAAAGCATCATCATGACCTGACAGCAGAAGCCTTTTGATGAATAGGGTTTTATGTAGGATTATCATATGACATTTCCAAACTACATTATATTTGAGTCATATACTATTGCATTAAATTCTTCTATCATGCTGGATTTGTACATTTAGCAAGTTATCAGTGCTCTCCTTTGTGGACAGATTCTTACAGAAATTGCAATTGAAAGCATGAGAAACACAAAAGGAAAGCAGTGCAGAGGAAGGATATTCTACTAATGAAGAATCAGATCTTGTTCTCATTATGTTGTGTTATTTATTCTGCTGTTTAGTTCTGACAGTGCTATTGGATTTGTTCAGTACACCAGATGCTAATACAGTCCCTAAATGTTATATTTTAGAGTACTGGATATGCTGAAGAAAACAGTGGTGTAACTGCGTATCAGCTAAGTTGCAAGAATTGTCTTCTGTCTCACATCACTACATGCTATTTATGACAGTCAAATTCTGTTCATCCTACACTTTCTCTGCAAGTGACCTAAAAATGCAGCATTTCCCCCAAAATTCAGCAAGTACTGGGAATTATGCCTTCAGAATACATGTATTGCAGCAAATGATAGCCAACTGGGTGACAGCCATGCCTTCATTCCAAATGCAATCACATACCTTAAAAAGTGCATAGTTTAGCAGAGAGAGGCTTTTGTGCCAGAGCAAACATGGAGACTCATCTGGTCTTTGGCACACATAAAAAATTCAATTCATTGAGTTCCTCAGTCTGCATCAAGGATAAAGCTAAAATATCAGTACAGACAATGATACTACAAGATTAGGATAGGATAGGATAGGATAGGATAGGATAGGATAGGATAGGATAGGATAGGATAGGATAGGATAGGATAGGATGGGATGGGATAGGATGGGATAGGATAGGATGGGATAGGATAGGATAGGATAGGATAGGATAGGATAGGATAGGATAGGATAGGATAGGATAGGATAGGATAGGATAGGATAGGATAGGATAGGATAGGATAGGATAGGATAGGATAGGGAAACAGTCCTTATTCTTAACTGCTAATTGATTGTCCCAGCTTTATGTATGGTGTAATGATGGTGATGGCCATCTATCATGAACATTAAGCAATGTTAGCCTGCAGCTGCAAAAATAAAAAAGCCTATTTTCAATAGAGAAGTCTTTCACAGAACAGGTGTAAAACACCCCAAACCCTTAAAGGATTGCTTTAGCATCTCTTGGATTAAGGCTGCTAGTAAGGTGAGTAGTCCAAGAGTAAGGTAACACATGAAAAACAGAAATACAAAAACAAACTGAAAGCAAGAGGCCAAAAGATAGAAGAATAGGACTGAAAGGAAGAAAATGCATATGTAACAAAGACAAGTGAGTAGAGAAAAGAGAGAGTGTTAGAACAGCAGGAGAGGGAGAAAAAAGAAAAAAAAATCTGCCTTAGCATGTCCTTTTCCCTTTCTAGACTCAGCTCTACCGTCCTGTCTTGGGCTATCTCACCCTATGGAAGAGTATGGAGCACTGTACCAAAAACCAGATTTTTAACGAACTGATTTCTCAGAGGACAAAACGATTCCAGGACTTTATCTCCTTTGAAGTTACTCAGTTAAACAGCAGAGTGGAGAAGAAGAAGGAAGAATGGAGAAGGGGTGAAGAAGAGCAGAAGAGAGAGATGTGATGGCAAAGCCCATATGGTGATAGAGATTAATGCAGGGCTCAGGAGTGTCCCCAAGGTCAGTCCATACACAAAAGCCAGCAAAAAGCTAAGATCCAATTCCCACTTCCTACCATGCACCAGACGTGCAGTGATATGGTGTTTCTCAGCCAGTGAACTCCCCATGCAAACAACCCTCTCATCAATTTAAAATAGTTCCAAATTCTAACCTCTACTGTGGTTCAAAATACATTACTTTTCCACCCAAAATGTTGTGCAGATTCCTAATTAAAGAAACACACTTGACCTACTCTGCCCTGAACTAATACTGTCTACTCTGCATACAGAAAAAGAACATTTAAAAAATAAAATAAAAATAAATCAATAGCTCTAAAATGGAATTATCTCCATTTACCCTTTCTTTATCAAGAACTAAGTCTCTAGAGGTCCCTTTCTAACCTTTCACATTCTGTGAACTAGCTCAAAGAATCATGGCCTCTGATGGAGCTTAATTGCTTATCACAGTCTAAGATCTAATGGAAATAGCCAAGTATAAAATAATATGGTTCAATTGATATCAGAAAGAAGTGCATTGCTTAAGAATTAAAAACACTTTAGCTGCTAAAACCCCTGTATATTCTCCATTATACCCACCACATCCACAGCTAACTGACAATTTACCAAGTGCTAAATTCTATCTGAATTAATCCAGAATAGTGAAGATCATTTTTCAACATTCTGTTCTAGCAATTATTTCTGTAGCCAGGTTTTGAGTGAGAAAATGTGCCACTAGGTTTCTTACTTTTGGAAATAAATATAACCCATGTAACTATAAACTGAAAACATGGCAAAAAGAAAGTCTCCTTTCTTAATAAATGTGAGTTGATGTACGTATTTCCTGTTCAAATGAGTATAATCGTGTCTCAGTTTGGAATACTTTAGTATCACAAGCAATAACAAAAACTATTTGGATGAATACAGTAATGAAGAGGTTAAATCTGATTGTAATTAGATTTCAGTATGCATGGTCATGTGGCTAATAGTAAATTTTCCTTGATTAACTGATCCTGTTTGTTAAGAGCTCCTATTAACATTAGCACACTCTATGTCGGCTGTGGAGACACACCATGGACCAGTGCAAGATTAATGAAGGCAGGTACGCATGCTGATTAGAATGTGGCAGTTTAATAAACTCTTCTAACATTAAATTATTTAATGCATTCATGCTCATGTAGGCTATTCAATGGTCAGCTTGACCACCTATGTGTTAATATTGGGAATTGAAATGCAGAGGATGGAAGAGATATAGCAGTGGATGAGGTAATTAGCTCTCATGTCTGATAAATGGGGCAATACCTATGTGTATACATGTTTTAGCACATCACAAATGGTGCTTTCATTAACTGGAATCTCTTGCTGAAAATTTTCTGAACGTTTAGGTTGATTTTGATCCCATAAACAATTCAGCTAACTACTATAGCCAGAGTCTGTTTAATATTTGAAGCAAATCTAAAGCGAGCTATGGTGATAAAACACATTGTTAAAGTATAACACAAAAATTATCACCGAAGCTTTGAAGTAATTTTGATGTTCTTCCAGTGCACTGCTTTGAAACAAAGATAATATTTAATAAACATTACCTGAAAAGTTATATGCTGTGGGCTGACTCATGTTTTGTCTTGTGTATTCCTCTCTCAAGTGTCACTAACACGTGGTCGGTACCTTTGCAGGAAACTTGTTGACGAAGATTTCAAGCCAAACCATTGCTTTTCCAAGCAGTACCAGCATCATCTAACTGTGTACTTGGGTTACACAGAGTTGCATTCCATCTTCTTATGGGGAAACACAAGTCCCGTGCCATATACTGCATAAATTCACATTCAAAGCAACACAAAACAAAGGCAAGGTTTTGATGTAACGTGTGGGTCACATAACATGATGCATTTTGCCTTCAGAGGCATCCAAAACACAACAGTGGGAGAGCTATGGAATAGCCTGGTAGTCCTTCTGCCCAACCCCTTTTGCTGGCATTTGAATCTCTTTTCAGATCATTTAGCAAATCTAAATAAATGACAGGAATGGCTGATGGGCTTCAATTCAACACTATGTCCAGCTTCAAAATCCCTAACAAAATATAACCTTGCTAAAGCACTTTGGTGAATGAGCACTCTACTTATTGACTGTGGTCTCTGTCCATTCATTTACAGTAAGCCACTCATTTCAAATAGCTTTTCTAACATTTTAAAGATTAAAATGTTATAAAATGAATAGCTTTAGTACTGATCAGCCATGTAAGTGCCTATTACTAGAATTTAATTAGCCAAGCTATTACGTCATTCCCAATAGTACCATGTGACAACATTGATGAAAAAACCCCATCACTCCAGGCCTAGGAATCTTTCCTAAACATAGGACTACTCGACAGGATTGGGGTGGAAATTCTGCCTTTCCTGATAAATTTTGGGTTCTATCACTGCAAAAGGTTCATTAAAAAAATAAAATCAGTGTATTGAAGGTGTAGATGAGACAGAGACATCCATAAAATGTAGGCAGCACTTAAAGGTAAAAAGAGTAGGACATTGTTAGCCTGCTTACGCTTACTTAAGTCATCTGAAAGATTCATAGCATAGCTGTAAAAGAAGAATAAAACCCCCCAAAAAAACCCAAAACAAACAAACAAAACCACAAGATTTCAGAAAATAAGTTGATCTAAAAAAATGCTTTTGCTGAATCTTGCTTGAAAGCATGATGGAGGCATGTAAGCAATGAGCAGAAAGCAAGTTTGAGTTTGTGTAAGGTTGGAAAAGTCTAGAGACTCTCCCAGCAATGCTGCTACATGGAGTTTGGTGATAAGAACAGAGGAACTGTTTCTGGCTGGCTGATGCTTCCTATGTGCAAGCACAACAGGATTTTATCAACAAAAAAGATTACTTCACAGAATTACCCATCTCAATTTCTTCCCTAACTGGAGCTATCAGATGATCCTAAGTTTCTGTCTCTCTTCTACGATGAACTAGAGCGGCACCATTTTTCATCTGCAACTACTTTTAAAAATTAGAGTAATAGTAAAATAAGAAAAAATATGTCACACCCTCCATTCTAAGGGAATAGACTTCATTAGATTCCTTCCCTTACCTTGCAATGCAATATTTAATTTAAAAATCTGCCTTTTCTGACTTGGATCTCAAGTGGTCATATTGGATTTCATCTGGTTTCACTGCATGTCCCATGCTATTCCTCTGGGCAGTGTCTGCTCCTTAAGACTAGTGCTCTGCTGCATGCCAAATTGTACTCACAGTGTGCCTAGAAAAGACTGCTAATCATTGAGTAGAGGCAAAAAGACTGGCACTAAGAGAAGGGCATACAGATCCATTCCAAATCAAAGTTATGAAATAAATGATTTAAGGGGACAGGATCAAGGAGAAAAGCACCAGTAAAAGTAAAGAAAAGTAAAGCAGTGTTGGAAGAGATGAAGATAATGTGAAAGCAACATAAGAAAAGTGAGATGGAGGCAAAGTCGTAAAAAGAGGATTCACATGCTTGCAAGCTTTGACTTAATCCCTAGCAGTAGCTCCTGAGCACTTGTTGGAATATATGTTACATGACATGGTAGAGAGGAATTCCAAGACAGGGGAAGATGCCATTTCAATTAAAGGGAACCTTTCCAAAAGATCCTTGCAGAGAGTCTGTGTGAACATTAAGCAAGATCTGTGGGTGCTGGTAGATCACGGACCCCCATGCCTTTGAGGCCATGTGCCACATGATGCACGGATGAGCATCCTGAAGTTTGATCACTTGGCCTGTTTTGACAGATGTCGAGATAAGGATAGGCAATTCTAATACATGGCAGGATTAACAGGAGCCATGGTCAGGTGAACTGCCTACAACTTCCGAAGAGGCTTCGTTTAGCTTGTAAAGGCTGTGACACTTGGCATTCTCAGATGTGTATTTCTAGAACAGAACTGAAAGGTGTGTGGTATTGTATTCTCTGACAAGCCTAGGATTCTGAATATCACAAAGACACAAGGACTGCATTGCATTAGGTAATTTTCTGAAGTTGCTGTACTTATTCCTGTGCTTGTCTAATCCTCTCTTCTCGCTCCTCTATAATCTCTCCAGGTCCCCCTCCAATGCCCTTCCAATTACAATTCCGTGCTGCCCATCATGTCGTCAGTTGGGAGATACTAGGTTTGGATTAGCACTAAATTCCCTTAAGTCTCTCAAAGTCTCCACCTGGGTATGAAGTAAGCCTGAAACTTTAATTATATCTGCCCAGCTGATACAAGTTTTTCTTTCCAGCTAGACACTTGCATTTCAGGAGACCAGACCAGTTAGTAGTGTATATCTTCTGAGCATGAACTAGCAACAAATTTGAAAGAAAAGCTCCCTGAACAAATCAACTAATACTGTATGGTATTTTTCATCTTGAACTGTGGTAGTTTTCTAAGCAAATGGCACATTTTTCACAAGTAGCTGCTGCACAAACAGCTCTCAGAATGAATCATGTTGAAGTCTGCTTACTTCAAATGACCAGTGAAATCAAACAGATCATGGTTTTGGTGAAGTTGCCAAAATTCTTACATCTACATATATATTTATTAGCTAAATCCTACTGAGAAAGACACAGGGGCATTTGAGTGAGTTCAAGATTTGCCTTCCTCCAGAGCACACTTATGGCCACTCTGCAGGGACTGCTGAGGAACATAAGCCAATGAATATCATGTTCCCATTTCCTCAGCTGTGCTGTGCTCTGCTTGCATTATTTCCATGAGCTGTTTTGACTCAACATAGAAGTTGGAAAGGTAAGACTCTTTTACTATTTCAGAAATAGAATCTCCTTAATTTTCTGTTCTAGTATCAAAATAGTAAAAGAGTTTATTATGTGTCAGGAAGTCTTCACAGCCTCATCTGACTTAATTATCAATATAACTAAAATACTTTTAATAACAATGAAACAGCACAGCTCAGTACAGTCACATGCAAAATCCAAAATACAACTGCATTGCAGTCCCTTAACATAACTAAATCAGAGAAATACAGTCCAAGACATTTTATCCCTAATTTCCTTTAAAACCCACTCAGGAATACCAGGATAGAAATGAAATTTTGTATTGTTTTGTCTGATGCTGCCTCTCATCTCTCTTTATGTGAAACTACCCGTGTCAGATGGACAGATAATTTGCCTACTTTTACCTCATGCCCTTGTTTTATTAATCTGGTTGTCTTTAAGAGTAGGTATTTCAGGTTGAGACCCCAAGGGAAGCCACTTAAGCAGAATATTCTTCGTTGGCATAAAAGTGACCATGATGTGCCAGTCACCTTCCCCCATTTATCCTGGGGGAATGCAAGGTTTGGTTAGGAAACACCATCTGTGCAGCTACCTAAAAAGTACTCTTACCCATTCCACCCCACAGCTGCTACCAGGCAAGGGATGGAGGTTTATAGGAATGTCTCTGCTCCAGGGCTGGAGGATGACTCATGGATTCAACTTGCTTTAGGAAAAAAATTACAACTATTTTATCTTGTTTATTTCTTCCTGAGGGATGCTGGGTGCACAGCCAATACAGCCCAGACTTACCACAACAACATAGTCCAAAAAGGAATTTTTGTACCAGAAGAGTTGGAGAAGTACTTTAGTGTACCTTATATATTTAAATCTGTAAAGATATACAATGTAGAGGTTTAGGCCAGACAGCTACCGCTAGCAGTAATGGCTGTTCCACCTCTGAATTCCCATGTGTGACACTGAAAATTACCTCCAACTATCAAATTTAACTGATTGTACTTTTAATTTTTTATTTCGATTTTTTCAAAGGCTGCTTCAGATTTTTCAAAGCTATTTCAATACCCAGATGGGCTGTAAGGACTCCTCATGGAATTAATTCAATTGGTAACTTGACTTTGAAGAATATACAAATAGATAGATAGATAGATAGATAGAAATATAAACTTATATTATTATATAAAAACCCACTAGCTTAAAGGAGCAGTGCTGTTGCAAAGTCAAGCAAAGTTAAAGATTGCAGGAAACAGGTGGCTCATTGTGGCAGCAACTGAGGCAGGACTTTACGCTCATATAATCTTAATCCACTCCCTTAAATTCATGATTTGCAATATGGATTTAAATTATGTGATTACATTACTAATTTTTCCCCCAGGAAATAATTACTTCAGTCCACAACTTAGGTAGATGGTGCTCAACAAAGGAACAGGGCAGTTATTCAGTATTTTTGTTATTTTCACTGTTCAGAGAGTCATCCTCCATCTTCCTGAGTTCATACTCGCTTCAAAATGTATTTTACAGAACAGATAATTTTCATTCACTTGTGGGATAGTCTACTGCACTCCATGGCATAGTATCTGAATAATTCTCAAACATTAATGAATTTATTTTCAGAACAGAGCTTTGGTTCATTTAATTGTAAACCATTTTACAAGTGGGAAGCTGAGGCACAGAGCTAATAAGGTTAAAAATATCTGTTCATCTTCGGTTCTTCTGAGATGCCTAACACTGTTTCTCCTTACTATTCAGCATCATGCAATGCTGTATTTGTTCAAGTGTACTTCCTATTGACCTATTGTGGTTATGAAGTACTTCACTAAATCAGAGCATACCTCTGTGGGGTAATGAAAACACACTTCTTCTGGGTCAGCTGACACAAATGTAATCCTGTTGCCATTGGCAGCAGCAAGGGTTGGGTTTAAATTCATGGGAATTACAACAAAAACTCAAGCCATCAAAATGAACTGAGAGGTGATTACACTAAGTTTTCTGGGGCTAAAACAAGAAACCTTATTCTCCCACTTGCAAAGCAGCAGTTTAACAACCTGTATTTTCATTATAGATAGAACAGCAAACTATGCCCATATAGATAAACAGGGAATGACTAATTTTCAAAACTACAGCTTTACACTCCTTTCCTCCAGGAGCTGACGTGGGGCCAGCAGGCTGCTTTCCCTCCAGCTCCTGGTTTGAAATGAGCTGCTTGTGCTGGGTAAAGGCTTATCTCAGGCTGGACAGGCCAGAAGCATCCAGCCCACGCCGCTGCGCGTCCCGGCCATGGTCCATGCTGAGCCTCGCCTCGCTGGTGGCACAGCTTGCTCCAGCATTCCATCTCCAGGAATACTGCCCAGTGTACTGACAACACACTTTCTTGGAGATCCTTTCCTTCATATGAGCACTCCAGCGCCAGGAGCTCTTGCTGTAGAAGACAATAACCATTTTCTCCCCTTCCCTCCCTGCCCACACAGACAAGGAGCAGGCCGAGGCTTTTCTACATAGGCTCAGGAATGGTCCTTCACTTCCTAGGATCACTTGTCCTTTGAGGACACAGGTCCCTGTTAGCAGAAATGACATTCAAACACAAAAAAACTACCACATGCAAAACCTAGCATGTGTCAGGCTGGGAACAGCCCACAGCAGAGCTGTCTCCCCTTTGCTCTTCCTCCTGGCTTTCCCTGCCTCAGGGCTTCTCCAACCAAAGAGAAACATGGGGGTTTCATTTTTACTGTAGACCGCAGTTGCTCTGATTTTTTAAAAAAGGTTTCTCCATCTGAACAGACATAAAATTAGGATCCAGTTCTCCAGGACAACTATCGATTGCCAGCTTTCTTTACTGATTTGCATTTTCTGTCCTTGTCTCATGGGAATCTTCCTTGTATTTACTGTTCATCACCCCAGCCTCATCATTCCAGCCTTTTCCTACCATTTTCTTCCAGTTCCCATACACAACTAACCAACTTACATTTTCTACCCTCTTCATATTAAAATGAAGTGAGGTCTAAGGATACAGAAAAAGGTCACTGAGATAACAGAAACGTTTATTTCACTCTAATTTTTGGTGTTTAGGTGCCTAAGTGCCCACATTTTGGTGCTGGCAGCATCACTAGAAGAAAAGTCTGCTCTGCTTCAGCAGCTCTGGGGAAGGAAGGAAGAAAGGAATATTGGTGCGATCTAGAGATGCAACCCCCACACTCTGTGATGCAATCCAGAAGCAAGAGATTAAATCTTGCCAGAGAAAAAAGAAATTTTAAAATCCCCAAAATTGACAAATTTAGCTGCTGAACTCTAACAACTCTCCCTGAAGCAAACAAGCAAAAACTGACAGAATTTTTAATAGCAGCTGATTAGTTAACCAAACTTTCACACTTCCTTCCTGACAATAGTGAAAGCTGTGCCCTGACATGCTTATCACTGCTGCCAAATGGCAAGTCCCTGCTTTTGCATGGGAGCTCCGGTCATTCTCAGTAACACAATAACTTAATGAATACAGACACAGCACTGTGTTTCCCTCATTTTATTCTCTTGAAGAGCAAAAAAATTTCAGCAAAATTCTAAAATAAAATGGAATTTTTCAATCTAACTATTTCAACTAGCGTCTTCTAATGGGTCCTTGCTGTCTAGGTTGTGGCTAAGACAGTAAGAGTGCCAACTGTGTGTTTCTGGCAAATAGATGGATGGCAGACAAAGATATATGTTCTTACACCCTTATGAGCCATCTGGCCAGAGAAGAAACATTAAACTTGAATTTTTTCTCCCACTACAAGCATTCACTTGTCATCAGTCCACTACGGGGGATGATGCTGTGGGAGAACACCTGTCTACACCAATTCTTGTTCTCTTCAATCCATAATTATATATCCCTGGGAAAAAGGTTCTGAACTTCATACCATAGGCACCTCCAAGTAATTATTTTACTCTAAAATTACATTTAAAGTATTTTGTGGAGGTTTTTTAAAATTTTTCTGCTTTAAAGAAGGCAATATATTTTAATAATAATGTGTTGAAATTTTTTATTAAACCCTCTATAAATTAAAAAAATATTTTAAAAGGGTTTTTTTAATATTTTAAAACATCTTCTTTAACAAAAAAGCTCTCTCTTAGTCATTCAACACCTGACATGTCAAAACAAGAGAATGAGCATGCAATGTTAAGGCTAAAAGGGGGCAGCTCTCACTGTGACAGATTAGTTTCAGCAACATCAAGAGCCACAACAGAAAAGCTTCTTGCATCTACTTGCATGAGTCTTATACTTAGCCTACCAGCTTTACAGCTCAGGAATTGCTTCTTCTGTGGTCTGTACAAAACCAAATAGAATCAGGGGATCATGCCCTCATGAAGTACCTGGACTGTATAATAGCAATAATTATAGAGCAGTATTATTAACAATCAGCCTACATTTTTCACTGTGACAGATTCAATGCGCTATGGAATGCAACTTTTAATTGAAAAATAGTCAAACTATAGCATTGCTGCTTGCAAAGATAAACCTTTCATTTGTACATGGATGCAGTCTTGTCTCAGTCTAACGCAACAGCTTTGAGGAAGATTGCCCTCATCTGTCTCAACTGTTTGCTATTTGCTAAACATAACACCTCAAATCTCCCTGAGACTAGAGAGCAAACTTGAGAGAATCTCGGCCTATGTTTTACTTAGCGTGGAATAACTCTTCCTTTAAACATGATTTAAAACATTCCAGAAGGATTCTGTTTGAACCCCAGAAACTAATGTGCCAAAAATCAGTGTTGGAAAACTGGGTACATACTCTGAAGCATGAGATGAAATTAAAAGATAATTAATTTTATATTTAAAATACTGACATCATACAGAAGGTTTATTTATATAGAAAAAAGTCACTACAACACATTGTTCTATTCTGTGCTTAAAAAATCCCAAAATTCAGATATCACAGCCTTTGATTTGCATAGACATTAGTATGTGATGTGCCCCTCTATATCCCCCCAAGATACAGCTAGATTGATGCTGTGATAGTGGACGTCTTATTACTTTCTAGGTAAAAACACCACCTTAAACTCTCTTCGTTAGGGGCCAGTCAACAAATTGCAACTCATATATTGAGATCTGATTTTGGAAAAGGGAGCCACATATGAAAAACACCTGCTAGGTTGCTGTCATGGTTTAGCATAGTTTGGGTTTTTAGTTAAAGAGGGCTCCATCAGCCACAGAAGTGATTCTTTGCAAAGAGGTGCTTACAGCTTCCTCTAGACGCAATAGAACCAGTCAACTGGCTAGTTTGAATACTGGCAACTTTTTAAAGCCACTTCAGAAGCTTGACACGCCTCTGTGGTCCACATTTAAGAACGAACAAACCCCGGGAAAGCTCTCTTGCTGCCGGCTTTTGGACAGGTAACTGGGCCCTGCTCGGTGCGGCCCGGCCGGGTCGGGCGCAGCGCGGCTTGGCTGAAGATCTCAGCCGCTTCTGCTGGCTGGACACCCGGAGCAGCCCCTCAGTGCGGGCCGGGCCGGCCGGGAGACAGCCACCCCGGAGCCAGCCACCCCGGAGCCAGCCACCCCGGAGCCAGCCACCCTGGAGACAGCCACCCCGGAGCCAGCCACCCCGGAGCCAGCCACCCTGGAGACAGCCACCCCGGAGACAGCCACCCCGGAGCCAGCCACCCCGGAGACAGCCACCCCGGAGCCACACGGCCCTGTGCCATCCACGGCCCTGTGCCATCCGCGGCCCTGTTCCAGCCACGGCCCGGCGGCGCAGCTCGGCCAGGCCGGCCCTCACCCAGTGCGGCCGAAATTCATCTGAGGCCGCTGCCCAGCAAAGCTCAGGCGACCAACAGCGATAAGCAAATTCCAGCTGCAAGGTCCGGGTGAGATGAACCCTTTCAGTGTTGTAAGGCTCCTCCAGAACAGATGAAGCCTGCAGACATTAATCCTCTCCTGAGTCAGAGAAAGAGGAAAGGTGAAGGCACGTGAAGAAAACACCATAAAGACACCAAAGTCAGTGAAGAAGGAAGCGCTGAAACCCCAAGAGAGGAGAAGGAGGAGATGCTTCAAGCCTAGAAGCTGAAATTCTGTTGTAAAGCTATGGTGACAGACTGTGATACATCAGAGTACCCGTTGTAATTTCATGAAAGCATGGGGGGGTGGAATATTCAAACTGCAATTGTGAGCAAAAGTACCTGTGCTGAAACGAGCAAATGTTGAAGTAGCTGTGATTTGATGACAAGCTTGAACAGAGAGAGATGAAAGTGATGAAAACCCTTGCTCCCAGGGAAGAAGAAGACCTCTGTTCCTAGAGATGAAGATGCTCCCAGAGATAGCTGAAGAGAACCTTTGCTTCTGAACAGCTCATCCTTAAAATGGTACCCCATTAGCTCAAGATTGGACCCTCGAAAGCAGTTGTGGGGAAAGCTGTAAGTCAAGGGAAGGGACTTCCACATGTGAGCAGAGAACCAACCCGGGCGGCTGTCTCGCTGTGACATTGAAGCCATGAGAGAACTGTTTCTTGTGGAGATGTCTCCATAGCAGGAGCAAGAGACTCCTCTCCCTAAGTGAACTGAAAAAGATAATTATAGAGGTAGTAAACTGACTGAAAAAATCTCAAGGGTTGTCTTTTTACGTTGTCAGTGGGAGGAGGGAGAAAGGTGGGGGGAAGAGAAGTGTTCTGAAGGTTTAGTCTGACTTTTTTTTCTTTCTTTTAGGTCTGTTAATAAACTTCTTTATATTCTTTTAAGTTTTGTGCCTGCTTTGCTTTCTCCTAATTCTTATCTCACAGAAGGAAAATAAGTAAGTAATGGATATTTTGAACCAAACCACTACAGTTGCATGATGTGATTGTTTGGAACAGTCAAATCTGCATTAAAAGACATATCAATCTAGAAAATCTATCACAGAAAGAAAAATTCAGACAGAAAAAATGTAATATATTAAATGAGTTAAATTACAAGGATAATGTTTGGAATTTTTGCTTAATCTCCTTTCTTTAACATGGAGGATTGAGGCTAAATAAGATTCAATATTCATGTACAATTAGAAATACTGCCAACTACATCCAATGGCTGTTGGAATGTCCTCACAGACAGACCTTAATAAAGTTTTCCCCCTATAATAAATGTTAAGTACATACATATTTGACATTCTCAGGTTAACTACAAGTGAGACAAAAATGGGAAAAAATATTCTGATTGAAAGAGAAATGTGCATCCTACTTTATTTCTGTGAATTTTGGATGTACAGTGAGCACAAACATTTCAAAGAATCAATTCACCCAAAGTTCTGCTCAGTTAATTATTGAATGAATCTCCATGTATTTAAGTGGAATTAGGGCAACTGACAGAGCAATTCTTTTTGCAATAACTTTGATAGTCAGTAAGTGCTCCTTGTACTGGGTCTGTCTGAGAAAGACAATTTTCCCCACAGCAGCCCTCCCAGTGCTCAGCTTTGCATGGGGAGCTAGAAAGGTGTTGATAACACACCAGTGTTTTGCCTACTGCTGAGCAGTGCTGGCACAGCATCAGAGCTGACTCTCCAGCATTCCCACCTTACCAGTAGGCTTGAGGTAGGCAAGATCTTGGGAGTGGACACAGGCAGGACAGCTGACCCAAACTGACCAAAGGGATATTCCATACCATATGAAATCTGCTCAGCAATAAAAGCAATGGAAGCTAAGAGAAAAAGAGGAGGGGCACTCGTTATTATGATGTTTGTCTTCCGGAGCAAGCACTACGTGTACTGAAGCCCTGCTTCCTGGGAAGTGTCTGGACATCACCTGCTGATTGAAAAGTAGAGAATAAATCTTTTGTTTTCCTCTGCTTCTGCACATGGCCTTTCTTTTGCTTTATTAAGCTGCCTTTATCTTGACACAGGAGGTTTTTTCCCATCTTATTTTCTCCTTTCCTATTTTCCTCCACCCTGTCCTACTGAGGAGGGGAGTGACAGAGCGGCTTGGAGGGCACCTGGCATCTAGCCAAGGTCAACCCACCACACTCCTCCAGATGTCATCCTGGAGAAAGCAGTGCACATCTATCTCGCATATTTGTCTCTGGGACAGGTGGCAATAAATTTCTACTTCTCTGCTTTAATTTTGATAGTCAGACAGGCAGACAGGCATTCATTTCACAGTGGATTCCTTTTTGTCAGCGTTTCAGAATATTAGCTCTTTCACAGTCTTTGTAAAACTGAGTCTTAGTTCAGATTTCATGAACACCAGCAGTTGGTTCACATAAAGGTCAGTTTCCTAAGTTTCATCATTCTCCCTTGTATTGATTCACTTTAGCCATACAGAGAAGATCCAAGCTTACTTCTGCTTCACCACAAAATGTTTCAGATGTTACAGAGTGGGGAAATGTAACAAGTCTGAACTGATCAGTATGTGAAAACATGTTAAGGTAACTTATGTGGAAAATTGGACTGATGCTGCTTTTACAGCTAAAATCCACTAAAGCACAAGAAAAAAAAAGAGTGACATTCCAATGAGACATACATTCCTACTAATTATCATGAATCAGGGTGGAGGAACTTCATTTAGTATTTAATACATCATGGCTCTCTTTTCAAGTTCTCAATCTTCTTGCATGGATGCTAATTTAACATTCAGAATAAAGTAAGATCTTTAATGTTTAAACAAAACAATATTTACATAGAAAAGTTATGTTTCCTATAACAGGTCAGTGGTAATACACAATGAAAATTGCTTTTTCCGTATTTGATACTGGACTCTGATACAGCTAATGTCACTAAAAACATAATTTTAAAAACACCTGAACTAGCCTTTACAATAACAGTCTAATTAAATTTACGATGGACTAACAGGTTTACCTAGGATCCAGGCAGGAGATTTTAAATAATACAGATGTTGTGTGAGTGGAGGCTTAAAGCACAGTTGCACTGAAGCCAACTTAAAGGATCCAACATTTTAAGGGAGTGTAGTTTACTTGTGTCACATTATATTGCAACCTCCCATGCTAATATCCCTTATATGTTAATTACCAGAGCAACAGCCAATGTAATCACTCATCAGTGGTGGCTCAGTGCCAAAAGTTTTTGCTGTGGTTCTTGAATTTCTGCTCACTATGTTACTGAAAAGAATCCTTGCTAATGCTTCACTATTCACAGTGAATACCTTTGTCTTCCAAACACCTCAGCTATTTTGTAACTCCTACAAAACATCTATGCAACTACTGCAGAACACTTCGCATGCTGATGGACTATCAGCAGGGACTTGCTGGAAGAAATCAGAAACATAATCAACAAGAAAGAAAAGGGTCACAAATATCCAGATAAATGTTTTAATGTAAATGATGAGAGGAAAAATACGGTAACAGGGCTGAGAGTGCAGAACAGACAGGAATGGGATAACAGCAGAAGAGAATAAAATGAACATGGGGAGAGGTTAGTGAAAGAAAGGAACTGCATTTGGGCTGCCCCACAACTGAGTTTGGCTACCACTGAAGCCAACAGAGGGGATTAGACAATGCCTTTTGCTATGAGGGGCAGTCAAGCCTCTGCCAAGCCTAGAAAACTTTTACAAGGAACAGAAGGTTTTGAGATTCCTTTAGACACATGAATTGAGTCTCTCTTTCTGCTGAAAAGATGCAAGGTTTCCTTGAGGAGTGGGAGGAAAAGGAAATGCCTTCTACAACCAGAAAGCAGAAGTAAGGCACAGGATTCTCACCCTGGAAACAGCTCCCCCAGCTCACTTGGGTATGGCATTGCCAGGAAGTGAACAAAAAAAGCATGTGCTGTAACTACAACACTTCAAAAGCCATGTCAGTGAAAAATATTACACCAGCTCCTATCATGCATGCCTATACTACAGTGAAATTGTACGTTTTTCAGTTTTATACTACCTTTAAGAAACGGGTGATGTCTATTTGTTTATACTGAACCTAAAAGCAATCTCTTTTACAAATTAAAAACTCTCATGAAAAGTCTGATTCTTTTTCTTATTCAATACAGTGCATTAGCAATCATTAAAAAAGTATAGACTTAAAGCACTATTGCTGATCAAATATAATATATTGCATTAGAAATAAATTCCATATTAAAATAAGGACTTTTACTAAAGAATTACTTTTTTTTTTCAAATAAATTACTGAAACTTTTGCATTATGAAAGCTCTCAGGCAAAATTAATGGTTTTGTTTTGCAAATTAATTTAGATATTAAAAAATTATATTTTCAACCAAGATCTCAGTTACTCAGATTAAATATTAACCAAAAGCTGTCTTCTGCTTAAATAGAATTTAGCCTTTGAAGTGTTTTTATTAATCTCTTCTGATGTAGGTGCTTGAAATTCTATGAAAGTGCTGCTGCTACCAGTTCTGTGCATCACTTACTGTAATTTATTTTCAGAACATAATTCTATTTATAAATGAAAATCCTATTAAAAGAAGACAAGAAAAATTAGTCCTAGACTTTGCATTGGTAGAGTAGAAACAAAATGAGCGGCCTAACCTGAAGTGACATTTACAAATTACCTGTTAATTTAAACTGGGTTGAAGGATGACAGAGTTTAGTCGGACTGACAGGAAGTACCGAAGGAATGACAGTTGGGCCTGTAGTGCCCATAAAGCTCCCATAGCAAGCACATTTATCTGCTTCTCTGGGAAAACCTTCCCTTGTAGTAAATAATATATTTGTAAAAATATTTACTTCATGGCAGCCCAGTGACTGAACATTTTATGGAGCTGAACTCCTCCCCCACTCCCCCGCTCTGCCATCCCCTCCTTTTAATTCTCATTTTTACTAGGGATAAGAGCTTTAAGATGGTCACCTGCCTTTAGTCACACGGTTGATTCATCACCACCCCCCTAAAGCTAAACCACATGATTTTCTTAATGAAAATGAGACAAGAAGTGACAAGGCTTGTATCCTTTAGTTGCTTCAGGACAACATTCATGCCCTGAGACCAGTTCCTTTGTTCGCTAGACAGTCTTTGAACAGACACGACTGCGTATCAAGGCCATGCAGTGCCAAATATTTATAAGGATAATAATAGCTGCTCTCACTCCACTTACAAATAGCACTGAGAAGACTCAGAACTAAGTGCTAAGAGTCTTGTTATTTATTCACTTTTGAAAAGCAAAGTGTTTTCTGAAGGAAAGGCTCTAGTGTCTTACACTTTAAACACTTTCCATGTGTACAAACTTCTATAAAATATTTAAGCTACAAATGGAGTATTTGGGAGTCTTAAAATAATCTAGTGACAATTACTTAGGAATCTATCCCTCTTATGACAAATAACAAAGGACCATACCAGACAGCTCCTGTAGCTCTTTTCTGCAGGGGAGCACCACATGCATGTGGAGACACATACATGCAGACATGTATGCAGGCTATAGTTAGGATAACTCAGCCCACACACAAAATGCTCTGGTGCACGCTTAATGAAAAAACACTTTATATTTTTAAAGAGCAAGCTGTATTTTTGTACACACAGACATGACTGAACACAAATTTAAAATGTTATACCTTGGTTTAGGAATCTCAAAAGCATGATCTCCTGGGCCAGGTTGCCATGGTCTGCCCCTCACCCACAGTGCCTCGTGCAGTCCACAGGCCATATTGCAACCATGCTCTGCTTACCCTTGGGGGACACAACCTGTGCTGATATAATGCAGCTGGGTATAATTATAAATGTATCTCTATATTTGCAAGAAAAAAAAGTTGTATAAATTCCTCTGCCTCCACGAACATGATTGTATTTATAGATACAAAACAAATGGTATGAGGAGATTGTGTTTATGTTCCAGAGCAAAGGTATGAATTCCCACAATCCATTTCAACAAAGTTCAGATGCCCTCGTTTTAATGCCATTTCCACAAGCCTTGCTTTTGAAATTGACAGTCAAAACACAGAAATGTCAACCATAACTGAGCCTGCAACACCAAACAAACTCAGGGTTTCTGTAGGGTGCTGAGGAAGACTTGCCAGCAGGTACCATCATCTTGCAGTAGACATTTTAAATGTAATTCATTTCTGATTTTTAATCTTAGCATGGGACCCCTGATTTTTTTCTTTTTAAATAATGGTTTGACAGGGATGTAATTTTACACCTACTGTACAAAAGATTTTCCTTATTTAATAGCAGAATATAAATTCTGGAAGCAAAAAAAAGATCTTATTATTATGGAAGAATAGTAAAATAAGATCTACAGTACCATTATTTTTTTAAATTAGACATTGTACCTTAGTCAAAAGATCCAAATATAGACTGTACTCTGGCCTGTAGTATGCCATTGATGAAAAATGGTCCTCAAGTTCTACTTAAAGAGCCCAAGAGGACACAATTAATATTTTGATTTCTCTCAGGAAAAAAGGGGCTCCTGCAATACATAAAGTTCTGAAGCTCTACTGATAGTGGGAGGAAAGTAACAAAAAAAGAGTAAAACTGGGGGGAAAAAAAAGAAAACTGAGTTACTACATTTGATGTGCTAGCCACAGACTTCCTCCCTCACTAAAACTGGTAAGGGTTCACCTTCCTCACAGAAAGGAGAAATGACCAGTGGAAGTATCCAGCTACAGAGTAAGAAAGATCTTTACTATGGAGATGTTCAATGCAATGAGGAGAAACATAACCCCATCTCCAGCTTGACTCTATGATATAGAATGCTTTCATGTATCTTCATGCATCTTTCATATCTCTTTTGGAGAGACTGTCTTCCATTTAGATTTGGAGATAGAACTAATATACAGCATTTTATTAATTCTCTCCCACACATTTTTGCCCAGAAAACCAAACACCTCTTTGACCAATCACAATTATTTATCCCAGTTTATTAAGTGTCCCTGTACTGTAAGACTGATATTCTTGCCCTTATACAGTGTATCAAGGACATATGATAATGATAACGATCAATGTTATTTTAACACTGCACATAGGCCAGGATGTCAATGCCATTTCTTCATTAGAAAAGAATACTATTGATTATTAACTAGAGACTAGCTAGAAATGAAGAAATTAATAGGCAGATTACCCAACTACCAATTACCTGCAAAGACTTAGTCAGGTATTTGGAATGCAAATTAGTTACATGTGGTGGTGGAGGTGGACTTGTTCAATATTCAGCACCATTATTTTGATTGGTTGTATTACAGGAGAAGGAATTCAGGGCTATAGTTGCACCAAATGGAAAGAAAGAGGTTACTTTTTAGTTTAGTCATGTCTAATTTCAAACTATCACATGAAAAGTTCTCTCAGAACTAGTCCACTGAACTGCAGCAAAGAGAGCTAGTATTCATTGTGCCTTGGGAGTCATTATGTGTTAGTCAGTGACTGAATAACATCAAATACTTTACTGGAAAAGTTTGGCCTCTTCCAAGTGTGTGAATGCTACTTCGGCACCCCTGAGGCTCCAGCCACAGGGTTCACACCGTATGTACTTAGCTCACATCATCTTTGTCCAGAGAATCTCCGTTGTGTTTCTACTATCAAAAGATCTAATTGCTTTCTGCACATGCAGAAAAGGTAAAATGCACTGCTGTCTGCTGGGGTTTATTCTTACAACTGCAGAAATTCATACCTTTCCCCTTTTTTTTCTTTCTCTCTTTTTTTTTTTAATTACCTGCCTTCTAGTGAATTTTAAAAGAGTTAATTCTGATGCCCTGGCAGAAAAAAATAAGATCTACAAGGCACTTTGCAGCTCAGACTGCTGCTTCAGGACATCATGTCACTAGATATGAAGCATTTTATGTAGGACTCCAACCAGCATTCTGAATTCCCTGATTCCTGTTACCCCAGGGAAAATGGGTGCCAACAATAAGTCATGTGTCTGTACAATGGCAGAAGACCTTATTCTTTGTTTGCTAAATAGTAAGTTATCTTTGGAAAACACTCCCAAATGGGTTTTTTTTAAATTTTATTCCACATTCTAGAAATATCACTGCAAACATAATGCATACAGCTGATGTACCTTCATCAGAGCCCTTCATTTTCAGAGAGAATTTGCATTACTGGAATCCTGTTTTCTGTCCCTCTGGTAACTGAGCATCACGGTGCTGATCATTCAGAGCAAAGGAGAACTATGGTCTGCATGCCATCCTCAAATATTTCTAGCTTTGTCACCACTATAGGACTTGAAGCAGGAATTAATTCAGAGAAATCCTTTGGTCTATGTATCACAGCCAGCTTAGACCTTACAAAAAGGGGTAGAAGCAGGAAAATTGTGTTCCTTACAATTCTGCATCTCTTAGTGATGAGACCTCTTGAGGAGCATTACAGTGTTTTCAGGCTGCTAGGCAGACATCAGGTTAAACCAAGAATCTCTTACTTCCTCATTGGAATCACAGTCTGAGCATAAAAGTGATTTAGATGCTTAAACACATTCTCTAAGCACCACTGGGATTCTTGAAAATCGCTATTCTGTTGCAATACCTTCACAAAAGCCCCCAGGTTTCTACTGGTAGCAAGGCTGGAAACTGCTTAAACATGTGAAGCCAGTTTGGTGACTGACCCACACCTGGACCCAACAGCCTTCAAAAATTAGGCATCTGTCCATCCCTCAAAAGAGTTCATCAGATAGCTGTCTGTACAGCACTGCCCAGCCCACACAGCAAGCTGGAGGCTCTGTGTTGCTGCCACTCAGCCTTGTAAATCTAGACATTGCTGTAATACTTAGGACACACTGTCGATTCCCCCGTGTGATTTGGAGCAATGACTGAACTCAGGTCTCCCTCCTCCCAGGACCTTCATAAGATAAGATCCTCAGAGGCAAGTCTTTCTCAGCAGTGCTCATTGAGGCTGTTCTATTCTCTTTAAATTGCTTAAACATTCTTTGGGACAAAGAAAGAGGAGGGCTGTGTTCAGGCTGGCAGCCAGAACAACCCCTAAGAAACCCAATTATTCATTATTGCACACCAAGTTTCCCCTGTATCATTCTGATCATGCCACACAGCAGCCGTTTACCAGGGCCACAAGGCGTAAGAGCAAAGTGGCAGAAGCATCAGGAGGGAGATACAGAAGGAACAGCAACACCAGCAAGACACACTCTGCATAACAAGAGCAAGGCTATCAGCTGCATACCTACACTGCCCATCCCAACCAAAGGCAGTGGCACCCCAGAGATGCATGGAAAGTTAAGGAATGAAGAGGATAGGGAACACTTTCCTTTAGATGCCATAAAACCTACAAACCAGGGTTGAAACTTCACTTGTAAACTTTCTGCCTTAATCAACCATAGATGAACTGCACAAGAAATACATAAAAGGAAGGGATGGCTGTGCAGGAAACAGGGTATCCACAATTTGTTGATCACTTGCCATCTTCTCCTTCTACAGAGGCAACTTTAAAAAATGTGCAAAAGTCCAAAGAATGCACTTCTAGGACTATGGGGTAGTTTTTCAACCTACTATTCACATAAACTAAAGCAGTATCTGTCAGAAGTAAGACTTTCTTTCTAAGGTTCTTTTAAATTATGCTGTGTTCTTTGCCCTCTTTACTTAGAGGAGGCTCAGATTAATAGATTTGCTGATTTCCAGAGGAGTCTTTTGGGTTTTCAACCAGATCCTTTTTGCTGCTGATAACACACACCAGAATGCGTACCATCATTTTATTCCCACTGGAATACAGGAAACATTTGGAGACTGTTTCCAGCTTTCGCAATAACTCCATGCTGTCATGACATCAGCTTCGTTATCATGGCCACTTGCATTTGGTTCTTTCTACCCACAGGGACAGGGGCCTGGAAGTGGCAGTGTGGGACAGAACCTGTGCTGCATTCTCTGTAACCTCACTGATTCTTTCTTTCCAAACTGAGGCTTTCACATCTATGCTCAGAAAACCTTTTTACCAAATCTTTAGACAAAGGACTAATGGAAGACTGAGGCATCCATATATAGGATCTTTGGAGCATTCTTTTTAAAGAAATTTAGCTCTAGACCTACTGAATTTATATTTCACCATGTCAGAGTGAACAAAGTGGGGTGTGACAAACAAATGCTTACTTGTCCATTGCTTTCCATTTCCTCATGCTCATTTGGATGCTACAATACTAAAAAGCAGACACACTGAAAGCAAAGAGCATTAGTGGCAGAAGTCTCCAATCCCCTTTCCTATGGGAAAGGAATAAAATAAAAATCTATTATTCCTTCCATCTATTTGTATTTCTTTTTTGACCAGTAAAAATTTAAGATGCAAATCCTGACATCTGCCATGAATATTTGTAAGTCTAAACTGGGAGAACTGGTTAATGTAAGAGGGTTTTGGATACTTACTAAAAACCCTAGGGGCCTAACTGGATAGACTCAGGCCAAGATATGCAGTCTAAGGAGCTCTTGTGGCTTTGCTTTGATTAAGGTAGTATCTAAGTAAACAAATATTCTCACCATCATGGGCCTTGGGGATGAATATCTGGTGTTATAGCCATAGCAAAGGCCCTTAGGACTATGCACTGGCCAAACATTGAAACTACAGAGAGATTCAGTGCTCCTTTCCAGGGCAGTCTGAAGGATTTCCTAGAGCTTGAATGAAAATACTGAGAAAGTAGTTGTTTATACTTCCTATAGATTTTCAAAGATAGTCATAAAAGACTTTGATCATTAAATGAAAATGGATAATATCCCAAATTCACCCAGGGAGAACAGCTATAGAATCTCAGGAGAGTTTCTTCAGTGGGTATATCCTTCCGCACTCAAGGCTTCTGGTTTTTGATACGATCAGTTAATTTGCTTATCTTAAATGCTGACTGGCATGCAAGAGATACAAGGTACACCAGATAGAAATAAATACATAAAATTTTAGCTCCCTTAATTTTAACAGACAGATTTAATAAATGCACATAACTAATGGGTATATAATGACTTCCTAAACTCCTACTTGTAGATCATGCATTCTATTTCCCAGTACATCATTTTCCCATGAAAATTAAATTGGAAAGTCAACAAGAAAGAAATCGTACTGGGGACATTTTCTATCCATTCCTTTACATTTTCACTCTTTGCAGAATGTGGATAGTATATTTTTATGACATGTTTGGTTGCTATTCAAAACAATTTTTTTTTAATTGAATAGCAAAATTATTAGATGAGTAGAATCCTGTATGCATAATAAGAGCACAATTTAAAGGTGTCCCTAGGCTAATTTATGAAGCACTAAATCAATTGGAAAGTTTTTCCTTTTTCTTAAAGAGGAAACATGCTTTTTCAGCTGTTTTTGTCTGTTTTCATGGTCTGCACATTGATCATAGCCTGGTACAGTTAGCCAAATGCATTTGGGAAAAGAAACATCTGAGGGATTAAACCAATGATATGTACACTCTTTGTTGGTTTGTTTCACTTCCTAAATGAATTCCCTGTTAACTAGTGCACAAGCCACCACTGAATAAGGTTCACAGGCACTGACCAGTGTGATAGAGACTACAATTAATGCACAGGAGTTTTGCAAACAGGTACTTATGATTGCACAAAGACTAGGCTTGTAAGTTAATCCAGGAAAATGCTATGTGAAATACCTTTCTTCACAGCCCAGCAAGGATGTGTAGGCACATTACGTTTCCAATAAACTATGGAAAGAAATGTGCATTCCAGAGTAGGTGTTGTTGCTTCTTACTGTCACTGTGTGAAAATGATCCTTACTGCACACATGCAGATCTCAAAGCACATTCCAAAAGCAAGCAGGTAGCACTCCCATTTGTATTGACGGGGGACAGAACCACACAGATGGCACGAACTCCCTGACTCATCCAGCAACAGAGACAAAAACAAAACACAGGGCCCTTGCCTAGATCAGCACATTATTGCCTACTCTCATTTTGAACTTGTTGATAGTGCCTTACAGAAACATGTTCCAAAATGATATTTTATCCACAGGTAATTTTACTGATGGCAGTTGCTGGACTTTCCCAGTCCAAAAGTTCTCTGAGGAGAAATAGTTTGCAGTTTATACGCTGCTCTACAGATAGCCCTACAAAGATTATTTGTTCTAGTTTCAAGCATAAGAAGTTACAGAGAAAAATCATTGTATTAACAGGACCTACCTGACAGTTTTGGACTGACTAATATGGGCACTCACCTTAGACAAGTAAGAAGCTCTTCTTGGGAAAGAGGCAGAAAAGACAGCAGGAATTTCAGCTCACTGAAGGCTATTGCAACAGTGTAGTCATTGACTGAGAAAGCAGTTCCTATGTTTTAATTGTTTTCATGTTTGATTTAAAATGTAATCTGTTCCATTATTATGTACTCTCATCATGGGATGTTAAATTAGACATACTGTGGAAATTCCAAAGTTCAAACACATCACCAATTGTTAAATTTGTAACAGTTAAGTCCTAAACTGGTAAAATGGACCTGATTTTATCCAGCAGAACTGCACTATGGATTCATAGAGCTAGCATTTGATTTTAGGGTCATGTTTTATATCTCTCCTTAACTAAAGAGAACCTAAAGATTTGGATCTATATATTTTTGTCCTTCAGAAGGACAAACTATGTTTCCTGTTCATGTAACTACCATGAGTGTTACATCCCCCTACATGACACAGTTTAAAGGGTATAATTAGCAAAACACAGTCCTTACTTGTCTTACAGATGCCACCATCTGACACTGAAAGGGAGAATATTCTATTCTTATATCAGTGTTGACAATAACCAGAATAGCTTGAACTTCACCAAATATCCTGTCCCAATAAGCTGCCTTTCTAATATCGGATTTTTTACAGATTTTATCTATGGGAAGAATAGAAAATTACTCACAGAAATATTATTTGGACTTTTAAAAATACCTTGCAGCATTTTAGCTTCATAAACTGAGATAAACATATATTTTTCCAGTTGGAATACATAATATTACTCCTCTATCACTTTTATTTGGAAGAAAGCAGCATTTATTTAGTTGGCTTGTTCTCTGTGATACTCTCTTCTTTACAGCTATGTAATATCCACACCAAAGGCTGTTGAACCAGCTGCTTAGTAGTTCCTCAGAGTAGTTCCTTCAATTACTCTGAAAAATCTCTTCCAAGATGCCTTGCCCTAAACTCTCCATAATCAGAGCAACCATAGAAAACTGTGGTATAGAAGTCCTTAACGGTGCAATATGCACTCAAATATTTCATCTGCGTGTGTACACTTAGGTTATTTTAAGGTAGGTATTGAAACCCTCAGGCAGAATATTGGACTGGGTGAAATGTCAGGGCCACTGGAAGACTTTACTAAAAAGTTATGCCTGGATTCACCACAGGAGAAGGCAAATAGGACAAAGAGAACTTATCATATGATTTAATGACATCAGCATGCCATTCCAGTGACACTGAGGAGGATCTGTTCCACAGGCTGAAGTTGCAATGGGCAGTGAGAGAAATGTTCCCTTAATTCAACAGACACAGAGTTTATTGTACCAGTTGGAAGTATTTGCACTCTTTGAAGGTAAACAGGACCAACATACATGCATTACTTTAAGATCCAGTAAACTGCCTTCTGAGGGCATAAGCATTGCACCTATCTCCTGCCAGCCTCATTTGCATGACTGAAATTCATCCCAAATACACCACAAAAAATATTGCAGGATTTCTGTGCCTGCAAGAAGAAAAGAGGACCATTCCTAACGTTTTATTAAAGTCTCGTAATTCTGAACTAGTGTGGTGCCATTTTATATGTGTTGGCAATATCCTCATGAATACCTGTGACAAGTGTCATTAACATAAAATACAAAGTGGAATTGGGCATGATTTAAAATTTAGACACGCACTTGCCACATTTAAAAATGTACTTCACAGATATATTTTTAAACTGTATATTTTTCAAAAACAAGTCAATTCAATGCCTTATATTTTGAGTTTTAATTCCAATCAAGCTAATTTCTAGTCATCATAAACACATACCTGCCAGTAATGAAGGTTGTTTAAGTAGGTCCAGATAAAATAGCTACAATTCTGTTTCTGATCCACCTGTCAAAGCAAATCAGTCTTTTACATGACTTTAAAAAAAACAAATTAGACTAGCTGATGATTTTTTGAATATTCAAGTAGACATACTGAAGATAAATCCAAACCAAACTTGTGACTAAACAAAAGCCTGGAACGTGACCCCAAAGATGAAGAGATCTTGTTCTGCCAGAAGCAGATTTCCAAGCTTGGCATTTGAGGATTACAAAGCCAAGGACAGGGTGCTAAAAGTGCTACTGGAAAGGATAGCAGTGACTTCCACAGCTTAGGGCAAGGTAACATTTCAATGCAATGTAAAATTAAACACAAATAACAATGTTAAAGGTCCTACTTAACGCCCCAAAGCCAGGTGATTTCAGAACAGAGATGTCCAACTCATGCCACTATAGTTCTATGGAAAAAAACCCCAACTTTGCTGTTCCTGCTACTGTTACAGAAACAAGTAAAAAATCTAAAAGGGCTGATAGGCTTGAATGCTAAATAATAATTTCTTTTTCATTGGATTTTAAGATGGGCTGGTAGTCTGTATACAAATACATTTACTGGTAGGCAGATGGCAACAAAACTTGACTGTCACAAATGGATTTGACATATAAGATGTTAATTAAAAGAACTTTGTACAGCTCTGAGAAATCGCTAGCAATTGCTTAATACTATAGGAGCTCAGCCAACAATCTCCAAAAGTGTAGGATTAGGCATAAGTGTTAGGCAACAGACTAGAGAGAAAATAGTGATTAAAAGCACCTCTCAGACACACACTGGTAACATCTAGAGTACAAAAAAGGTAACTCAAATTTTAATATAGAAATCATCTACTAGGCTCTGGTATGCAAATCAGTCAACATGTCCTTGCTGTTTCTGTGCTGTGTACTCAATTCCATTAAGTGACAACTCACCAAAAAATGGCAGGGTTTCATGTGGTTTTTCTCATTTGAGCCTACCAGTTACTCTGCTCAGATGACACTTCTCTCGTTCTTTGATTCCCTATCAAAGCAGTTCTATTGATATTGCTTATTAGAGCACTAACTTTTCTCCAGTCATTTATGCAGATTGTAGTGGCAATCATTGTGCCTTCTAGAAGATGAACTTTTAAATTTTGATTGATTTATAACTCATAATGACTTGTTCTTTTCTTCTGACTGGCATTCTAAGCACCATCCTCAAACTGTCTTTAATTTGTTTAGATTGGACATTTTTTGATTTGGCTTTCCAAATCCAGTGAGAGTCAATTGATAGTATCATATGTACGCACTGATTTCTTACCTTACACAGATAATTCCTTTAAAACACAGTTATGGTAGAAAGATGGCACAGTTGTTATGGCTATGCCAGTTTCCATAATGTTTGGGTGTTTTAATTCTTTTCTCTATGAATAAAATCCAGACTCAATAAAGTCAGTTCTTCCATTTCCCCCATCACATTCATATGTGAGGAAGTTAAGAGTATCAAAGTCGCAAAATCCATTCATGTTTGTTTCGTTAGAGTCTCTCCACTTCCTTGAAAGGAAATTTTCTTGTTAGATGTTGCAGTCTGATTTGAATCTTGCAACCTTATGTTGTGAAAATAGCAAGGCATGAACTTGTTATGCCTAGATATTGCAAAAGGTTTCACAGGTCCTCCTTGAAATGAGGATATGACTTGTTTTCACCCTTAGCTTATTTTGCTCAGGTTATAAATGGAACGAATTAGGATCATGAGTCAGAGAACGAGATTTTTTTATGATGTTATTAGGTCTCAACTCAGAAAGGCCTGTGTGTTGACTTGGCTGCCAAACTAAGGAACAGAATTCCAGGAGTGATTCATACTCACTTGCTTTACCTAGAATACATGCTGTTCTTTCTAGTTCTTTCTAGTACTGGATGCCCAATATTATCTCTTATTTCTACAGTTCTGAAATCACAGGTTGATATGGCTCTGTCTGTATCTGCGAGAAGGAAAGGCAGCTATAGGCTGTTGGCTGTTTAAGAGCTGGCTGTTAAAAAGGGTTGTTTTAACCTGGGCATTTGTACACAATCCTCTCCTGATGTTGTATATAACCATACGCTTTATATTAATTAGCCACCATGTCCAAAAGACTTACAGATTCTTGTCTATCACTGTCATCTCCACCATACTTAAACAGGATTGCATTGAGCTATTTTATGTGCTTTTTTCCCTCTAGATCAGAAGTAGATGAGATTTATTTGAAATACAGTTAGAACAGAAGTAGAAATAAAGTTGCAGCATTGTTTCAGAATATATCATATATCATATATTACTGCACTTTGAGCCTGCAGTATATTGCAAAACTCCTAAAGACTACAAAATATAAACCTCTGGATTTTTGCTTCCCCTTTTTTGGAAACAAAATCATAGAATCATAGAATATCCTGAGTTGGAAGGAATGCACAAGGATCATCAAAGTCCAACTGGCTCTGCACAGGGCAGCCCCAAAAATCCCACCATGTGCTTGAGAGCTTTGTCCAAAGGTTTCTTGAACTGTCAAGCTGGTGCTGTGACCTCTTCCCTGGGGAGCTCTTCCAGTGCCCAGCCACCCTCTGGGTGAAGAGCTTTTCCCTGATATCCAACCTAAACCTCCCCTAACACAACTTCATGCTGCTTCTTTGAGTCCTGTCACTGGTTACCTCAGAAAAGAGACCAGTGCCAGCCCCTCCTCTTCCCCTCATGAGGAAGTTGTAATTGCAATAAGGTCTCCCCCAGTCTCCTCTTCTCCAGGCTGAACAGACCAAGTAACCTCAGCCTGTCCTCATATGGCTTCCCCTCAACACCCAACACCATCTCTTGCCCTCCTTTGGACACTCTCTAATAGCTTTATATTCTTCTTATATTATGATGCCCAAAACTGCCCCCAGAACTCAAGGTGAGGATGTAGCAATGCAGAGCAGAGAAAAACAATCACCTTTCTTGCCCGGCTGGTGATGAATTATATAATACATAATCATCACTGCTTCTTTCCAAGACCTGAACTCTGGGTTAAAGATGTTAAGAATACTGGCAAAAGTTGGCCAATGGTAGATTATTTATGCTCACACTTTGCTGACAGGTGCACTCAGATTATCAGCTATAATCTACAAAGGTTTTTACCACAAGAAGCAATGAAGGCCACATGGAATGCCACTAACTCTACTGACATTTAACCAGTCTAAATTGCTTGATACAAAAGCATGTTTGTTTATTTGACCTCTATTTACTATACAAACTGCTAGATGTCCAACACTATTCAGGATTTTGCTAATCTCTTTCCAGATTTCTGCTTCTCTGCAGGTCACTGGCTGCAGAGACCCTGCCTTTGTAAGGTGTTTTGTGTCATTTTTTGGCTTTAGGATGATACAGTTATTTGTGTATCCCATCAAAACTGGGTTTTCCACCTCTTTACAATATTGCATGCTCCAACTAATTTTTATTTTGTCTCTCACTTAGCTTTAGTATATCTGGCAAAATGTTTCACCAGTTATACACCCTTCATCAGCACAAAACTCAGTTTGCCAGTGCTTATTTGCGTTGTAAAAGGGGAAAAAAACCCATGATTTACATCGCAAGCCTCTTCAGAGTGCTCAAAATCATGCCTTTAAGACATGCTTCCAACAAGCCAGTAAGTATTGTACCTTTTTCTCCAACTACAGAGAGTAGGGAGGTGAAACACTTCACTGTGTAAAATGGCACACACATTTTGTACATCTCACGTTTTAATGCTATTAGCTCAAAGCATTGAATTAAATTGAGGAAGGTTAATGAAAGGTTTCAGTCATGATTGGAGTGACTATGATGAAGGAAAGGGGTAAGAGGAATGGCAATTTTAACAATTAAACCCTTTCAACACATTGCTTTAACACTACTGCCATAACACAGTGAAATGCTACAGTTAATCAGATCACACTTACTGCCAACACTCTCTACTAAGTTCTTGTGACTCCCTTGTTGGGATGGTCCACAAGATGATAATTTTCTTCATTAATGGTAAATAAAGGTAGATGCCACACAAATTATTATACTTAATTATGGTTATAAATATAGGAGTTATTTATTTGTTTGTCATTCTAATTTTAAATTGGCATTATACGTACATAACGTACAATCAAATCCCTGTTCCCCTGTAAATCTCAGTTTTCCACAAAATAGAAGGCTATGAGCACCTAGCAGCCTTGCTGTACCATACAAGGCTTCCAGTATATGCTGGAAGTATTTTGCTTATATCAGAAATAGTGATATTTCACTAAATATCAGAAGTGAATCTGTCACTAGATCAGTCAGTCACATCTTCTTGCTTCAAATATTTATGCCTCTGCCTCTATAAGTTGTAAGCAAACATCTGACTGGTTGAAACCTCCTGCAGGGTCTCATCACATTTTAGGATTGGCCCTTTCTCCATATCAATAAAATTCAATTGCAATGTATTTCTAGTGCTAGCACATGTCAGAGGAATAAATTATTTTATAAAGGCTCGCTTTTTGCTGTAGTATACTCTCCTGTCCTCAGGATAAAAGGAAACCAAGAAGCCCAGGCTTGCAGAGAAAGAAAGACAGTATTGGCCAGCAATAACAGCTTTAGATGTGGATGCACTAGACCCTAGTTCAAGTCACTGTTTCCCCTGTGTCTTGAGCAAGTGAGTGGGATTATTTCTATAAATAGGATTAAGAGCACTTATAACTACAACTCCAGGGTATTTCAGAGTTAAACAATTAAAAGATTTTGGCCTGTTTAGATACTTCAATAACACAGACTCCCCAAAGCAGAGGACTTCTTCGGATTATACTAAAACTAGCAAAAAGACCTAGGAAATAGAAAACATCTTCCACAATTTCATTCACTACTCATCTTAAAAATGTCTATTAGCAATATTATTTACATGTCATATCAATATTCTGAAAACTAAGAAAAAAGCACCTTGTGTCAAGGAGGAGAAAATGGGTTCCCATTATCAGTAGGTGGGTAAGTGCTGGTTTGGGTGGTGAACTACAGTAAGGCTCTGGCAGATGTAGGAGCAAAGCTTCCCATGTTCTCACAGCTACCTATGTGAGCTCACCTCCTTGCAGCAGAGAAGTGGTGCAATAGGCTCCTGTAAATGAAGGCAGGCCCACACTCCTTACAAGTCTGAAAATACTGCTATGGACTTTGGCAGGTGAGAGGGGATCTATCCCAACACTGGAGTAGGGGCTTACAAAACAGGGGTAGAGTAGATCCTTTGGGGACTGCAAAATCTTAAACCTTTCCCACTTAAATCTATCAGAACACTTTTAGCAGAGCCTTACATGAATAAAAGTGGTTATAGGAATATGGTAAATAGGAAGTGGAATAATTTGCATCACTTATGTGTATAATGTCTGATAAATTTTGTTAGTCTCTTCTTTATATAGTCGGGGAGGTTGTGGCTTTTACAGCTTTACAGATTTGAGGAAATAGGTTATAGAAAGGTTAATGGAAGGTTTTAATCATAATTATGATGACCATGACCTAACAGAAGGCCAGGGAATCTTGCAATTAAAAAAGTATACCAAAATTCTATTTATCCATTGCCAGAACACAAATAAATGCCACCATTAATTATGCAGCACATTGATTGCTAAAAAAATTGTCATGTATCCCTTTGAAACAATAATCACTTGAATGGTGATTCTATGCCACTTTCACCAATACTATCTCTCTAGAACCTTCAAAGATACTGGTGCCATATACTATGGCTCAAAATGCTGATCACATCGTTTGTGTAGACTTGAAGAAGAAAAATCTCATTGAAATCTTTGACTTGGATCTTTCTTTACCATCCTATAATACAGAGCAGAACCCTCCTCTTTGTTCATAAAAATATGCACCTATAAAATAATGTATGTACTGTCTGCTGAATATTCTCTACTATTCATGAAGTTAAAATTAACTCCTTATTTTAATTGCTTATCAGTTCCATAAGCATAATTCCCAGGATTTAACCTGCTTTCATAGGGATCTGCTACCTTTCCATATAGAACTTCACATTTTTATGAATTTTCACTGTTTAAAATGTATATGTATGTAAATTATTATGCATCTGAGCCTTTCACATCAGAGGTACACTATAAATACTAAATCAACATGGAAAACATCATGTCTGCTTTAACTTGACTTGATTATGGCTAAATATGAAAAAATAAATTAGCATTTTACTCTATTTTTAGTTGTCTTCATTGTATTATACTGTATATTTGCTTCAAGTGTGTAGAGTAACACCTCTCCCAACTATTTCTTATAGGTTTATGCTAATAAAGTGTAACTTAAAACAGCACATGAGGGACTAGGAAGAGAAAGTCAGATGTCTAATACAGATGTTCCTTAACTGAAGGACAAATATGCTGGAAACCTTGGGATACTGAGTTTTGTCTTTTCTGAGAACAGACCTATCTATTGCAGCTGGTAAATTTAGCACAAGTTGAGTTTAAAAAAGGCTGAGACAATATAAAGCTTTCTTCTAATTTGGATTACATTTTTGCTCTTGTTTTCCATAACTTATTATTGATTAGTCTTAGATTTATTACCTATATTTTAGCTAATGATTCAAGCAATTTTAAAAATAAAGCAAATACAGCTACAAAATGCTGCAATTCAGCAATTGTGCCAAAGACCATTTTTCTTGTCCATGGACGTGATTGACATAGGAATGTGACTCAGGAAGAAAACATGAAGAAAAGTTACAGTTTTTGAATTAGGTTGGCTTCCCTTGTAAGTAATTCCCTGGCTTACATCTGCATTGCATATTCTGATAAGTATATATAGATTCTCTTTACACATTTTAGCTTCTTTAATAATTTTGCTAAATGCAGAAGAGGGGAAAATAAAGACATATTATTAATAAACAAGCAATTAAACAGGTTAGGGCAACAATGCAATGCTGGTCATTCAGGAACCCTGTGCTAATTTTAATTAGCTACTTTCCCTTGCTTTCAAATGTAATTAAAGCAGCTTAGTTGTGCTCAGTGATGCAAACCACCTTATTTAATCACTAACATTATTTCCCTGAACTATTAATGATTTTCAAAATGCTTGTTTATGCAGAATTAGAACAGTAATTATCTTACCAGTTAATTTTGTACCTTCACATTTCACACCTCGCTCAAACGTCATTCATTTACCATAGCCTTTCTGTCAAAACAAAGAAATGCTTGTTCTAAATGTGCTTCTGACTGCCAAATTGAAAGCCAAGTTTTGTAACACTAATAAAGTAGCTCCCAAGTGAAACAGGTGTAGTAATTTAGACCCTTCCTGTCTTAAGCCTGCATGTACATGCTATGTCTTTTCTTTATTAGCTTTAAAATGAGAGCTTGGTGTGCAAAATAAGCTATTTAATTCAGACTTGTGGAGCAGAATATAATCTTTAATTTAAACTAGAGCCGTAAAAAAAGGCCTTTAATTTTAACTGGCATGTGCGTGTGAATTTGAATTAATAATCCAGAAAATTGAAACTGTTTTGCTGCTGTTGCTGGATAGTGACTGTTCTTCACATGCCCTTAGTTTCACTCACTCCATTTCTCTCCCAAGCTTTGCCTAGTGCCTATTTTATTAGGTTTCTATCTTAAAGAAAGGGAATTCTTCTAAAAGAACCAAAAAACTCAGTTGATTGAATTCTTGCAAAAATATATTGTGATGAAAGAAATTCTTAGGTCTGTATATTTCAGTTTACAAAAGGAATATCATTGGTATATTGATTATATCTATTTAAGGCAGAATTTAAATACACCATGAATTTATACTTCATAATCATCAGGTTTTTTTCTTGTTATTTCTTTTAGTGGAAGTTAACAACTAATTGTGGCCTTATAGTCACAAAATACAACAGCCTTACAATCAGCAAATAACTCTTTCTCCTGACTCTTGTGAGGAAGGGAAGTCTTCCCCAAGTCTAACAAAGAAAATTTGTGGCAAAACTGGAAAAGAGAAGACTCCATCTTTCAGCTGCTGTGAACAGTCTCTGAGGTCTCCCACACTTATCCCAAGTTGCACAGCCAGTTCTGGTGGTGAGCAGCTAATTGCAGCTTTTCCAGGAGATGGCTTGTGAACCAGATGAGCAGCCTATGAAGAGTCATTCTGACACTCTCCTCTTTGCCACATCAGACAACTAAATATCTATCTATGTAATCCAATTCAATCAAGTTCAACATTCAATCCCCAAAACTAGAAGACAGCCTAAAAATCCCACTGTAAACCAGGCCTATTCCATATACATTGCATCTGTGGATAGCACAGATATACATCTGGCAACATTCCTTCTGAAAGAGGGGACAAAAACACTGGATTTGATGCAATGACATAATTTTTTGCAGGAAATATAATTGCAAACAGAGTATTAGATCTCATCTTTTAAAGGCTTGTTCATGCAATTAAATTTAAACACAAAAGCAGTGCATTTGACCTCCACTGGACCCCTTTGAAGTGTAAAGTTACCCATGTAAGAAAAACGGATGGCTGGATGGACACCTCAAAGGCCAACAATAATTTTGCATGTGTTCATTAGAGGGATGGAGTTACTACAGTCAAGATTTTAAATACTACATCACATTGCAAATATTCTTTCTAAATAGATTATAAATCATACAAAAGAAAGCAAATCAATGTGCAAAAAACCTGTTTTAGTTAAAAACCCATATTTTGTCTAAAAGCTTTACGTGTATCCTGACAAAGTAGTTATATTTTAATATATTTAAATGTATTAGATTTTTCCAGAGATTCTATAAATTTGAGACAGCTAAAATTATTTCAATATTTTCAGAATGCCCAAGATTCATGGTCTCCTGGCAACTAGCAATCACATGGCTGGAGAGGTTTTGGCCTACTGTTACAATGCAGTTATATGTTTGGTTGATGATTTATTCAAACCCAGTTGCAAACCTGCTGTTAGCTCCCTCATTGCTTTAATGCAGCCAGTCTACCATTCATAACTGTCAAGAACCAATTCATTGGGACTCGAGCTTATTAAGCACCCAAACTGTGTAGTGAACATACCCAGTTCTGTGCCTCGGAATGTGAATAAACACTGTCCTTTCCATCCGTTTAAATCGAGTCTCTGATGTTTTTAACACCATGAATTATTTTTATCTTGTTATCAGGATACTCAGCCATGAACTCCAAAGAATCCATTGTGCACAGCTTGGTGTTAGCAGGTGGCAGGAAAGCCTGGCAACCTCCTGTCTAACAGGGTGCAGACACAGAGGGAGAGTGTGGTTTAATACACTGTGCTTGCAAAAAGTTACTGTGGGCACAGACTATAAGCTTTATGATTTCACACAGAAACAGGAAGGACAGGCTCATCTTATGGATACAGCACAGTGCTTGGAGAAGCAACAATGGACTTATTTTCTTAAATTTGCTTTATTTGAAAGGAGAAAGATGGCTCTGGCAATTAAAGAAGTAATCACAGCGGATATTTACCCTATTGAGGACAATATATCAATTCTCTTGGTCAAACATGCCAACTGTATAAATAATATAAAGAGGAAATGGGTTTTGAAAATAAAATATTACTTAACAAGTTCATTTATATTTTAATCTAACTCTGTTAATTCAATAGTCTCAAAAAGGCATATTTGAATTGCAGGCTTTAATAGTTTTTCATGTTGAATAACATGGTAATATGATTTTTCTCCATTCTGTACACATAAGGAACATTCTAAAATGTGTAGCCACAATTACACAGCAGCAGTGTGCATGGTATTTAATGTGAGACTGGGAATAAAGCTGGTTCAAACCATTTGGTTTAAAACAATCATAAATAGCCATTTTAACATAATGATTCTAGTATAATATGCTTAGCTTAAATTTTAAGGATTGTACTGGGGAAAACATAACATTTGCTATGTTTAGCACTAATTTAATTTAAATTAGGACTACTGTAAAATTCAAGTTCTGACCAAATAACAATTAAATAAAATTTGAGGTTGTTTTTGGGGTTTTTTGGTTTTGTTTTTTTTTTTTTTTCTGACACCAAGGACTCAGCGTTTCTTGAAAAGGAAATTATTATAAAAATGTCAGCAAGAATAATTGGAGGGTCAGTAGGTTTTTTCTTGAGTGCTTGCTGATGTTGTGCCCATCCCATCAAGAATTTCAAAAGAGGAATAAAATGGCACTCTATCTTCTGGACAGCTTGATGTTTGTCTTTGCTGTCAGGCAAAAGGGGATGCAATTCCATTCATACCAAGAAGATTAGAATAATGCAGAAAATATGATAAACTAGAACAATTCACAACCAGTCATATCACACATTAAGGGGTCTAGACTCCTTTAGTACATAGAGACTGACACACAAGGCCCTAATGAATCACGGTTGTTCACTAATAATAAATGTACTTTCTTACCAGCTCTTCACATTTTCATGAAGAAGTTAACACAAATAACTTCTTAAAATTACTCAAAATCATCACAATGTCAGTTAACTACACTACACTTCAACTTGATGTTGTAAACAGAACAGGCCTCTGCTTACACTCAGGAGTGGCTGCAACAGGACTATCCTGCATTACACATGGGAGTCCTTGTGGGAAAAACCCTTCCAGAAGTATTGGCAGAGTCATGACAGAGAAGTATGAACATATATGTAAGTTTTTCAAAAGAACAATTGCCCTAGAAAATTAATCATCATTCCTTTTCTACAAGACTTTCAGTTCAAACTCATGGCTTCCTTTAACATAAACACAGTGAACACAGTTCTCCAGGCTGTTATATTTGTTTTGTGGCAATGTAATGCAATTAAATTTAACTAGCCATGAACTGGCAAATATATATAGTGTTTGGGCTTTACCTTTAAATAAAGCTTTGCTGCTCCAAGTTAATCAAAATCTTTTGCAGACTTGGAGAAAGCTTAGAGAACTTTCATCTCTAGATCTGTTTTCATGGTTACCTAAAGAAATACCTGTCAGAAAGTCAAGGTACTGTGTAACACTCCTGTGGTCTCTTTCAATGTATTACACCAAATGCAGCTCATTTTGCAGATGTGTGAAGTAATTTTGTACTGTCTTACTCTTCCTGAATATTTAATGATTACTCAGAGATGACATCAGATGAAACTTTAGGTAGAACCAATATTGAATACCTTTTTTTTGCAGTGATCGCATCTACCAGAGATAAAGGTTTCATGGAACAATGGCTGGATGTTTGCATCCAACTTTTCACACTATTAGTCTGATGATAAACACACAGAAACACCTAACTTGCTCTGTACCAAACTGTCCTTATATCTTATCTTCCCTCACTAGATACTCATCTGTTCATTAACACCATCTATATGTCTGCCCCCAAATATAGGAATGCAATGAAATGAACGAAACAAAAAATGATGGGTAGTAGTAGTAGTAGCAATATATAGTCTCCAAATTATTTAACCATTTCTTATTCAGAGACTTAATCTGGAAGAAGTAATCAACAGTTAAATTAATCAAGGGATGCGATCAGGGAAGGGAGGAAAAGCAGCTCAGTAGGCCAACCAGTGCAGCTCTGCACTTTGAAGAAGGGTCCAATATAAATAAGGTATAATCTGTACATTTCTGTATAACCTGTTTCTTAAAATTATGACAATTACACAGCCTCCTAAAATAGCTGCTCCCATCCCCCAATTAGCATCATAGAATGAAAGATTGCTTCTTTCCTGATCTGTAATACAGATTTCTTTTCCTACACACTGAAGAAGAATATCTTGCCCTGCACTTAGTGAACACAGGGAACAACTGGTCACTATCCTATTCATAGCAATCATTTAGAACTTATTCACCCCTAAATCTTTTCTTAGCTAGATGAATCCAGGAGTTTCAAGGAGGCTTTTTTGTTCTGTTTCACAAGTATTTATCTTGACCAAAACTCAGGCAGAGTATTGAATCTCAGCTCTCACACTTCAAGGAGTAATTTTCTCCCAGATTTTAAATCTGAGGGTCCTGATCAGGCATCCTGTCATTAAACCCTGGTTTTGTTTTCCCTCAATACTTAACAAGATCTTTAGAATTCTAAAGTTAATCTTCTGAGTTCTTGCAAACTGGTCTTGATTGGTGTCAGCCAAAAATTTTTTATTGCTATCTGCTGCTATATCATCAGAGAGTAGAACTGGATCCATGAGACACCTTAGGGAAGTCTGTTGTGTACGTACCCGAGTTGCAAGACAAAGTATTGCTATCTTTGAGTATTTTTAAACATTTCTGTAAATGTTGTACTTAACTTCATCCTGGTCATGGTTTCTTACACTACAATCTCTATGTTTTAAGCATTAAAATGACATTTTAAAACATGGGGGTTTTTTATTTCAATCACATAGCAGATCACAGTTCTTTTGTGAATGAATGTAAACGAAATTAAAGACATGGGATACCTCATCTGCCTTAAAAACTGATGAAAGAAGATACAAATTAAGAGGAAAGTGAGGTCATCAACAAGCAGAATGCCAGGAAATATAATGGATAAAGCCAACTTTAAAAACTCTCCATAAAACTGATCATAAACACGGCCAGTTAAAATTTCCCACAGAATTTTAAAAGGCAGGACGACTACATAAGCCAGGTAACAATAGTTTTGCTTTTATGTATAATTTGAACTCTCAACTCCCATATAATATATTTGTTTACTAGAGAAAAAAAATTAGTTTTTTCCTTACTCTTCCATATTTGAAAGACTAAGAACACAATTGGTATGAATAAGGTTTGATTACTTAACACTGCTAATCATACCTTAGAGCCTTGGGTTTCCACAGAGGCTGAAATACACATAAGTATTGGATCCTCCTATTCTTTTGTAGGATACCCTCCACAAAAGGCACCCTCCTTCCCTTGTAGATCTCAGACTCCATAGCCCTGGCCTTTAGCTCTGCCTATTTGGTTCTTTCTTCATGCATTCTCAATTTTCATCTATTTACAGGAAGGTGAGTTTTTATTTACCAACTCAAGGCCCACAAAAGCAGTGTGACAGATTGCAGGTAGTATTCTCACATATTTCCCCATGAAAAAAAGTCCTTTAAGAAAACTTTAATCCCTAAAATATCTACCCCATTCTTTACACATGTCTCTCCATATTTCTTAAAAAATAGTATTCTGACATCAAAGTTAGGTATGGGAGAACATCAGGTAAGCAAAGCATAGTTAATACTAACTTTAAATATGAAGAGACTAGCACACCTCTGCTTTATTACAAAGAACTACATTTGGTCACACAGGATGGTGGGGAGGGAAGATTCCTCACTCAGGAAAATTCAAAGGCAGAACTAAGACAATTTTTTTTCCAACTTCCACACAAAAATCCCAAAGAGACTAAACTAGTCACTAGGGGTGGAGAAATATTTATCCATTGTCTGTGTGTATCAAGGCAGTTTTCTTCATTAGTGTAATGAACAAGGAAACTAGAATCAGTACACACATTCAGATGAAATGGATCAGTTGGTTTGTCTGTTCTCTTGCAAAAACGGATATTCAGCACCTCTGTTCACATCTTAGGACTCATCAAGAGAATGGATAAATGTTCCAGAGCTCTTGTACAGGTCTCTTTCACTGCCTTGTGCATTCAGCCTCCATGCTCAGAATCTCTGCCAGCTTAGATGAAACCTGAAATATTTTTGTAACTATTGTATTTTGACAGTGTCAGAGTTAACTGATGTAATAGGGAGGAAGCAGAGAGCCTAATAAATCGTATTAAAAGTTAAAGTTTCAGTGCAATGGCCAAAGGTGCATGAGGTAATGTACAGTTCTCAGTCACAGCCTCCTTTATTACAGCCTATTTCCACCAGTCTAATCTGAAATGAATGCATTAGGTTTTGTGTTCTTTGCACAGTTGCTGCCAGCATCACTCTGCCCTTCCTCCCGATTTGCTTGGTAGTTTGGGAGCCTAAGGGAGGGGTGGATTAAATTGGAAAATATAAATAACAAATCAAAAATTAAAATTGATTGGATAAACAATTTCCCTTAGACTGTTTCTTAATAAGTGATCGATTTTTTAATCAATATTCATTATTTCTCAGAACATACCAAACTGTTTATTGAATAAATGAATGGTTGGAACTACAATGACATGAAATCAAATAGGTGAACCAATTTCTTTAACAACATGGGCTGAACGGGCCACCTTATCTTACCAGGTTGAAACTAAAACTCAGAAATTCAACACCATTGAGTAGGTAGTCCAAAAAAAGGATGCAATTTGTTTTCATGTTTGATATGCACAAGTGTATAGCCACATGCTCATTTGTGTGATATTTCTAAATTGCAGTTGAAAGTTACTCTCTTTTTTGATACAACTTTTGTGTTCTTTCTCACAATTCTTCATTAGTCAGCATACTGCAAAGCTTCTGAAATAAAATTCAGATCTGAAAAATGAGATCTGTAAAACTGTTCACTGTAAAGGCTTCAGGCATGGCAAATGGATTTTTCTAATAAGTTTTTATTCACTTGTATCAGATTCAGTGGTACACATATAAACTATACGCTACATCCTAATATATACTTCAGACTATTTCATAATTTTTTTGGCATAATGTAAAAAATCTTTTGAGACACAGAGCTTCTGATGTTCTTTTTTTTCAGTAGAAGAAAAAGCATTAGGGTATGAGATCTCCAAGAAATGTTTGCACATTTGTTTAAAACAGAAGCAAGGATATTAATTTGGTTCTGCATAATACAGATTGCATCATTTACATGATCTTCAACTCACAAATTTCTCCCAGTATGTGGAAATATTTAACTTTCATTTGTACTCAGAATATACAAGATTCTTCTTCTTACGAAAAAATATAAACTGTACTAATCAACTGTTAATTAATTTGTAGGATGCTCACTTTAACATCTATTTTAACTTGTCACAATTAATTTAACATATGACCAAACAGCAATATAATTTCATTGCTCCAAAGACATAAAAGAATGGAATAACCTGAGCAATGAAAGGAATCTGAAAGATTGCAGTTTCAGTTTGTACATGAATTCCATGTGCTCATAGTTGTCAAAATTAATTATACAGAAATCAAGTATCAATCTATTGTGCTATGTTGTCTCCTACAATAACATTAATGTAAGAAGGAATTTCATTAAACTCACTTTTGTAGATCACAGATTTCTGCATATGGTAAAGGCCTATGGTAAAACCAGAAATCTAACCTGAAATCTGAAACTTCAAATCTAATTTCACGTTCAAAGTCAACCTATCTTACAACACTGCTTCCCAATAATAAAGCACTAAGGTCATCTGTTGACACTAACATTGGCATTTTGGAAGTGTTAACTGTTGAAACAAAGCTGTTTGCTCTCATAATATATAAATATGCTGCAGAAATTCAAATCCAGTCAGAATTCTGTATAACACACATTTCTAGAGCATTCAGGACTATCTGGCAACATGAGTCATCATCACTGACCAAAACACTTTCCCCTAATTCCAAGCATAAAATCCCAGGCACTAAAGCTCTGGATTTATTCACAGAGCTTTCAGCTCCCTTAGTATGGCATTTTGCACCGTCCACTTTAATATACATCTACATAAGGTTGCTAAGGTCCAGTTGCCCTTTGTAAATTTTAAAATGTGCTGGTTTTCCGGTATGAGCTTGCCTCGGTTGAGATAAAAGGCTTGGCAAAGCCGGCAGCAGAGGACGTAGAGGCAGTTTGTGTCCCAGGCACTGGCCAGGAGATGGTGGCAGAGAGCAGCGCTCCCTCAGCCCCTTCAGCGTTCATAGGAATCCTCAGAGACCCCAAGGTGCTTTGGACACCCATTACACTGCCGCACAGCAATCTCCTGACTTGTGCCATCAACTTAGTTTTTATGTTTTAGGATAACATAACAAGCTCAAAACATTGGTTAACATCCAGTTTGTTCAGTCAGATCTGGGCACTTGCATAAACACATTACAGGCTGGTTGCACTCAGCTCTCCCACTTCTGCTGAAGAACCAAGTTTCATGACATCAGTTTTGGTAGTGATAAAAATCAAACATTTTCTGGAGCCATTATTGCCTAAAATGTTAATGCAGTTTACTTTTTTCAACTGTGATCGATAGCTGGAGGAAAAGTGCCCATAAATTACTAAAGGCAAATACCATTCTATTAGCACTCAGGAGATTTTGCAACATTTGCCAGTCTGTTTTACTGGAAAAAAAAAAATTAATTTGTTGAAAGCCTAGTTTTTTACCTGTCTTTGTCTTTCTCTGTAAAAGAGGGATATTTTTATCAGGAGTCATTTAGGAGATGTAATTCTAATGTGCTATAGCCATAGGTTTCAATTAATGCTCTACCTCTCTGTCAGCTTTACATTCTATGTTTTATGAAATCATTAACTATTGTCATGTTTCTATTATGATACTATTAGGAAATAAAGAGATGTATGTAAATGGAGATGTAAAATAAATGTATGACAGTTACTAGGAGCAACATCTGTGCACTATCATACGTGTTTACACTAATTTTCTAAAGATTGTTCCATTCATTACAGAGCATTGTTACTTGCTGTGGCACAACCCTTATTTCCATGCATTTAGGGATTCAAGCAAAGAGAGGGTAAATGAGAGCCTAATCAATACCACTTTTCATTTTGCTTCTAATGTGCTGCCTTTCTCTTTCTTTTCTTCATGAACAAATCCAAAAAAGATCCTGACGTTACAGTCATAAAATGTAATTCTTCTGCAGAAACACAGACAATAATGCTCTCTGTATTCAGGCATATTGCATATTCTAATGGCATTTGGCTAAATTGAGTATGGATTTAACATCAAAGGCTTCATGAATTTTTCAAATGAGATATTAAAGTCAATATTTCAAGTGAAAGATATTTCAATTTAGTTGCATACACAACAATAAAAAACTTCTACAAGGCAGAGGTACTAGTGGCTATGGCAGTATTAGTTCATTCAGGAAATTATTAGTTTATAAGAAAATCAAACAGAAGCTTGTGATGCAGCAATGACACCGAATAAATTAGTCTAGCTGATACACTTTATCTCTTGGATTCTGAAGCAGAACTTGCTACTGGCATGTTCAGTCCTTCAAGCAGGGCTTTGTTTGGGGATATTTTATTTTTTTATTTTGTAAATTCAAATGGTTCCACCTAGATTTGCATTCAGAACCTCAGAAATCTGCTTATTTTCATCTCTGAAATGGCTAGGCCTACTGTATGCAAGAAACCCCCTGATCTTGTTTATTTTTTAATCTAAGTGCATTTTGCTCCATATTGTCAATGCTTATGCAGTGCTGCTTCTGGTTTCACACAGAGTTACTGAACATTCAGACTACTCAGTGTTCACAAATAATCCACTGAGCTCTGGCTAATTCTATGTCCTGGAAGAGATAAAGACTTGCAAACAAAACAACACAGACTCTGGCTATTCCTTTCCTTTCCTTCTCTTTCCTTTCCCCTTTCCTTTCCCTTTCCCTTTCCCTTTCCCTTTCCCTTTCCCTTTCCCTTTCCCTTTCCTATTTTGGGCACATGGAATGTAGCAGAATGCCCCTTAAATCAGGAGGATGTTGTATTACGATGCCTTGACATATCCCTGAGGAACACATGCATTTGTATCACCTAAGACTCCTGGCAGAGCTGGATGCACCACACACATGTGCTCATAGTGCATATTTAGGCGGCTGCACTCACAGGGACATTGTCCTACTCTAAGGCCAAATACAGCATTTGTTCACACACGAATAACAGCAGATACCAGCAACTACAAATATATACCACTGAAGATGCAATGAATACTGATTTTACTAGTAATTCTTATATTACTAAAACTAATTATAATTGGGTACCAGGGGAAAGTTACACTGATTAAAAACCTTGACTATCAGGTAGTTTGGGCCAACAAATTACTACAAAGAACTCTAATCCTAAAAGCATTTCCCTGAAACCAGCGGGCTGTTTGTCTCTGCAGTATTCACCTGAAGTGTTTGCACTTTCTGTGAGAGTGCTTCAAGGGCTCACAGAGAAAACAAAGCTGGTGCCAACTAAATGTTAAACTGCTAGGCCTGTTTCTATCATGGTTGCAGGACTGATAGCAAATGCTGACCTGTCACTCGGATCTAAACAAGCTAATAGCCTTGTGGGAAACACTTGCAGAGACTGAGGCAGGCCATCTTTCCCCCATTCAAATGCTACATAACTTGTAGCACTGGTCTTGGTGTCCTAGACCATTCTTTGTTCACCCCTAGAGCTTTCTGAAGCTTGGTGTTCAAAGCGCTGTAATATTTCCATAAAATGAGAAGTGTCACCATCTCAAAGGCAATCAATCAGGGATAAATATCATCTTCAGAAACAGTACTCTCAGAAAAAGTATTTCTTGTGATAACAAAGGTAAGGCAGAAGCCTTGTATAGATAATAAGATCCAATAATAACCAGAATTATATTTTCAAAATTGCCTCTGGGGCTGGGGACTATGGTTTCCTTTTCTTCGGTTTTGATTTCCGGACATCTCTGAGATTGTTCTGAAAACTACAGTTCATGCTTGGTGAGTCGGTAGTACATCCAAAAACTTCCAGTTGAAATTATTGAAATTTTAATATATTTTTAATGACATAACATAAAATGACACTGTTAAGAGGAAAGATTCCCCCATGATGTCTAGTCAGTCTGAGAATAATGTTTAAGGAATGATCCTCTGAATTGAATAATTTCCTATTTTCCTACTTGATTATAGGGATGCACATAAAGTTAAGAGTACTTCTCTTAAGATCTGTGCCAAAATGAGAGCTCAAATCCTTCTTTAGAGCACTGCTAAATAAACAAGGAATATTTGGAGCTCAGATCAGAAGAGGAGACCAAGCCATAGGATTTGATCTTGGACAAGCAAATGCCATGCCAAAAATAAAATCATTCACATATCATGCTGTACATACCTTCTGTATTTAATGTAAGTTTTTATTTAAAACATATGAGTAGATTAACCACAGAAATAAACTGAAGAGATTGTGCTACCTAAAATATGCTTTTGACTCTTTATTAACTGGTGATAATCTGCACTGATCTGCATTGCATTTCCATTGCAGATGTTGCTGACATTAAGATGTATGACAAGGAAACTACAGAAAAAGCTGATTTAAACAAGTATTTCACATTAACTCAACAATATATGCAGTGAATAATGTATTTCATGGGAGTTCAAGTATTCTACTTAATTCTTTAAAATTTCATTGTTGTTATAAATAAGGGTAATGAAAGTCCAGTTGACAGTCATTTGATTTTCTCTAATTTCATAACTTTCTAAAATTTTCTGATTTGCTCTTTAACTTTGCTTCCTGATGAAGGAACTGCTTCCTAAAGAAGGAACTGCAATTATGTAGTTAGACTGAGACTCATGGCATGGGAAGGGATGGTTACACTTTTTTGGATCAACCATTCTTACAGCAGGAGCAAGCGCAGCTGCTTTCAGACTTGTTAATACACTCTGTAGAGAATGAAAGCCTTGAGAAGGATGGTACTTGTGTGCATTTCCTCCCCTCCACATAGCAAATGGAGCTGGCAGTCCACCAAAGCTCCAAACACAGACTCCTGCACTGTGTAGAAGAAAGTGTGGCACTTGATTAAGGGGAAAATAATGCTTTGGGGGTACCACATAGGATCATCTTCAACACAGAGGAAGAACCATAAAGGATGAAGGACAGAAAGGTGGGAAATGTGTGTTTGACTAGGTGAAGAAATGATCCCTGGATTACACTGTAATTCCTTTTTCTTTCCATTTGTTATAGGCCAGGTCTACAGCATTGTCTCTCCATCTAGGTAGAAGTAAGATACACCAAGACTCTCAACAGATTCTTTAGTCTCTATCTGGGAAATGCATTTATTATGAAGTGTTAGGTGGTTCATAGCACCTGTGATAGTCCTCCAAGCTAAGGTGAATTTTTTATGTTTTTACAGAGTGGCAAAGCAGGAAATAACTTAAAAAACACCTTAGTCAGTAGAAATAAAAAAGTTCCATGTAGGTCATCTGAAAAGCCTAAAAAGCAATCAAAAATCAAACTGTTTACCAGGCACACAAGAATAGGAACAAGCTTCAGTGCAAAGTATAATAAACAAATTCCTCTAGTAATGTGAACTACACAGATGCTTTCTTCATCAACTCCTCCCATATTTTGAAAGCCACACAGTATCAATGAAGTCAACAGAACTTACCCAACTTCAATGGTTCAGCAATGAGCTCTGTGTGTTCGTCCACCCACCTCCCTGGAAAAAAGAAGCATTACATGTCACGAATGAGTCCAGTAATTATCTTCTAACACAGGAGCAATGCCAGCAACATTCCAGTAATGGCAGCATTAATGCTAAAAGTTTACATTTTCAAAAGTGAAAACATTTACAGACACAATCTGGATATTTTAACTGTCACAGGCCTCAGCAATCTGATACAGCTTAGCCTTTTGACCAAGGCATTAAGCCACTGGTATCTATCTGCCACAGAGAAGAACAGATCTTCTCAGTACTTTCCTAATAAACTCAATAATTAATCCACCAAAATTTGAAGAAGAAAAATGAGGGCCATGTCACTATTAAGAAATAAGAAACAAAGAAAAAATTTACTTGTTTTGCTAAAAATAGATAATGAAAATATTTTCTACTCTAGGGTAAGACCTGAAAACAACATAAAGCTGTGAAGTTCTACAGTAATTCAAATTCACTGAAGTCATTTTAAATCCCAAAATACAGAGAATAACTTTAATTCCTTTGCTTGGTCAATCATTTCACTTACCTATCAAAACAAAACAAAACAAAAGGGTAGCAAGTTCACATTCACATAAAAAGGACAAAGTATCTACTTTGTGTAATCAAATGCAGGTTTGTACCAGAACTATAAATACTACAGATTGGAAAAATACTTGAATAATGAAGTATTTCATGCAATTCCAAGGAAAATTAGATGAACGACTGAAAAGGATAGAAGTGTACACAATTCATTATATAGAATATGGTAACTCTTGGCTAAAAGAAGTGTGGAGTTCCTCACTTTAATGAGCACAGTCTTTGCTCATGAATTAAAAATAAACAAATAAAAAAGATATGAGTATGATCTCACTTATTGGCAGTCGATCAAACTGCAATTTGTCCCAAGAGCTGGGAAGCCACTGCCTTATAACACATCAAGAACTCCTGCTTATTGAACTGATCTGTGTAAAGTCTGACTCCTTTTCTGTCTACAGCAATTGTTTTTCCTATCAAAACATTTCGGTTTATGGAAATGACAGCTTAATGGTTAATTGGAAACATAGCATGATGTTTGAAGTTAAAGCATGCTCACTTCACTTCGGAGTCTCACTGTACCTCACTGAATAAAAGTACGTTTCCCTACGCTGAGGGTTGTACAGCCAGTCCAATCTCAGTGCAGTGCTGCTGATGTTAACAGCAAACTTGAATAGCTACACACAACAGTTTAAATCTCTAACCTACATATACTACCATAACTTTAAACCCAGCACTTTTCATTAATCATACAATGGCATGCTTCTTCATTTACAACCAGCTGATTAAAATACAGATATATTGTCCTGAACATCACAGAAATCATTGTGCTCAGCCACTGTTTCCAAATACTGTTTTCTAAGTCTTGTTTCACTACTCAGCCACATATTTCAGATTAAAAAAATTATTAAAGATTCCAGCATAGAAATGGACAAAAAAGGCTCCTAAATAATAGATTGAAGGACACAAATTTTCTGCCACAACAAGCATAAACCTTCAGGTAGAGAAGGCCCACATCAGTGTCCTCCACCCTACTACTGCAGAATTTCAAACATAATCAAAAGAAACTAATTTGAATTTTTGATAAGGAAAACCTGAAAATAGCTTGATAAGCTCTATATAGGCATCTGTAGCTTTAAATTTTTATTTACGTGAGTCCAAACATCTAAAAACACTTGAAAAGCAGGCAAGCCTATGCTGAAAACAAAGTTATTTCTTAGAGAATGGGTCAACAATCTAGAGATCTTAAGTCATTTATTGCCCAAGTGTGTGTGAATCTCGCATGAGCTCCTACTGAAAAGGAACGGTTAAGAGCCAAAGTACAGTTTCATCTCTGACCTACATCTCTAAACAGATCATTTACTCGGGGGTTGTAGCTCAATTCAAGTACATAATTTTGGAATACTTTTCAGAAGGGATACACTGGATGTATCACTAAGCTTCTAATCCTACAAATAGTCAAAAATTGGTCGTCACAGCAGCTTTGGAAGGTGGTTGAGGCAGGCAGAGTCTTCCAGTTTGTAGAGGAATGAGTTTCTTTGCCCATGTTTCTGAATGTATATGAAGGATATTGTTGATTTTTACGATCAGCTTGTGAGAGGCTGAAGAGTGAAAGATTTCAGAGTACACAGACCACCGAGTTACAGGCAAAGAATGAAAGCACAGAGGTTGAGATGAAAGTTTTTCGATTACCTTGAAATAGTCTGTTGTTTATTCTCTTTATAGAACGTATTTCTCCTACAGTGTTCTTTTCATTAACAGAATATCTTTACAAGTTTTTTCTTGGGATTTTTTTAAAATTTGGGATCCCTGATATTCAGTTTTATTTGCTGGATACCATTTTTTACTGAATATCTTACTGCACAAATACTGAATACATACTTTGCTAGCTATGAAATTACAGCTGCCTATTCCACGGGTTCATTTTTAAAGCATTGTTTTCCTACAAGACAAGTTGGCCAACAATTAACAAATTAATGGACTAGCCAATGTACTTCTTACATTGAGTCCTTAAAATCCAATGGTGTACTTTACAATCTCCATAAAGATTTCACAAACTTTTGAGAATATACCTCGTGACTATTGCTGCACTTACCCATACAGACAGCTGCGAAAAAATCAACACAGGCTGTCATATAGGACAATTTGCAGATACAATTTCCAGCTAGACTGAAGCAGATTTGATTATAAAAGATGGGGCTGAAGATATCTTGGTTTTTTTTAAGTTTTCTTCTCCGATAAGGTACTTGAATGGCCATAAAATGTTTTCAATAAAGAAAAATCCACATATGAAAAGGTAACATTCTGGAAATGGATTTAGAATATTTTGTGACGGAGTATCTAAAAAGCTGTCTCACTACCAAAAGCTGCTTACAGTCTTTTTTATATACCAAGTACCACTGCTATTCAGTCACACCCTTTATCCTTTGGGCCTGATACATCATCCCCTAAAACCTGTTTGCAGCCTTAGTGGCCTCTGCATCAGAGTCCCTTGACTTCTTACCCTGCACTGTCAGACCCTTACAAAACCAAGTGGCAAAGTCAGCAGATGACATCAATGCCTTGTCTGGTAAATGTCTCTATTTTAAAAAAGAACCAAATCCAACAGCATTTCATACCATGGAAATAATAATAATAATAATAATAATAATAATAATAATAATAATAATAATAATAATAATAATAATAATAATTTTGTTGTGCTGTTATCTACATAAGCAATGGTGACCCACAAAAATAGAAATTTAGGATTTATCTTTCATCCATATTCCACTTTTAACAATTAGAAATATCATTTGTTCATTTATGAATTGAAAAGCAGAATACAGTGTCTGTCCATTATCCACCCCGATAAACTCATTCTGCTGGAACAACTGACAACAAGTATCACAAACAATACATGAAAGATCCCGTGGAAGATCAGGTACTGCATGCCTAATTCTGGATGGGGATGCAGTCCTATGTAGCAAGAGCTATACAGTATAACAATTGTTTACAGAATGGATTACTATTTCTAGAGCACCATAAGGAGTCTTGCATACCATCAGACAGGATTAGTTATTATTCCTCTAATACTCATTGTCTACCAGTTCATATATACTGCTACATATTTATAATAAGCAACATGTTTATAATTATAATTTATGTACATATTTCCACAATTTTTCTTGGAGAATGGCATTTTGCTGTGAACTGAATGCAGAACCAGGAATCAAGAGCTTCTCTGTTCTAACCTCCACTCCAGTTACAGGTTCTTGAGTTTGCAGTCTTCAGCAAACCACTTCTTGCATTTGTAAAATGAACATATAAATACCTGCTTGCTTACCTAGAGAAGGATACTAGAAAACTATTTGGTCTTCACAGCCAAAAGCCAAGTCTGAAAAATTCACAGTGTATTTGGCAAGGAAGTACTGCACAGTGCACTGCAATCCCAATGCTGCTTTGGCACCCTATGGCATTTTCTCTGTATGCTTTCCAGGCTGAGTTTTAGTTTCTCTTTGACCTCCAAATCTGCAGACAGTTATGGCTGCTAAATTACAATCACAGAATTTGTCCCCCTGACTTCAGGAGGATTAATTTGATGCCTAAAGGTAAGGAATCAACCAAACGCTTGTAGAGTGAAGACTCCATTTGGTGAAGGGCCAAATTTCCCAATTGATAATGTATAAATAAAAACCATGCCTTATTTACTTCTATTACTAATGCTTTATATACTATATAATTGGAAGCAAATTAGCAATTTATTTTAAATTGTTTACATACAAATCTTATTTTCTTTAAGAGTAGAAATCAACGGCCATTTCTCTTCTAATTTGATGCTGTCATCACATATTACAAAGACTAAGCATAAGGGGCTTTTTATTTTAAATTATCTCATTATGTACTGAAGTGAAACATTTGATAAAACACTACCCAACAGAAATAAAAATAAATATATATAATATCAAATATAATCTCACATGTTTATTAATCTAGGGCAGTTTCATATTTGATGCACACGCAAGAATTTTAAATATACTTTTTAAAAAGTATTTTAAAGATTCTACTTGTATTCTTCATACAAATTACAAGAAAATGGTTCATGTAACTGACAGTGTTATTCAATAATATATATAGTTAACATTACTTTTGTTAAACAGTCATTATATTCTTCAAAACAACCTGATCCTTTCTATTCACAGGGAAGTAAAAAAGTCTCACAAATACCAGTTAAAGACTGATTCTCTCAAAGATGATTCAGTAAAAAATAATGACTGATAGCAGAGTGTTAAGACCTTAAATTTGTGCAACATGACAGAGGTCATCAGCAGGAGTCCAGAGATATCCAACTACACTGTTTTCACATCAAGGTTCAAAATAGCCTGGTTTTCTTAAGCTTCTTGGTGTTCTCTCAGCTTCACTCCCCAACTGAACATATGTGAATATCATTCTGCATCTATCGTAAATTAAAGCACAATTACTTGTGTGTTAAACTAGTAAGGGCACTTGCCACAGTCAGCAAAAGCAAAGTTACTACCACTGATGATGTGTCTTTCAGAGCTCTAATTCTTGCGAGTACCATGACACCCATGGAAGGGCACAGGATACATGAATAAAAGACGCTTTTTGTGAGGCACACAGTGAAAACAAACCTCATCAAGGCAGATTGATTTTTCACTGCATAGATTATCAGACCAAAATATCACCAAAAAAATGGCCTAGGTGGAACTTTCCAAGCTTGTGGGCAAAGAGAAAGTAAAAGGATAAACTACCTTCCCCGCCTTCCCGGATGTTTTTTAAATGCTGGTATCACCTATGTTTCATCCCTAACTAAAACTTCCTATGACTTGTGTCAATTCTTCTTACTTGTCTGTGACAACTACATCTATCATAATCTGGAAAAGAAAATCTAAAAAAATTATGCCCTTTGAGTCTAGGACACAAGTCCCTTTTCTTCAATTACTCTTGGAATTAAGTTCCCTAACCTTGACTGAGCAGTAGGTGTTGTGAATTTTTCTATCCTGTGATGACTGAAGTTTGTCCAGGAGACACAATTCTCTGTTAAATCCTAACCACTTCTTCAGAGAAGACATCAGTTTACATAGAAATTATTTGCAAGAATACAAATTACCTCATTTGCAGCCAAATTTGGAATAAAACAAAATGTAGCAACTGTGAAATAGTTGCTCCTCTCCAACCATACAATGGTTGGATATATTAATGTACATGGCTTTCTCTCCTTTGGGGGATTCATACCAGTCATGAGATTTTTGATCTTACACGCATTTTTTAAAACTCCCTAGAAATGGTGCTCATAATTTGAAAGACAATGCAAAGAATTTCATCTGTTAGTACACTCCACTCCTCAAAATGCAGCAGCACAAACACTAATGTCCAACATACTGCAAGCAGGAGGTAACACGGAATATTCTGCTTGACAGAAAAAGTTCAGAAAAGAAGTCAGGCTGCCTAAGGAACACTCTTCCATGCAGTTCTGGATCCAAGTAATTCCAACATTGTCTGTTTTCTAAGAAGACTAGATCCTTACTGGAAAAGCTGCTGCTAGCTGTGTGTTCATTAGACTTGGAAATGGAAAGTCACTCTTCCAGCCTGGAGCCAGAAGGTGGGCTATCTTGGAGGCAGGGTTGATAGCTTTTGAATACCAGATGAAGTCTATAGATACAAGACTGGTGTCAAATGACAAGAGCCTTAAGCAGATGGATGACAGTGTGTGTGCACTATAGGCTGTTGTTAATTTACTAGCTAGAGATAATGCTTCTATAAAATTAAAAATGAGTCACTGGAAAACAGCCCGAGAGGCCATAGCCTGCAGATTTCAGGCCTCCTGGTAGGCCTGCATTATGGGGGATATGTTTTTATAGAATTATGAAAATTAAAATTGCATGTTAGAAAGAAGGAAAATGTAATTGTTTCTCTTACTAGCTATTTAAGCTATTCATAGTTTGGATTTGTAATTCACAAGTACATATTCAGTAAAATGGAATAAACTAGTCATAGAAACTCACAGACAAGATATAGATGAGCAATGGCAAACATATATAATATTAATGAATTTTCAAGTGTCAAGATGTGGGGTTTATGTGTCTGTAACTAAGCTTTCATTATTTTAGCATGACCACATACAAACCCCCTCCTTTTCACTATTGCTCTTCATAGGACTTTTCATTGCTATTGGGTTGTGTTGGAAATAAGTTTTCCTCTGCTTTTATCTTGGAATGAAAATTTAATGCCATACTTCTTGCAAGACTGTCAATAGATATATGTATCACAACATAGTCAAGGCTGTCTCATTGTTTCCTTGCTTCAAACGCAAAACCAGACATCAGATTCAATGTAAAATCTTTATGAGACTCCAGGTCTTAGCATGTGTCATAGGTTAGCAAGTTACAAACTGAACCTGCTACATAATGTCACTGTTTGCTGAGGGGGATACCACTTACTCTGCTGTCTAGAACTTCCTGGGCCACTCACAACCATCTAAGCTTAAGACAACAGTGAAAAATTCAAACGATCTGCCATCCAGAGAGGCTGGATCTAGCTATCTATACAGCCAAAACTGTTCTTGATCTCTACATGTATTTATCAATGGCCTTAAAACAACTTAACCCACGGCCTTACAACCAAATTTCAACAGATGTGAAAAACATACTTCAGGAAACACAGTCCTAACACCAAGATGATTCCTTTAATATTCTCATCTATTCAGTGTAGAAGTAACAAAGCCTTGCAATTTTTCAGTACTTTTTGCCCTTACCATTGCTGGTGAATATATCCCTTTGGATACCATTACCCCTAGAATCACAGCTTAAAGACACAAAAGAAACCACGGGATAGTTAGTGACAAAGTCACAAGAAGAACCCAGTCCTTGTGCTGCCCATTGAGGGTGCACATAGTTTTTAATCCACAACCCCAGTGAGCTGATGTAGAAAGCCTGCAACTCTGTTCCAACCCACCCTACACTGACTCAGCACCAGTAAGCTCAGCAGTCTTACTGATGGTTTACATGCATGTGAATGAGAGCAGAATTAAATACATGTAAAGAGATGTTCTTCAAAGTTCCAAAAGAAGTGAGAGGAAAGAAGGGGAAGAATATGCATACAGTGAATTAGTTATTCTGCATAATATACTACAATCAAGGTCACATGTAAATATTTATGTATACAAATACATAATACTGCCCATGCAATATTGTGCCAATTCCTTTCAGACAGTGACAGTGACAGAGACCTCTCTGCAGCAACGGGCATTTTTCAGCTTTAGAAAACTTTAATACAAAAGTGTCTACTGTAGAGACTTTAGTCACAAACATGTCCAGGTATTACAGTGCAGCACCTCTCATTTCCAGTTGAAGGTGAAAGGCTGACTTTACAAAAAAGTTTCTCTTTTTTTTCAGTCCTATGCAACACCACCTGTCTCATCAGCAGGACCACTCTAAAGGGATGGGCCTCAAGGCACCTCAGTCCCAAGATTCTCCATGCCTCATTCTTCATCCACGCTGCTAGTAATGTACCATCACTGGCACAGTTACACCTGAACACTCTGGTGCTGCCAAACACCTGGCTTGATTTTCCACTGTCCAAATGAAAAATAAGCATAATCTGCTTTTTGAGGATACAGCAAATGAGGGAGTTCATGACAAATTGTGTTGGTTTATGCAGAATAGTGATAATAAGATACAAATGAGAATTTTTTGCTTAATGAATAATACTAATCACGTTTCAACAAATGCTGTGCCCTTCTAATTAGAGAGAATGCATAAAATCAGCTTAATTTATTTGTGACTAGTTATACATAGTTTAAATATTTACTGGAGATTTACTCTAACGTTTGAAATTATTTTAAACAGTTTTGCAGTAAAACCAGACCTAGTAATGTAAAAGAAGTTACAATTCTAACTTCTGCCCTTGCTTTCGTTATGTAGCGTGTGATGTATGCCCTTAGTTTTCAAGATGCAAGAGAAAGGATATTATTGATTTACATGCTAATTCTCCAACTGTTACTAATTTTCTTGATTCCTGCTTCCAAAGTTGCACTTCCAACATTCATCACTGTAGTACACTAGAGGGGCTGAGCATCTTTTTCAATAAATTACAGGAACTATGACTAATTATAGTGATATTAACTATGCAAAGTAATGTGTAACTTAAAATGGATACGTTTATCATTTCAAATTATGCTTTTGACTCTTGATGGCCTAATACATGGATGCTTTTCCTTTTTTTATACAGATTATGAACTCTGCTATATTTTTTTAAAAATCTGTTTCACAGATATAGGCATACCTTGTGAATTTGATGAATGGAAACAAATCATTTACATCTCATATAATGCCTAGTAGGTAGAGGACAAGATTAATACCAAGGGCAAGTAGGGCCAAATTCTGATTGTTATAGCAAAGCACTCAGGATTCAGCTTGAACAGTGCCATCAGAAGGTTTTCGGCCTACCAGATTTGTACCCTATACTTTTTATGTCTTCCTAATGCTAGGAAGCTAACAGTGGAAGTTGCTTGGCTGATAATACCAGCAGTGTCAAGCAGTAAAAGCAAAAACAAGTGCAACTGGCTTTCAACAGTAAGGAAATTATATTGTAAGGGTTTAAAATACAGAAGCTTTAAAACAATGGCAGTGCAGTTGTGCATGTGTAAGAATTCTACATACCAGCAGGACTTCTTAGCAGCACCATATTTTTGTAGTTTTCCTTCCAATCTGGAAGCAACTCAGCCTCTGTCTCCTCGGACATTTTCACATTACCTAGTATTTCACGGTACAGATACTCAGCTCTTAGTAAGCAAACCAAATTGAGGAATTACATAGATAGACTGGTATGTTGCAGAGACACTGTGAGAGAAACTAAAGCAGTACAGTTGGAACGCACCAAATTTCTCTACAGAATTCACAAAAATTGACCACTGGAGACCAAAGAGCTGGGACAGATCCTTCCATTTTGTTAGACTATTATTTTCCACTATGTCAGAATGGTCTTTGAGGTATTCTTTTTAAAAAACCCATGCAGACGTCTCCAGGGGTTTACCAGAGGAATATCTGCACTTTGGACCTCTGCCAATAGTTCCCTGCTTAGCCAACACATCCACTTGTTCTGAGTATTGGGATGGGTGCTCTTGTGCTTGCATGATACTGTCCTTAAAATGTGTCCCCTTTCCTGGGCATGTTTCCACCCCAGAGTTGCATCACATGGGATCTGACCACTAGTTTCCTTAACCAAAGTCGACTCTTCTGCGGTAGAGAGACTTCACTCTGTCACTCTCCTTCCTCACTTCCCTCAGGATATTGAACTCCACTATATCATGGTCACTACAGCCAAGGTTGTCATTGATTACCACATCATCAACCAAACTTTTATTGTTAGTGGGCAGCAGCAGATCCAGCTGTGAATCACCCCAGCTGGCCCTTCCAATACCTGTATCAAGAAGTTAACCCTGCCATCCTCCAGAGATCTTTTTGTCTCCCAATATCTGCCCTTTCATCAGATGTCAGTTCTTCCAAGGGTAAAGGAGGTGGAAACTGATGCTGCCTTAATTAAATACCTTCCAAAATTATACAAAATTACTAGTATTTTAGTTATGCAGTCTTATAACACTGAAGTGGATTGTTTGCATATATTTATAATGGCATTTTGTGGTGGCTTGAGGACCTGAAGTGTTAATCTTCCTCCCACTGGACAACAGGCAATAAGTTACCTTATGATTCAATGAAACATCATTCAAAAGCTTCAGCACTGTTGCACAGCAGACTAAATCAGGCCAGTACATCATTCAAAGAACAACAGAAAACACTGGAAGTACTACCAAGGAGCTTATGGGCAAATATCCCCATTTCTATATCTACAGGAAACCTGAAAAACTAGCACAATGTTTTGGAACAAGCTGGAGAAGGTTTGAAGAAGAGTTTGCTGAGTTATCATCCCAGCTGGACTTCTGATTTCTTGAGGATGAGTAAGTATTGTCTAGTACTTCTAATGTTACTAATATTTCCAGGCTTCCAGGTCTCCTATCTTTGCATTTTGCTGCTCTGGGAATAGCTGGGTCAGCTGACTGTCAGTTTTGTGTTATTATATGCACAACCCATGTCTTTTCTCATCAGCAGAAAATGAAGATTCTAGTTGTGACCTGGACATCACCAATAGCATTAAAACATTAATCAACCCCTTTTCAATGATACCCTGTTGTGGCTGAGCTGTTTGTCAGTTATCTCAGCTGGGTATGTGAGATGAACATTCACAGAAGATAATTTTGGCTCTTAGAAACTATATTGGTAACCAGGAAGTAAACTTCCTGTCATAAGAGGAAATGAAATGCTCTTCCCAGAGACCTTTCAGAAAGGCCTTTCCCTCTATACAGCTTCCAGGAGAGTTCCTGACACTCCAACCTGCTTACTGTATCCCTGTGACTACTGCACTAGCCCTGTTTCCTGCTTCACATAGCCCTGCCTCATGTCACCAGAAGGGACAGAACTGTCACTAAGGCTCCTCTTGCTTCTGAGGGAGTTGCTAGACCCAGGGGCATCAGTGATGTCTGTGCTGCTTGGAGAGTCTACTCCCATTCCCATCCCTCATCTTCCATTATTCTCCAGTTTATAATGCAGTCTTAAAACCTGGCCTTCGTATGGCACTGTATCTTCTAGGGAATTTACAGAACCATTGCCTGCACAACCTGTACACCTCAGCTGGTCCCTAAATGCTGGCCCATGTCTAAAAGAATGGAAAGAGAATTTGCAAAACTGAGTCTTGAAAGAGTTTGAGTGTACTAATGTGCTCTCTTGAAACTCCAAATACAGCACAGAGTAGAACCACAGAATAATTTGTGTTGGAAATCACCACAGAAGGTCACCTCAGACAACCCCTGCTCAAAGCAAGAGTCAACAAGACAAGGCTCAGTCAAGATCTAAATCCTGCAAGGAAGCAGGGTAACTTGTTCCAGTATGTGATCTCTAGCATGGGGAAAAAAAAAATCCTTATATTTAATGAAAATGGTTTATAGCCTAACTTTTATCTGCTGCCTCCCATCCTGCCACTGCATCTCTCCAAGAAGAGTCTGTCTCTGTCTTTTCTAGATCCTCCCATGAGGTAGCTGCAGATAGCAATAAGATACCCCCTTAGCCTTCTCTTAGAGATGAGCAAATCCAACTCTCACCCTCTCCTTGTATGTAATGAGCTCCAGAAGGCTTCATATGTAATGGTTCTGATTACTAAACAAAATTTAATTCAAAGAAGCTTTGGTAGAAGACAATTTCTGAAACTATTTAAAATCAGAATTGAAAATCACTTACTAGCATCATTTACATTTTTAAAGCACAGCTCACAGCTGTCCTAGTTATGTTCTTATCAATCTCTTCTGGACAAGTATTCTCAAGTCCTCTACCTCATCTAATGTTTTCTAATTCTCCTCTCAAGAAAATTTACTCTCAGGAAGTCATTGAGAGTTCACAATCTAATTAAACAAAAACGCTGTATGATAAAATTTACCACAGATGCATCAACAACGCTCTTTAAGTAGAGCTGAGATTCTCAAATTTTAAAATTCCTGATCAAAATCTAGGCCACTTTGGAAACCTACAAACAGTATGTCCAAAGCAAGGAATAATGAGGCTCTGTCCTTGTAAAATCTTCTGGATCTCAACACAGTTCATTACCATTATCACTTAGAACAAACCCATTGTTTTAATCAACATGAAAGCAATGAAGAGTTTGTCTACTATTCAGAACATTTTACATGACTGATATTATGTATGCACTTTGCTTAGGCATTTAACTCTCACTTTTTACTTCTCAGGGAAAGGTGACAATTTAAAGTTCACATTCACTGGAATACTATCAGGTGTAAAATTCCAAACCATTATAAAATTGCTCCCTTTTAAAATAGTATCTTTATGTCATGTTCTATGCTTTTCATACTACTAAGGTATTAGTAAATTATTAATTACTAAAAAAATTACCAAAAAAAATATTTCAGCCTTGGATATCAGAATCCCAGACCACATGTTAGATGCATTACAGTTAGATGTGGTCCAGTGAAATGCTTTTATGCCATACCCTCTTTCAGTAGATCTTCATTTCAATTGTATCAGATTTAGATGTAAAGTTAAAAAAAATAAGACATTTATAATTAGATTTGCTCTGGTCTATTCTATAAATTCTAAATATTGTGCCACTAAATTTTTTCCCCTCGATAGCTCATTTTTTTGGTCATGCCTATATATATACTCAACAAACAGCTGGAAATCTACACCCTGCCCTCCTTCCCAATACATATCAGTTTAGAGACAGAAGACTAACAAATGAATTTGCCTTGTAGGGTGGAAGAAAACCAAAATGTTGCCACCATTTTATTCTGTGTGGAGAAGCAAAATTCTTATATTAGAGTAAGAATACACAAGGATATGGAGGCACAGTACAACAGACTACAGACATGACCCTTTAGTGTCCAGCTGCAAACAGGAGATCTAATGTTGGGTTCCTGAGGCTCCTAATTGAGACCATGAATCTCAGGTGTGGAACTGGCCATGAAGAATGACCATCTTCTCTTATATTCATCACTACTACCCACAACTGCTAAGAACTTTCCTAATTTTTCCAAGCTTTTTCTAAGATTTCCACTCGCTGTACAGCCAAGAATGAACAAAGCTTCAGGACTGGGGGGCAGGGGAAATGAGTGCTTAGAAGCCCTGCTTCTCCTTCTCCTCATTGTAAACTGCTGTAGATTGGCCATACAACATAACTGATTAATCCTCAAAAAGCACTGAATGATTTCAAAGGTATTGATGCACAACCCTTACCAGTGCTTTTATTTAAAGCCTCAAAGATATACAAATTGTTATTTAAAGAGTACTTCCTGGAGAATTTATAACATCCAAATCTCCCACATAGAGAACAATAAGGTTTCATGAAAGGAATGAAGAAATATAGCCATTTAAATTGTTCAACATCGTTAAGATACTCCTAACTAGATACTCCTAGAAGAAAAATACTACAGTTTCACAGAAAAAATATTAGTTCCTCCTTAGACAGACTTTAAATAAGGCTTAAGTGCGATACCAATGACTGAAATATGCTCATGTTTCCTTAGCTTCTCCAGAGAGCATTTCCTCTGACTCTAAATAGGAGTAGTCTAATGGCTTTGACTTAACTGTGTTTCTGAACCTTGAGAAAGTAGGCTCTCTTCTCTGATGTCTTCTTTTGATCTGATTTTAAGAGATGTTCAATTGCCTGTAAATTCTTTCATTAGCCACTACAGATCAGATTTTCAGAGGTACTGTATACCAGAACTCTGGCTTCAGAGGGAAGGGAGTACACAGGAAGATGGTATCTATGTACAGTCCAACATCTTCATCAATTATATATTACACTGAAAGGGACCAAATCATCAATATCAAGTGTCCTGCAACAGGAAAATCATCAGGCCCATTTTACAAAAGTTGATGTGCTGAAGTGCAGCTGTGCCCAGTTGCCCGAGCAAGTAAATTTCTTTGCTCTAAAGAGGTGGACTCAAAGAGCAGGGCTGATGCCAAAAGCCAAAGGGCAAAGCTGTGAAGAGAGCACAGAACTACCAAGCAGTAGTTCTGGAGTTCAAAGCACGGGGAAGGATTAGTTCCATGCTGGGCACGTGAGGAACAGCAGTTGCAGTGGGCTAAGGAGATAAAGACAAGGATACAACTATTTCCTAGGCACAGCATAACATTTTCTGGAGTAAACATTCTTTGAAATCTCATGTAAGTTCCTATGAAGTTCCTTTCACAAGAAAACACTTCAGGTATTTCATTGAATACACTAGTCACACCAAATATTACCCCGGCTCTGGCTGAAATTTTGCTGAAATTCAGCTTTCTGTAATACTTAAATGTACATGGACCTTCTGAATTTCAATAAAATGGTCCCATTTCTGCCTCCTTGAACCTCTCTCTGCAGTAGAATTTCATAAAAACATCACACTCATCAAGACTATCCTCTGTATGTAAAAGCAGATTTCTGGGCAAGCACAGAAGGCTATTGGTGAAATTTCCATTCTCTCAGGCCCAAGTTCTGTAGACAATAAATCAGTTGGTTAACACGTAAGTCAACCCACAGACAGTTCCAGGCTGCCACAAGCAGACTGTTCCTAGTAATTCCACTGGTTTAAAGTTTATCTTTGCTCCCTTGCATGTCATGGTGTGGAACAAAAGCTCACCTATGGCAAGCCTGCTCTGCTTGCTGCTTGCTTTTTAAAACTTACCTTCCCTTTTTGTCCCAGCAGCATCCTTCAAATTACATTTCTTCTTAACATTAACAACAAAGCTGATATAAAACTGTTCCCAAATGGTTGGCATCAGGTCCTGCCCTGTTATCTGAATTTCTCCTGCTATGGAATACCCCTAAAAATATCTTCTTGATAGATGTAAAGGATCTGAGTGGCCAGAGCTGCTCCTGCTCAGATGAGCTGGCATAACAGCCCAGAATTCTATTCCACAAAACTTACAACTTCAGTTTAATATATATCAATACCTGTGATTAAACGGTACCTCAGTGTTATGAAAGGTTTCACACTATCAATACGCATTCATAGCATGGATTCCAGGATACTCCAGTCCAGTTGCTTACTGCTGCTGATCCCACTTAGCATGCTAATTCCAACTCCTACTAAACCAGTAGGAAGACAAGACCCTAACTTGTTACAATTCATTTCTATATTGCTGAGGCCATTTCAGCTCACTGAGATGTTCATTCAGAGAAGTTTTCATTACTCTTTGGTTAATGTGGCAGTTAATGTCCTTGAGCTCCATGTTCCTGTGTCCATTTAAAAATGTGGGGAAAAAATGGGTTGCCCTTATTAAGGATACAATCTCATAGTCAATCATTTGAAAAATCTTCATTTGCAATTGCTTGAGTGGATAGTGAAACCATTTCCTGAATGATGCTGCTTGCCTTTCAGATTCATCTCAGTATTAGAAAGGCTATGTTAACTCTGGATCAGTGTTCTTCAATAAAACAGCACAGCAGTAAATACCAAAAATAAGAGTTTCATGCTTAAGGTACTACACACTAGAAAAATGTAATGTTCTATCAATGTTTCGTGCTGTTTTATAGTTACCTGATATATGTTGGACTTTCAATCCTTTCTATGCCCTGAGCATTCATTACATTTACACATTTTACAGTTCTCTAGTAATTTGCAATACATTTTCCTGAATCAGCTGATGACATTTAATGGAATGTTTAAGACACAATATAAAACCATAAATGCTTTTGCTTATTCTGGGGAAAAAAACTGTGCACGTAAATTGGTTTTCATATTAAAAACTATGTTGGTGTACCCAGCATTTTTGCTTCTGGTATACATATTAAAATATAACTAAATGCCTCTTATGCAATACTGCAGCATAAGTACAAATAACAAGCATTTGTACTTTACAAGCAAGCTATATGATTAAGGAGCTATTAATGAAGTGAAACAAAACCTCAGTGCTAGAATGTAATAGTCCATGAAATTCTTATGGGGAGAAAGAGAATCTGCAGTGAATAAATATTAACCTAAATGCAAGAGAAAACAAAAAGCAAACAAAAAAAGAAAGCATTTTTAAAGCCAAAATTTTGGTCAAAACTGCTGACTACTTAAGGAAAGTCTATTTGCATACCACAGGGCTCCATCTGCTGTGGAAAATATAGGCTGCAAGAATGATTTAATATTTAATAGAAGTGGTGGCCGTTGTTAATTATAATTTGCACATTTACAAATCAGCACTGATAGCAATACAAATTATGAAATATAAGGGTGTTATGCTGGATACTGGGGAAAATAAGATGACAGACAAAGTTAATGGAGTATCCCTAACAACAGCTCTGTCAGAACATATCAGAGAACTAATCCAGTTACAAAGAGCCTGCAATGGAAAATCTATTTAAAATATTAAAATGCTGTTTGGTAAAAGCTTTTTCCTAGTGCATTTTACTTAAACAGTTGGTTATTGCTCATGGGTCATTAGTTGTACACCCAGATGCATTCTGCAAACTGCCGTTCAAAAGAACAGCAGAAATTAAATAAGAAATAGATTTCTACATCATTTTTCCTGAAATCTAGAATCATCTTACTGCAGATTACAAACAGAAAAGTAGTATCAGCTACTTCCAAGATAGGTGGTGTTGCTGTTACAATAACTAGAACTTTCCTTTCATTAAAAAAAAAAAAAGCAACATGCTATAGAGAACTTGACTCATTTGAAAAATTTTCCAGTCCTGGAACTCACTCCAAGCAGATTAAGAGACCAATATGCAGAGAAAGTAATTCCAATACTGAAAACTTGGTTCTAATTTAAGACTTAACATTACTTTGATTTCAACACCAAAACTATAAATTGACTCTTATTTAGTAAAACCACAGAAATTACCATTGATTGTTTTCATTAATCTCACTTTTCTCGTCATCATGTTATATGGATTACAGATAGAAACCATTAATGCTTTAATAGCAACTCTGCTCACCAAGTCATTCATGCTGCTACTGAATTCTATGTTTTAACATCAGGTAGGTGGTCTGTAATATAACCCATGAGGCAACCCTAACCCCATTTAATTCAACAGGTATCTTAGCATTTATGTCACCTACTAGATACAAGGCAAAACTATATACAAGTCAAGAGCCTGTAATATTCACAGTACACAGTTCATTGTAATTCAGCTAATTGTGCTCCTATGGTACAGACAAATCATATTCGGTCTGCAGAAAGAGATACAATAGCTGTCTTCTTAAAGCCCAACAGATTAGGAAGTACATATTAATCTGAAACTCTGGCCATGGGTCACCCTAGACTGATCTAGCAGTGTTTAGCTCACAGATTCTGCTGGAAAAAGTCAAGAGTACCACATTTTAGCTGCAGCTTCTTTTGTCCATGTATTGGATTTCTTTTTATTTTGTGTCCACCAAAGGATGGATGTGGAATTAGGCAATTAGATGTGCTGATGGAAATGGTCTGGGTGAACCAAAACTCCTGGGCACAACACACCAGTTATGATAGAATCATGAACCTACAACTATCTTTCTGTTCCTTCTGTTGTTAGTGAATATTGTTTGTTCTCTGATCAGAAGAGTTGCATTTTGTCTTCACCTGGTTACTCATACCACTAGCTGGATAATTAAACAGTTAACGCTTGTTTTGCTGGAGTGCAATTTAAGATATGTTAGATGTATTAACTTGAGTTATACAGTGTCAGTTCCCCTCCAAAAAATGCTATTCTTAAGCATCAAATGAAAGGCAGTGTTTTAATGTTAAAAACCATATCTTCTGCTGCAGAATCAGTATCTGCCCATTTTCACCTCCTCAATTCCTCCCCTTAGTTGTGATTTCTATAATGAAATCAGTCTCCCACATCTATGCCTGCAAAGAGGAAAAATAGCTTTTTCTATTTTTGAATCTGAGTCTCTATTTATTGTGCAATCAGAAAGGTGATTATAATATTGTCAAAATTAATGCCCAACAATTGCATAATGTACTCACATTTGGATTTTTTAGCAAACTATTTCTTTGTGCTTTTGGGGCTCTATAAGGATCACCAGATCTTTTACAAGATGTGTCATGATGGGGGAGATGATCCAAAATTTTAGGCAGCCTGTTCTACAGCAAGCTGCCAAGACCTCATTTGACCACTGATGTCCTAGTCTATAGTAGTTGAGGGCAATCTCTGCTTTTTGTTAGGCAATAATTCCACTTCACAGAGAAAAGATGTCGCAAGACAATAATGATTACTGCAAGTTCCTCTCTTTCGCAAAACACAAAAATCTCTGATTAGCAGAAGAGCTAAGAAATGATAAAATAAAGATACAATGGTTCAAGCAGAGAATGCAATTCTGGTCTATGAAAACCAGGCCAAAATAGCATCACTTTCAGATATTTTTACATTCTTTTTGTGTCATGCCAGCAGTGTAAAGACTATCTTAATACATGGCTGAAAATACCCTTGTCACCAGCAGCTCCTCAGATCCCTACAATACCTAGATCACCTGATCTCAGTGCATGAGTACTATGCAGAACAGGCCAAAGAAGAAACACAGCAAGAATATGAAATATCTCTTTGGCATGGTTAGTGGAGCAGTTCTTCGGCAGCTGTTACTCAGTTTAGTGCTGTTATCTCTATTTATACTAGAGACTGTTTTTTCCTTCAGCAATCTCTAGAGTCAAGACATCAGAAAAGCCCAGAAAAATCATCCATTGTTTTTTCATTGTGTGAAGTGTTGATCTGGTAAGCACATGAGATTCCATCCTAAATCATTAAAAAAATACCATAAATGGTTTATTAACCCATCATTATTTCATATACACTGAGGAACAAACAAAGCAGTGTACAATATTCTGTAGGGGGTGGAGAAACAAGAAAATTAAACTTCCTACAGGTAACAAGTACTAGCACAGCCTATGCGTGTTGTTCATCCTGGCCTGATGAGTCTGTGTCATTTTAACATGTACATACTCATTTATTACATCATGTCTCAGATCAAACAGCCACCCAGATTGCAATTTCCAGAGCTGACAAAACATATAACTCCCATTTTTTCCTTCAGAAATCTCTTGTAGTAATAATTTTCACTCCGGGTCAAATATACACTTAGCAAAACACATCTAACAAATTTATGGGTTTTCCTCTGGAGTCAGCAAAGCATTTTCACACAATAGTCCATAATGAGTATAAAGAACCTGCTCTATTTACTAGGCATTGTAATTTCTTGCTCAGAAAACATGAAAATAGAAACACGCATAGTAAATTTCCTCCCCTACTTGGTCTCTTGATAGCAGCACAAAAGGAATAAATGATTGCACGGATGGCAAAGATGTCTCCTTTTGCATAATTACTGGTCAGGAAAATGAAAGGTTCTGTGACACAGACACCACTATTTCCTAGTCCAATAGGTCAGCTTTTCCTGAAAGGTACCTAAAGCTCTAGCTCAAGTACAGTTTGTTGTAAAGAGTAAACACAGTAGCCAGAATGGTACTTTCTGAAGAGCAACAGTTTTCTGCAGAATGACAGGCAATCAGCTCCATGGAAATTCATAGCAATGTGGCATCCCACACATAATTATAAACATATATATAATAATCATAACTTACATAGTCCTTGCAACTAATTATATTTGGGATCCCAGAAAATCCTGGAATGCCTCAGAGCTGGAAAAGTTTGACGAGTGGCCGATAACAAGTTAGAGAAAAAGTTGGGCTTGAACAGTGGCAGAAATGGACTGGAATGTTGGACGTGAATGCTTCCTGCAGGCCACAAAGCAGTTTGGAGGAGCCTAAGTTAGGATGAGGTTTGCTGGTAGTCACTCCAGATTAGATATAAATGGTGTTCTAAAGGTGAAAAAACTCATGAACCCCTCTCAGTACCATTCCACTGGGAGCTGTGATAACTGTTATTTCAATGGTCTCTTGAGTAGCAAATATTTTCTCTGGATTTCTTGCTTTGAAGTTTCCCAATATAATGTTTTTGCTCTTTGCAACAGAACCCAATGTGAAATTGCGAGTTACAATACAATATACTTTAAGATATTAAGGAGAAGTAAAATTGAATTAAATCCATTCACAGATTATTTTAAACTTGCAATGCATGGAGGAAAGACTGACCTGGGCTCTTTATTTCACTGCAGCCTACCAAGGAGAGAGACACAAGGGACAGAAGAGAATTTTCCATTCAGGAACTACAGAGTTAAACCCAGAGCTTTAAGTATCTTCTATATTACACGTGATTACAAACTCAGTTTGAAGCCACTCCCCCTTGTCCTATCACTACATGCCCTTGTAAAATGCCCCTCTCCAGCTCTCTTGCAGGCCCTCTTTAGGTACTGGAAGGTGCTGTGAGGTGTCCCCAGAGCCTTCTCTTCTCCAGGCTAAAAAACCCCAACTCTCTCAGCCCATCTCATACAGAAGGTGCTCCAGGCACCTTCTTGATCTCTGGAGAAGTTCTGTTCTAATTCACAGAAAGTATATAAATAAAAGTACCTGACAGAGAATGTCTTAACTAGGCACAGGCGCATGTGGAAAATACAGCAAAAAGGAACATATCCAACTGGAAAAAAACCAGAATACACAGCATCATAAAAATAAAAGTATGGCTGCTGAAAGCATGTCTTTTTATTATTGTCAGTGAGTTTCTTCTACATGCTTATTGATACCTCCACCTCTCATACTGCTGCCATATAACTCTAGCCATGACATTCACCCATGTTGTTTACTCGTGGCACCCTTCACTTCCTAATGGGTCTTTTCTCTTTATTTAGATCCAACATAAAAGCATCCTTTCAAGTTTGTTTTTAAAGTGAAAAAAAATTTCCCCCAGCTGAATCAATTAAACATCTAATATAGGTGTCTAGCTTAGTGCTTTAGGCTTTTTATCTAGTCATACATACAGAGCATACAGAGGCACAAAAGAGTTCTGAATAATCCCCTTGAAGTTTCACTAAAATTTTACTATGCCCATAAGTCTCTCACTTACACCACACATCTGGAGATAGACCCCTAAACAGTGTTTGAAAGGATGGAGTGAGATTTTCAACAGCGTTGACCTAACTTTACTGCAATTTAAGTCATAGGAATTTTACCATTAACTTAAATGTGACCATTTAAGGCAATGCTAAGTGCTTCTGAAAATCCAATCTGTAATCTTCTTTAAATTGATGGCTAGGCAAACTGGACCAAAAAAAGAGTAGCTTTACAATCATTACTTATTTTTAAATCTATACATCAGCCATGTGTGAACATGATATAGTCTGTGCACATGTAAGAATAAATGCATGCATACATAGAAATGAACTGAATTTTTGTGTTGACAGATTATTTGCCAAGTTAAAGCCAAATGTGATTTGAAATTACCATGATATTACACTGAATAAAGAGGATTTATAATGGAAATACTAAAAGAACCTCTGTAATAGTGATCCTGCCAGGCACTCCTATAACAACATATATTTCATTCTTTTCAGTTAGTGCTGTTTTTCTCTTTTCTCTGAATGTTTGAGAACAGTAAGTGAAATGTTAATTTTTTTAAGTCAGAACCATCTAGCTAAACCATCCAAATCATTTTTGTATACAGAGATTTTATTTGTAATCTTTTTCTGCAAGCTGCTTTGTTAAATCCTAATGACGACTTTTATGCATAATGCATAAAATAAACTTTACCAATGTTTAACACACTTTTATAAACATGTAAAACCCCTTCAGAAGTGAGATGACACACTGCAGGGCATGCAGTTGCAGTATACTGGGAAACCACACTTCCTAGATGACTGAAGGCATCTGCTCCGTGCCATTAATTTCTCAACATCGAACACATGTAGTTATCTTAGAACAGCGGTGCATCAAATTCTGTACTTTTTTTATTAATAGACAACTACATTTTACTGCATGTGTAATAAGTGTGCTGTTCACATCTACAATCCTTTTCTTTTTATTCCAGGAACATTTGTATTTTCTAAAGGAATGGGGAGAGAGGAAGATAGCAAGATAGCTTCTTACTTTATCAAAACACTTTATTTTAGCAAATAAGTATCTATAAAAATATATGCTAACAAGGAATCATTCAAAAATGGATGGTATAAATCTTCCTGATGCAAGAGGCAAAGGAATCAGAATAATAACAATGTATCACTAGCCCATGTCACTGAAATGATTTGTTTTACTCCTTTAATCTTTACCATATCTAAACTGACTATAATAAATGAATAATTACTCTGAATGCCGTGGAGTTAATTGAAAATCTGCTTGAAGTATAAAACCAAGAAATCATAACAACAAATACAAGGTTTAGCCAGTGTTTAGGAACTTGTCTTTGTCAATAATTTTTAAGGTTCAGTGTAAATGATACTGTTTACCATCGTACATCATCTAACATTACTTCAGAAAGTCATGAATTATTTCAGACTGCCATGAATATTAACAGTCCTCAGAGTCATGATATTTCATCAGCATACACCCAAGTATTAAAGTCTTATGGGGTTTGACTTTTCAAAATGAAACCAATTTAATTCAAGTTTGTTTTATTCTCAAAAACTGATTTCCAAGTCCAGAGAGGTGTATACTTTCATGCCTGTGAAGCTCAGGCTTTCCTCAAATGTCAAAGGTATGGCACCTAAAACAGGGACAGGCTGATTCTCAAAGCACCCTTCTGGACATGCACTTCCTATTGTGTGTCCAAAACAATTGGAATCGTGAGAGAAGCATACACTAGCAAGGAGAAGACAAAATTTTGTGTTTGCTTCCTGCTTAAAAACATAACAAAAGCAGTCCTTCCTTGGAAACTGTACAGTTACATACTAATTAAGTGGCCAAAAAAAAAGAAAAAAAAGAAATATTGTCTGAATGAAAGTCACTGCTAAAAGATAAACCATTCTCCTGGCCAACAGAAATTACCTGTTTCACCATCTTCTAAAAACTGTACATCCAGAATTTGCAATGAAGCTGACCAGCATGGATTTCTCTTTCTTGAAAACAAACACTAAGTAATAAAGGCTTACAAGAGAGCAAGTGCACTCACCCAGTTCTGTCTCCATCGAACCTGACCTGCAGATTGCTTGTTTCACCCCTACAACTGTTGTCATAAATTTGACTAGGGCTGAGATTAAAAAGAAACATGATGTATAAAGTAGCTTCAACACAGAATACACAAGAAGAAAAAAAGCTGCCACCCTTCCCCATACACACTCTTGTGCAGCATTGCTGTATCACTTTATTCATAATGCAAATCAGAAGCACCAGATTTGAAATTAGGTTACCACAGCAGAGGGCAATACGGCTCTCAAGCAATCACATATGTCCTTGGCAAACTGCAGCATATATACAATTACTGCACAACAAAGTCACTATGTTGGCTGCAAAACAGGTTCTCTATAATCAATAACTTCACTCATGTAAAAGAAGGATCATATTTCAAGTGTTGCTATTATACTACTGTCATCTTGTACAGTGAACTCCCTATTTACATAGTATTGCAAATACATCTATATATCTATATTTATATTTACTGTATAGGTTATAACCAGCTTGCAGTAACATTATAGTAAATATTCCATTAAATAACTGAGTTAAAATAACAAGCTATGAGACACAGCAGTGCCAAAAGTTCTTGCTGACAGTCATCCCAGGCAGACGCTGATTTTTGCTCTGTGAAGGCTTTCCTTTCTAGTGGTCATATTTTTGTCATCTCTCTCATGGTAGCCTCTCACTTTTCAAACACAGTGATTCCAGGTTTTGAGTATGTCTGCACACAGGAAATATCTATTATCGAGTGACAGATGCCTGACAAATATGCATAAAGCTTCTTGGAAAATACGCATTTTACAAAATTTTGAATAGTCAGAGTGTGCATCCTGGAAAAAGAACCAGTGCAGCGTGTGTAAAGTCAGCCTAAGCAGACCAGACCTAACTAAAACTGGCAAGCTACAAATACTGTCAATCCTACTTCTGCAGCTGAACTGGGAAGGGGGATGGCTGAGGCAGCAAGATTATCTTATTCCATTAGCCAGAGAACATGTTTTCTCTCACTAAAATCCAGAAGTTGGGCACAGTCCTCTGACCTAACCTGTATCCAGATGGCACAGCAAAGGAGATACACACTCTTCCAAATACTTGCTGATGGCAGAGTCAGGAAGAAATCCAAGACTCTTGGGTTCAAATCCAGGTTTGTGGAGGAAGTTCTAGCTTCTCACAATATGACTACCTATTGTTCTTTTGCCTCAAAACACATTCTATTCCTTGTTGCCCTGACATGTCCATGCTACTCCTGCACTCCCTTTCTTAACATCCTCTTCAGTTCAAATCTCATTTCCACTACAACAGGTTTCTTTTTTACTCCTCACCTCCAGCTCTCATGCTTCCAGTTCTGAGTTCAGCATATTCTTCTGCTTTTCTCCATGTTCTGTTAGACTGACCCGGCAGAAATTTCCCATGCCCGGCATCACAGTTGTACCTAGCTGTGGGGACAATCCTGTTCAGTATCCCTAAAGGCCTGGACCACGGCATGCTCATTGGAAATGAATTCTTCAAGGAATGTAAATAGCAAAAATAGAAACATATTTAGGATAAATTTCCACATCAACCAGCATAACACTGACAAATTCCAACATCCATGGCAGAAAAACAACTTTTCAAGAAGTAAGAATATTCTTCAAGCAGACAGAGAAACTGTCTCCTCATAGCCTTGTACTTGAAAATTACTTAAGTGTTAGAGCTTAGTCATCAAATATAATGCGTTTGGGACAGATGCCTGACATGGAAAATGCCAGCTAAGATAGGGAAGTTTGGTAGAGTTAGAAACTACTAATTCACAATAGCAAGAAAAGACCATTAACAGTGGCTTATTTCTAAACTCTGATGGTTGTGACAACATGATGAGAGTCACACGTAAATGTGTGACTGTTCAATTGGCAGCAGGGACTCAGTGCTTGTAACTAGAAAAGAATGAAGACCGTGCAATCTAAAGTGGACAGAGAAGGAAGAATATGTCTTGTGTGGCACTGTATGGGGAGCCCTGAATCCTAAAAGGCACAGACGGTGACAGTGTGAGCTACAGAACCACTGGCTGGCACTAGACACTAGCAAGTTTTGGGCAGAGATGAATGTGGAAAACTCATGCTGGGTCATCCATTAGAAACTGATATTACCATAGGAAATGTTGTCCTCTGCCTATGGTCCCATGCAGTTTGAACTCTAGGCAGGCTGACTCTTATCTGACAACCACATTCTGCCTGGGTAAGCTTTGAAAATAGGAGGATTTTTACTTTAGGAGTTGGTTTCTAATATTAGATATTCACTGAAAAAATTGCATTGAAAGAATGTCTTTAAAGCAGAGAATTGAAGGAAGATATTACTTTAATATTCAGAGTAAAGGGTAACATAATTAAAACTAGATATTAAAATTGCTTTAAAATTTCCTTACAAAAACCCCAAACAAACAAAAATATAAGAATGGAAAGTTAAAATCCCTATCTAGAAATGTATACCTCCTCAACTCCAACTCCCAGGAGAATAAATGCAGCACTACCAGTGTAAAAGAGGTGTAAGCAGACATAAAATCCATTCTTCTGAGTTTAGTTTTCTTGACAAAGTGTAGCATGTCATCAAGTGACTATCTTATTCTATTATGAGAATTGGTAAGGCCAATTAGAAGTCTGTGGAAATGATCCCTAATAAAAAGTCTTCATAAAACAAGGAATTCTATTGATTAAATTGTTATTGCATGAGTAGACATACAGTAAATTTTCAGCTCATTGTAGTTGAGAAAATCATATACATGGGCCAAGATATGCCTTTTAGAAATCATGTCTAAAATTAGTAAAGAAGGAAAAGGTAATTTCTTCTGAAATAATTTTATTTTTCACAAGAAAGCAGAAACATATCTATCAGAAGAAGGATTATAACAAAGCAGCTGGAACACTGGAACCTCTGTAATATATTGCACATTTTAATCATGTTTGATACAACACTCTTTATATGGGTATCAATTACACTAATGACTCTTACATAATACCCCTGGGTGCCTAAGGGATGTGTATTGTCACCTCCCTTTTGTCATAAAAATAGAGAGTAGTTCTATATACACACTAAAGTAGTTTCTTTCATTTTTACATAATGAATGAGTAACACTGTAAAAAAAGACATCTTATCCCATATTAGTTTAGAAAACAGAAGAGACTTCACATATGACAGTGCTAAATATACTCTTAAGCTGCTAATAAAGACAAAGCCTGAGGGGAAAAATTCTAATGATAAGCAATGCCAGAAGTTTTCATTTCTGGATCTAAAGTAAAAATGTTTCACTTAGGTATAGCCTTAGAGGCATCACAGAAGAAATCAGGTTTTCCAATAATTTTTATCTCTAATAAAATCACTGGAATTAATTTGAGCATCATTACAGCACTGAAAAAATGCTTTTAAAGGTACTGTTACTTGCATAACTTGTCTGTGTGCACTTTACTGCATACTGAGAACTGAGAGGTTTCATCTGTAAATGATCTGCACTTTCCCAAGCAACTGCCTAGAAAACATTACAGACTCCACGGTACTCTATAGAGAGATGGCAGGACACAAGACATTCTCAGGGAAAGAATCAGAGAATCGGATAAAAGGGGAAACCAGTTTCATCATGGATTTATGAATTTTAAAACATGCACTTCAGCATTTTCTCTCTCTGAGCTGGTCCTACCTTAAATGCCTGCAAAAGTAAAATATCCCCTGCCTAAAAGTTTTCCTAATGCTCACATAGGGAACACCAGTGGGCAATGACAAAGGTGCTGTTAGTGTATGTAGACAAAGAAGTGTGGCCTCATTCCTCATCAGACCTCTGGGTTCTCTGACAACCTAAATAATAGCATGGCAATTAAATTTATCCCAACTTTTCCCTTAATTTCAGCTGCTTATGAGATTTTTACACATTTTTTTCTATCCCAAAGTTCAAAGCCCTGTAATGTATCTCAGTGATAATTAAATCCCGGTAATACTATGAGCTCGCAGGAATTTCATGGTGTTTGTACAAAGGGGAGCCTGGTAACAGGGTAGCTCTCCAGAACCACACATTGCTGTGTGATGCTGTGGAATTTGCTGTCCTCCTGCAGCCCTATCATTTGAAGAGTTTTTTAATCATCTATAAAAACTAAAGGAACCCCACAGGAATCTGAATATGGCAAAGCAATTTGTACTTGTGCATATTTTCCCAATCTCACTTTTGACCTTCTGAGATAATGCATAAAAATATATGTTGGATTGCTTCAGATGATTTTTTCATTTGTAATTATTTAACATTGATTTTGATTCAGCTATGAAAACTGATGTGCCTTTCCCATAAAAAAAATAAATAAAACTTCTGGGTATTTAAATATTAAAAAGTGGCAACTGCATATGCATAGCAAGTAACTACCTCTCCAAGATACTTCAGAAAAATTGTATTTAGTAGAGTACTTGTGATAAATTATGTATTTATCATAACAGGGTCAGAAGCTGTTACAATTTACTGTGCTTGGTCAAAAATTCACTTTTATAAAAAGTACTTCAGTGTCTCAATGTACTTCAGTGTCTCCAATGAGAACTTGGATGCACCAAACACATTGATTTTCATGGAAGGCAAGTTAAACATCTGAGGTCAAATTTTGCTGTGACTTACATTGGTATAAAAAACCCAAAGCATAGTCATTCTACCAATTTCCATATATTTTAGTCTTTCCTTACAGACAAAAATATAAAAAAGTAATGTGGAAGTTGGCACATATTTTTGAAGAGCAGGCTATGCACTGGGTACATCACGCTGCTGTTGTGCTAACAAGCAGTGCAGGAGAATGGCTTCTAACAAAGCAAATGGATGAAAGCCAAGAGGCTATAAGTGAAACACTGGGTTTGCATCTCATAGAGCTGAATTTTAAAAGTTGTGGTTCACATGCCTGAATATATATTATGTGATAAAAAAATCAATTCTCAACATTAATTCTTTAATTATTATAAAATTGCTACATTTATAGTTCATCTTGCTGTCACCAGTAATAGCTCCTGGAATTATTTACACTAAAGTTTTTTGGAGGCATCCATAAGAAATTCCAACATTGTCACTGCTATAGGAAACTTTAGAACTGGGATAAAGAGGAAGTTCTTAACCCACAGAACTTTCCTTTCCGTGTCACTTTATATTTTGCCGAGGTTTTGCATAATTATAAACTTCTGGAAAAAGAAAGGGTCCTGTCTCTGCTGAGCCGTCAGCAATTACAGAATGTCAAAACATTATCTGCAGACCAACACTCTTTGTAATCTATAGCTGAGTCTGTGCCCAGGCAAAGAAACTGAACAACTGTCCTTAATGTACTGGGAGCCCCAGTGCCAGCCAGCCTGGAGGGAGCAGAGAGAGAACGATGCCTTGGATCACTTGGTGGTACCCCTCTGACCTAGCTCACAGTTCAAGTAAATCGTGCCAAGAAAGCAGGCTTTTCCTACTGTGTACTCATTTAGACCTAAAGTTTATCACATTTCAAGAACAAAAGTTCAGGTTTCAAATTCTCGTCAGGGCCCAGAGTAATTGCTGGAGATCCATCTAGCCATACAAATGTACTTCTCTTTTTCCACTAAGAAGATATTAAAAAATTGCTGCTGTCTATGATTGCTAGCCATGAAATGCATTGAATGAGACAGAAACCAGCAGAAAAATTTAGCAGGTGATCATATAATTAAAGGCTCTGCCATAGTGAATATGCAAAAAGAGACAAGCATAAGTATCGTAAGCAACCTACAATCTGACATTTCTTGATTTACAAATACTTGCCTGCAGACTCAGCACTGCAGCATGACCACACTGCTTTCACATTGTAAAGGTTACAAAGTCTGTGAGAGTAGTGAATGCAGTGCACAGGAGATGCTCAGGAGAGCTTAAATTTACTAACTCCAATCTTGATAGATATCTTGCTATAGCACTTTGAAAGTGACTGCCTGCAAAGGCTTCATGACAGGTAGGGTTAACTGGCCCACATTAAGCCTCTTGCTGCTATGACAAGACAGCAATAGTACCTATTTTAAAGTTAGATTCCATGCCTTGATCTCATACTGCTGTCATTGCTCTGTTGACCAGTCTTTATTATGCAAAGGTAATCTAGATATACTCATTTTAATATTATTCTTTCAAATGGAAATTAATTCACAAAAAATTTTATACTCACTTAACAAATTTTAAACTCACACAACAAATCCTCATCTCCTCATCATAAAATTCTCTCACCAGTAAATACTAGATAAATGGTTTCTGTGTTCAATGCACGAGCTCCAGAAAAAGGTCGTCTTCTGTGCTAGGCCATAATTGCTTCAGCTACATCATCTTTGCTATTGTGCTAGCCAAGGTATGGTGGGTTTTTTGGCTAATAGAGAGTACAGCTATATGTGAGGTACAACTGGATGTCTGAAACACTGAGAATATAAGCCATAAGACACTGGAATAGACACAAGATATTACAGTGCAGCCTTTTAAATACTGTTCAATATGTGTGTGTATACAGGCATTTGCTTTGAAGTACCTCTTCTGAAAAAGAAGGATTAGCCAGTACAAATCACTAATTTTATTATATACAGGTGGAGATGAAGATGAAGGACTTTACTGAAGGGAAGAAAAATACAAAATTCTAAAGCAATTCTTAGTAGACTGATAGAAACTTTCCTTTCCTTTTTACTAATATGGGGGCCATATATTTTCTGGAGATACACTTCTACCTACTCTTTCTTGGATCAGAGCACATGAAGTTTGATTTCTGCAAGGACATTCAGCTGAGGAAAAAATTTAAGCAAGAACTGAGTTTTCATTAGTTAGGATTTTCTTTTGAATTTGAATTTATTGCATAACTGATTTTAGTAAATTTAACCTCATCCCTAGTCTTCTGTTGGTATGTAAAACTGACGGGGAATCTGCTTACATTTCTTTAAATTTTCTATATTGAATGAATTTGGCCACATTTACTTGTTTGCTCATGTTTCACATATACCCAGGTTACAATGATAATACCACAGAAGCAACACTGACTTTATTGCTCTCACATTACACTGAAAGTGCAGTAGAACTTGTCTGCTACATGTGTATTTTGGATTCCTTAGTTGTTTGATCACATTGATGAAGGGATATGCAATCAATCTCCTACTAAGACAGTGAGTAGTATTGGCCATAACTCATTACTCCATCAAAGGATTTGGCATTTCAATCGATGGGAAATGATGTGTGATCATTCTAATTTATTATACATCATTTCCCATCAATCGGTGTGCTGAAGCTTTGACATAATAAGTAGTTACAGACACTGTCAATCATTCTTGGTCAAATACCTCTGAATGCTGCCATTTGGTGCAACTTCAGCTATTCATCCAAACTGCAAATATTCACCCAAGGCATTCAGCAATCAGACTGTAACTAGAGGTCCATAAAAAGACTCACAAAAGTGCCTAGGAACATCTCAAAAGCTTCAAAAATACGTGAAACTGAAGAAAAAAAAGGCTTATAAGGAAAGTGCACTTTTGAAAAATGCATAAAAATTGAGGAACCAAATCTGTAGTGGAACAGTGTCCAGCTAGGAAAAAACTGAAAAAGTGCAAGCTTCAGTATTACCCTGGATTTTGGCAGGATCCTCTGCTATGCTGGCCACCTGTTACTGTAAGGAGCTAAATTCTACTGATTTGTGTCAGTGCAATTCCTTTTGTCTTCTGTGGAATTGTAAAGGCATGTAAACCCAGGCCACAATGAATCTTTCCCCTACTGATAAGACTAAAACTCTTTAAATCAGCCCTTAGCCTTAAACATCCTTCCCTAGCCAAAAGCCCCTTTAAAGGGGAATTTTTTTCCAATCCAGAAGCATGACAACACCCACAATCACTGTCAAGTTACTTATTAAAGCAAAAAATCCATGCATTCAGTGATTATTTTTTGTCTGGACTTACTCTGGGAATCCACTTGGCCACTACACCTGAAGGCCCCTGCACCTGTTTTCTACTAGATCAGTATGACACATAACAGTTAAGAGGTTCTTCTTTCATATGATTGCATTAACCCACATAGTTAAAACACAGTGGTCCTCCTGAAGAAAACACTATTCCTTTTTAAACCAAGCCTGAACTTTCTCTTTAGAATTTGCCTGTCTTTAATTCAGTCTTGGGATATGGAGTACACTGTCAACAAAGACAGATAAAGCATTTGTGGTAGCAAAAAACCCAATGAAATGTTATCTCAAAACAATATAACTTTCAAAGTCACAAAATTAAGCAAAAATTGGGTGACTAATTCCTACTGCAAGCTAGCTAACATCTTTAATATAGCAAGCCCTCCTGTGATGTATTTCAGACATAAGACTAGAAGATTCAGCAGACCAGCTCTAGCTCCACTGTTCACATTATCCCACTCACCCTTAGACATTCTCCTCTACTTTTCTAATTTTCTCCCTACAAGAAAATTCATACTGTTCCTCTAATGCTCCTCATCATTTTGCCCATCTCTTTCTTCATATATTGTCTTGTCTTCCTGTGTGACAAACATTAAAACTATCATATTGAGTTCCATATAGCAATATCTCATTATTGGTAAGCTGGTAAGAGATAGTTTGTATGAAACTGCTACATAAAAACAATACATGGAATCCTTTCTCTCTGCCCATCCATCCTTCCTATACTTTTCATTAGATTTGTCAGTCTAAAATAATGCAATACTGGACAGCTTAATGTGGCCCCTAAATTGACCGGTTTATTTATTCTGTTACTATGAAATATTTTGATTTTCCTTTCAAGCTCTCTTCACGCAGCTCCTGTACACTCTTCCAATCCTCTTACCAGCCTCCAGCCTGATCTTCCCTGACAATGGCAGTGCCCTGAGAAAGGCAACCTGTACCAACTATCAGATCTTGAAAACAAAAAACATTAATAAAATAAGATCAGGTGAATACTTTTTTTAAAATATGCCAGTTTTTGCATATATAATTATTTTGGTGAATTTGTTATGGTTTTCTGTGAGAACTGTTTCTGAGAGAGGCATCAGACTTCGACTTTGTCAAGCAAGTTTACACTCAAAAGGAGCAATCAACAGCCCATTCAGACACTGTGTACTCACTAATAATTCTGAACTTGCAAACACCAGTTGGAAATCTCATTTTAAGAGTTCTAGTACCTTCTCTTTCAAATAGAGAACATAACTGTTACTATATCTAATCAACATATACAGTGTGATATCTGAAATTAGAAATTCAAATAAATGCAACAATCTGCTTGCCAACGATCTCCAGACCAAAAATTATTCAGATAAAGTATTTGGTGAATAATTTTGAATAGCAAATTCATTTGAGAAAATCAAAGCAGCTCACAGAGAATTCACAAATGAAAAAAAGTTATACATGTTAAATCATTTATTATGAAGTATTTTTCATCTCTGTTCTGTTATTTGTTTTTCCATTTGAGGTAAGGACAGCTTCAGAAAGAGAGGCATAAAAAGGCAAAAAAACCCCCAAAACCAACCTATGCTTTTCTTACTTGGCATCTTCTAGTAATTCTTGAGTATTTACCTATTTTTTGAGAAGGGAAGAAGTTAAATGTTGACCCACCCAAGAAGAAAAACGTCCACCCTAGTGAAAAGATTACACAGAAAGTTCCAGCCTGATGAGATTGGAAATGAAAGGCCTCCTATAGGTCTCCCAAACGCAGGTCTCATAATTAACAGACTTTTAACTATAGCTGCATTGCCAGGTGCAAATTTAATAAAAGATTATAAATGATAGATGAACTGTATTTCCAGCAGCTGTTTGTAATCCCAAGCAAAAATCTTCATTAAGATAGTGTTAATGTTGTAAATGGTTGTCTATTAATTTAAAGTATTGCAAAATACCAAACATTACTCATTTAGAAAAATCAAGCTAAGAAACTATGCTGCAAATAAAGTTTTAAAACATGAAGTTATAAGGCAGGCAAACCAGAGATAGAATTAATAATGTCAAACCTTCTGCAGTCCTCTACATTGCCTGCCCTGGGAATCAGACGAGCTCCTCAGGAACACTGCTAAGTACTCCCTAAACTCCAGCTGTAAGAGGAGGGTGTGGAGCTACTGGAATTCAAGACTGCCACATTTTGTAGATCCACTGACACACAACAAAACTGTCATCTCTGGCACCAGCTTTGCTAGAACTCCAGATCTGAGGAAGCTTCCAAACTCAGTAAGGTGAAGCTCTAAGCAAAACCAGCTCTGCTGATACACTTTAAAAGGTAGAGAAAACCATGTGTTTTCTTATAGTAGTCCCTTTTATACAACTTTAAGATAAACTGGTTTTGCAGGGAATAAAAAGAATACACTGGATATACCTGACCATCCCCCATGAAAGGGGCAGAGATGGAGAGAGATGTGAACTCTGACCTGCAGGAGGCTCCCTTCTTGACCCACAGTGTTTGAGAGTTTGTGATACCACCAGTGTATAGTGCTCTCCTTTAGGAAATCCCACAAAAGCCCTTCTCACCTAAAGCTTCCACCCTGCTCATAGAGCTCTAGCCTCAAAAATGCCATGAATGGAACATCCTCACTTGCTCTGAAATTTACCACACACTGAGCTATGTCAAAGAGCCATTATCTGTTATGTTTTGTGGCAAGGGTTTTTACAATTCTTCAGCAAGAGAAGCAGCACACAGGAACACCTCCTCCACACTCCGACCTGCTCATCAAATAGAAAGACAAAAAAAAAAGAAAAAAAAAAAAAAAACCAAACAGAAAAAAAGTCTGTATGTGGGTTTTATTCAGTGTATTCTTCTTTCCGTGCAGTCCTTACAAGAAGACAGAACCCAACATCCAATATCACCATCCATTAGAAAAATTCACCCAAGAACTTCTCCTGAAAAGTTACAGAAATAGCATTAAACTTAATCTCTACAATTCATGTTTTACTTCACATTTTTAATACATTTCTAAAATAAAAACTAAAAGAGACCACCAAGCTGCAAGATATACTCTAGATTTGGAAAATCCACTAGGTACTATTAGCTAAATAGCCTTACAGATGCTTAGTAATGATTATTACTTGCATGTGTAGAAATTCCTAGGTAAAGCTACCGTAAATATATTTGTTTCCAAAAGGAGCTGGTTCTTCGAAGGCCCTTCCCTTCCTTACTTATTTTTTTATACTTAACAATGTACAGAAGAGTTTCAAATGACACTCAAGTCATGAACAAAGATGTAAGCTGCTCTCAACAGCTGTACTATCTCAGTTCCCAACTAAAGCAGAGCTCCCTACTTCTAAAGAAAGTAACCTCCCTTTTAGTTAACTTTCTTTCCCTCCCTTCCTCCACAGCTCAAAGGTTTAAACCTCTTTACTTTCCCCCTTGGGAAAAGAGGAAGTGAAATTCCATTTGATCATCTGCATTATGAATACATGGGTAAAAAGAGATGCAAAAAATTAATTTGTGTTGAGTAAAATGATCAATAAATAAGCCATTATAATAATAACAATTTAAATTAGAAAATTGTACTGTATCCTTGGATCTAGGTCTCTCTTTATTTATCCAATGCACTATATAAGAAATAGTTCACAGTTGACCTAAACATTTTTTCTGTCTTTATACACTATATGCACACCTTAAAATTACACATTTTCATATGTATGGAAAGTAAAATGTGTTGTATAGGAAATTATTTTCCTGAAAATAATTTTTTGTGGCCAAATTAAAATTGTCATTTCTTACTTCCCTAGAAAATGATGCACTGCCATTTTGGAAGAAAATTTCAATTAAGTCAATGTTGGATGCAAGTTAATTCTTCCCTGGAATTAAACCACTGCCATACACAATGTCTCCAGGGGAAAAAAAAAATTATGGGAATTTCACCAGTAAAAATCCAGTACAACTCCAATGATTTGATTGGATTATTTCTCTCTGTATTTAATCTGTATAAAGAACTTAACAATTTGGTCCAGACCAGACAAACATATAGGGTAAGAGTAAATCAGTAACAAAATACAGGAAGCACTGAGATGCTCGGATTATACCATATCATGCAGATAAAATAAACTTAATTCAAGCAGAATGGCATGCTTAGGTAATCTTTCAATGGTATATACTGTTTATGAGGTCTGCACCCAAATCAACTAAATGAGCAACCAGTAAAATGCTTCTGAAGTTTCTCCCTATTAAATTTTGGAAAACAAATCATACTTCCATCAAAAACTGAGTTAAAAAATAGAATCAAAATATTAATAATTTTTGACAGGCCTTGCATGGTCTGCACCGTTAGACACCAAAAATGTGATTAATGTTAATATAAGGTCTCATATGTAAAAGTAAAGAAAAAGCGTAAATCATGGCTGCACAAATGTAATCTTTTATGTATAAGCAACAATAAATTATGTACCAAATTGATGTTTTTAACCTAATAACTGCTTGCATGTTGTGCAATTTTCAATTTTAAAATTGCAGTACTTTAACCCTTAGTATCAACCCTTGGGTAGTGGTACAATATCCAATAAATACAAACTGTGTGCTCCTCTTTCGGACATGGCTTCTTTTCTTGACTTATGGATTTTTTTAATGCATTAGTTATTCTGCTTTTTTTTCCCCAAAAAACCCAAATCTCCAGTCTGTAATTAGCCCACACGTGAACCACATGAAGAAGCTGGCACAAGCAAGTAGCAGTCACTTTAAATGACACATTACAATGACACAGAAGGAGCAATTTTGGTGTTTCAAGTTAATAATATGAAAGATTTGCCCTCTAAGATACATTACGTTAAACACCCACTACGTAGCCACATTCAAATAAGATTCTTATTTAGATCAGAAAGCTTAACAACTTGGAAAAAGTAATTCCATACTATGAGACACCCATTTGCAAAATACAAGTATAAATTTGTAACACATTCATAAGATAGGTTAAGGCACCAGAGTATATTGCTTTGCCTTCCATACCATTTTTTACTTAGAAATAAAATGCATGTATTTTAGGTCTACCAGAATCATTAAGGGGACAACCAAGCTTAAAAACAAAATGACCATATTCAAATATTGAACCCACTCCACTTATAACTCAAGTCTTTCAAAAGCAAGGAAATTGAGTTAAGACATATGCTCCCCTTAGCTGCATGTGCCTATGCTTTTCCCTTAGTTAAAAGAAGGCATTACTCTCTACAGTGATTTCTGCTTTGCTTCTGCAATGCCTTTTTCTTCACTTTTATACAACCTTTATGTTATTTCACCTTTGGAAAAGGGAAACTGCATTTTGTAAATAACTTTGAAAAGTGCTTCCTGTTCTGGAGAAGACACTGAATTTGCTTTATTCTTTTACCTTTAGAAAGATTTATGAAACACAGTTAAAAGACAGATTCAACCACAAGGCAAAACAGCTTGTTTCCAAACCCTGGAAAATTTCTGAGGTATTCAAAGCAGAGGTTTTTTGTTCAGTCAGTTACAGAAATAAGGCCAGCCATGAAAATTAGATCTCCAGTTAGATTTGGAAACACTCACTTCCTACTAAAGTTAAGGCGTTCTGATCTGCGTTTAGATCCCTATCTGCTACAAAGACTACATTAATTTAATGTGTCATAATAAGAAAAATTCATTCTTGCCACAGATATTAAAAAATAAAATTCAAAGACAAGCCATTCTTCCAAGGAAACAAGGGCCCCATCTGCTGATGTTTAAACGTACTACATTAACACACACACTACAATTCTCCCACAGATAAGGTACTGAAATGAATTGCAAAGACAAATCACCACATTAACTGTACTGCATTCTTCTGGTACCTTTTTATAGGAAAAAAAAGAGGTTTTAGGCTCTTGGGTCAATCAGTTTCCACCAATTATAAGAGCTTTGTCTGTGAAAAAAAAAATGGAAGACTAGGAAGGAAATTCAGACACGGACCTGAATTTGCACAGCAAAAAAACAAAGGAATATGGCCAGTCCTATATACAGCATAACCAAATTATGTCTACATGCATAAAATAAACAGTTATAGAAAACAATGAACTATTACTATCTAAATGTCACCTTCAACACTAAAAACATGAATTATCAAAATGTCCAAAACCTCAACAGAGATATTAAAGCCGATCTCTAAGAGCAACAATGAAAGGAAGCATCTGGGAAATGTAAAAGTCAAAATTTTCTGAAGTTTAAAACATCTTGTTAAAGAGTCTGATAGTTGTTTATTGAGAGTTCTTAAAACTAAGCACTGTTTTGTTTACAGAAATCCCATACATAGCAGATTTTACATTATGTTGGGATGAAAAATGGCAGTCAGCTTAATGAAGACAAAACAAATGTCCTTATTATGGACAAGACTATTTCAAACACTATATCAACAAAGAGCCAGCAGCTGAATTTATGATCTCATATGACTATATTCTGCAATAAAAAAGTCCATAATTTTGGAAATACTAAAACATCTTTGTTTACATGGCTACAACATAGAAAAGACCCATGCTGGTACACCAGGATGAAGCATGTGCTTGACCTCTCTCCCCAAGCCCAGCAGCACAGCAAATGAACCTCCGATTAAAGCTGGAGAAAGCACTAAAGAAACTTGCTCCTGTTCTTCTCTCCTGGGCAAGCCAGAAGTGTGGCCAACGCAAGTTGAGTGTTTAATTATATGAGCTGTCCTACATCCCAGAACTGTAACTCTACTGGGGAGAATTCTGGAGTCTGCTTTATCCGTCCTAATGGAGTTTCTGTGCCTTAGATCTTGTTTGCATTTATGATGCTGAAGGTCACCATTGTGCCAGACAGCAACCAGTACAGGACAAAATCCCACGAATCGCCATCTTTCTCAGGAAATAAGAGATGTACAATATATTTCCAGCAAATATTCTAACATAATGATAAAAGCTAAGCAAGTATACTAGATTTACATGCACCTTACAGAATTCTGGCTTTTTTACCAAAACCCTACAAAAGTGGAAATGATTTCCTGCAGAGCAATGGTCAGAAGGCAATGTATGAAACATCTCACTGCATGGATAAAAACAATAATTAGACCTCAGTGCTAGTGAATTCTTCAGTAAGTATGAATATAATCTGCACAATAAACAACACTGTCTTGGCTTTTGACTGAATAAATTAAAGTATTCTGAATGTAATTCCAAGATGTGATAACAAAGTTTAAGGCACAAAACTATAAATATAACTTCTTTTTCAAAGTATAATTAGATATAGTGTGGTTTTCTGGTATTTTCTTATAACTGTTTCTTTAGTAGAGTTCCTTCCATTGGCTTTTGTATTATAAACTGACTTAGAGATGTCCACAGTCTGACTACTGAAATGTACTTCAAGTTGAAATATGTTAAATGAGGAATCTGTCCAGTGGATTATCTAGATTACAGCACACGAAACAAAGTTCCAGTTCCCAGATATGGCATTTTCTCAAAATGAAATTTACCATTTACTTTAAGCACTAGCTTTCAGGTGTTTTTTATTAAAGCATCCCTTTTTGAGCAGGTTGTTATTTGGTTGATCATTATCACTCATAAAAGTGAAAAACAATTAAAAGCTTTCACAAATCAGCATGTTCAAAAAAGTGCCTGTGAAAAAAAGAAAAGAGCATTCTCATTCTTGATCACAGATAACACAAAGTAACTTTACTATCCCACTTCATTAGATCATACATCAATCTCCAACGTGATAATCTATGTTGGGAAAAGTAATTATATCTGCATCAGTTATGAGCATGTTAAAAAAAAAGCCACCACTGCTGAACATTGCCAAAGGTGAATCTGCTGCTTTGGGTGAAGCTACATATAAGACAATGAGCTCATGCCACTGGTTACTGCTGTTGCAAGAGGAAAGGATCAACTCTGGCATCTGCTCACAACTGTGCTCCTCACCACACACTCCTGTCTCTGGCTCCTCCTAGACCTGGGCTCTTTCTTTCACCTGGGCTAGGCAAAACAGCGGAAAACTGACCCATCAAACAAAGTGCAGAGTAAAGGATCCACCTACAAAATCACACTTAGCAAGGAGTTTTACCCGTGGCAGGAGGGGGCAGGACTTCAAAATTCAGAGGAAGCCTGGGGAGGCAAAGGCAACATCCCCTTTTGGCAGTGATAGCACAGCTGGGATCATAATTTGATCTTGAACTTCTAAGCTGTGCTTCTGCATTTGTGCAGTGTTCAGAAACCAATATACTTTGAATAGTCCTGACTGTAACACTCTCTCAGCGCTCCCTCACAGGCATGCCAGTGTTTCAGGTTTGGGTTTGTACATCTGCCTGGGAATTTAATCTCATTGCACAGTAGACGAAGAATAAAACTGGCTAGGAATGATAACATTTAGAAAGTACTTACTTCAACTGCAATCTCAAAATCTAAATAACTTTCTAAAAAAAGCAAGAATTTGGGATCTTGCCTTCATAAATGCTTCAGTCAAACACTACTAAGTCCAAACCCAGTATACAACTGAGATTAGCTCAGCTGGTTAGAGCATGGTGCTAATAATGACAAGGTTTGATCCCCGTATGGGCCCTTCACACAGAGTTAGACTCAATGATCTTTCTGGGTCCCTTCCGGCTCAGAATATTCTGTGATTTCTGTGTTAATGATCCGTATAACATGTCTCAGTTTTATTGGCTTCTGTGGTGTGAAACATCTAACAAAATCCCATTTGAAACAAACAGTGTTAGGACCTACCTACATTACAAGCACCACAGATGAAGCAGCAACTCAGGTGGCTGCCTATTTCAATGCTTTACCTGAGCAAACAGCAGTATCTATTGCACTACACATATACAGCTGCTTTGTAAATCTCAGCTACTTCCAGTGGGATCACACATTTAGAAAGGCAAGTAGTTATACTCCTGATAAGCAAATCCCTGCTTTCTATTACTTTGGAAGACATCTTTTTAAATTAATGCAATGACTTGCTTATAATTCCTTAATGTTTTAAACTGACATGATTTTCATCACATTTTCCCCTTTTAGTCATATGCACACACATTGTTTTACATAACATTTCTTACAATTGCTCCATTTCTATTTTTTTTTTCCTTTTGAGAAGCCAGTGAACATTCTCTGTGGAAGATGAAATATTGAACAAAAAAAAATACATACTTCAGATAAACAGAAAAATGAGAGCTATAGCCCAGCAGAACTTGGAATACATAATTTTGAAAATTTGGTGAAATGCTTTACAAACATTTTTTAACAATTCCTGGTTTACATTTTGATCACTTCAATAATTTTTCCTCTTTTTTTCTGCTTTCCTCAACCCATCATAACACATTTTAGCTTTATAAGAGAAAACACAGCATTCCAGAAATCTGATTGGCAGACATAAAGGCTGGCAGCCACAGAGGGTGTCTTTTTGATTTAATAACTATGACTTATATCGTTGTTTTGAAAGACCCATGAAACAGAATGGAGCTCTCCTTTCAAATCTAGTATTTCTATACCACTGCTTATTCTTGGAAGAACCAGCTCTATTTTGGCTACTTTTGGTCTCTTTTGGAGGTATCTATTGATGCTTACTAACATGTTAATGAACAGCACTGCAGTAATGAAAGTACTGGATATGAGGCTTTTTTGGAGCTTATTAATACTTCTCTTTTATCAGCCAGAGGAGATGCTGTAATGTGACACCTGAAAGTGTGCTGTCTCTGAAGTGTTCCCAGTCACTGCTGGACCACAGAGCAAAACAAGGGGCTGAAATGAACATCATCACAAATAAGACTTAGGCAGACTTTGCAAACACATAAAAAGGAAAAAGCTGAGACTGAAGTTACAGGATAAAAGGAAAGTTCCTGTTACTTTTGTCTTTAGTTAGGATCTTACCCAAAGCCCTCATGTTTTAAGCATAGTGCACTATTTGCCATATACCTAGACTTCATTAAAAAAGTAAATTTACCCTTTATTTATCAATAGTTCTACAACTCTATCTCTTGGGACACATTTCGTTTTCTTCCAGACACGTGGAGCTGCTAAAGACTAAACAAAAACCAACAGCAATAACTAACCTTTAAATAGGAAAAGATTTAGACATCAAACCCACAGATAAGGAAGGGATAACCCTCAGATAACTTTCTTTTGATAGGGATATTGAATTTGAGTCCCCAGGTATGGATGGGGATGTGTGATTTTAAAGTCTGTCTTATCTTCTGAGAACTTCAGGTGCATCAAGAAAACACTTGAAAACGTATTTTGTCTCTGCATCAGCAATTTGGTCCAAATGTTTCCCCTCCCAGGGAACTGTAACTACTGTTTAGGTGATGGCTGGGTGGGAGCTTTCTACCACTCAAAATATATCTTATCTCTTACTATGAAATGACCCTTAAAATTGTTATTGCATTAGATTATAATTGTAGTGTATTTAGCTGTGAAATTGCATGGACGTTTTTGTGCCTCTACATTTGAGTAGTCTCCCTTCTTGTTAAGTCAAACAGCATTTTGTTTTCAGTGTTCAGTGCTGACTATTCGTGGAGACAGAGGCATGCATGCACATACACAGTGTCTCTCTGCTCTTTCACAGAGAATTTACATCTGCTTCTGCTTGGGTTCTATTCTCTTTCAGATCAAGGCTCTCTGCTCTTTCCACATAGAGGAAGCCTTGCAATAACAAATAAGTATGTCCAATAGCCTAACAATAATGGAAGTATGCTCAGAGGAAATTGATAGTGTTGCCAACTCTCATTATTTTCCTATGAATCTTCTGATATTTGCTATTCTTCTTAAAGTCATACCTGTTGAAATCATATGAATAAATGTGAATCTGAGCTTCCATTAAAACAAGTGTCTAGATTTCTCAAACATGAAGTAAAACCTAAAAATATTAACTGAATGTACCCAAGACAGCTAAAACAACCAAAGGTAAACTAAAAATAAATGAAAAATAAGTGGAGTGTTTAATTACACCATAATTTTCATATAATTTTGTAATTTCAACTCAATATTGAATACTTGGATTGACAAGTGGAGCAAATTGGCTGAATTCTTCAGATAAATGCTCGGTGCTACAAAGTACAGAGCAAGGGCAAGAAGAGGGAGGACTACTTCTACTTTGGACATGAATCAGACTCCCAGGAAAGTGGTTTTGCCCTAGACTTGGTGTAGTAGCACTTCATTGCCAAGTCCACCTTCGCTACCCACGCCTTGCTGTACGATTCTCCCAAGGAGTGCTACACTTCAAGAACTATTCAAAAAGCATTTACAGTTTTGTACCTTCAGATATTTTTTTTTGTCTATGGATCCTACAAGTACAGGTGTGGTCCTTCAGAAGAAGCCAAAATTTTCTCTCTGTGCAAGCAAAAATTAGTTTTTATTTTTAATAGCTATAACAAAACTGTACCTCATCTGTGAGCCAGTGTGTAATGGAGAAAGCCCCAGCAATACAGAGAACTGTTCGCAAAGGCTCTCAGCAACAGAAGATCTGGTACTCTGAGAGGATATTGATCTTTCTCATATGAAATTATTTTTTTAAAGTAATTAATAATACACCTAAAATAAATGAAGTTTATGTAACCCACCAAGCTGGCAGTTTAAGCCCCAAAAAGGGTGTAGATGCTAAAGACTGGAATGACTGATACTTAGGGAAACAAAGCATTTTCTTGGAAGGAATTTTTAATTGATTTTGTAAACTGAGAAAACTGGCGTGATATGCTTAGAATACAGTGACTCACAGACCTTCAGTCACAATCCCAGTCCCTCTCCCAGTGTGCTGGCACCCGTCCCTTTGCACCAGAGGTGCAGGAAGGCAGCCTGGTCCTCAGCTTCTCAAAAACATTTAACACAACAGAATTTACTCTATCTCACACAACCTTGAATTCAGTGGGAAACAGGTCATGCTTCCTCCACCCTACTTCAGGAAATCTTATTAGTCTACAATGCATAGTTCTTCATGCAAATTCAACAAATACAGAGAGGGAGAAAAACTAACAGAAAATATCTTAGCAGATGGAGAAAATTGAAACATTACCCTTGTTTCTTTGCCAGCACAGATCCATTCTGACAGGTTGGAAATGATTTATGGTTGGAGGGGCATGGAGGAAGAGAGTACAGGGAGAAGGAAACACACTTACACTAGCAGAGATATTAATTGCTGTACAATGTTAAAATCTTTGCATTGTTTTGCATGCATGCAATTAGTTCCAAGAATTCCATATGCAGCACTGTTTGCACGCTGATCTCTGCATGAGACAAATAAACCTCGAGTGTACAATGCATGTTAGAAATTGCTTTCAAACCACTGTAGAAGACATTGTGGTAAAGAAATTATACAATATGGCAACTCAAAAGCTGCATTCAAGGCAACAGATTACCTTTGAATATATGAATAGGTAAATACATCAACATGTCCAAGATTAATACTAATCATTACTATTTTAATATATAAAATGTTATGGATATTGCTACACAGCAGTGATCAGGCAGATATCTAGTCTTTGTAAATTAAACTCAGATATTTTTTTGCATCTAATTGATTTTTACATTACATTAGGCAGCCAAGGCTGCAACCTTCCATGACATAGTATCTAAATAAACATTTATTAAAATATTTTAATTAGAATAAGAGGGAAAATACAGTTTCCAATTATGTTTTCAGAAGGAAAAAAATCAGACCTATTAAGAATTAATGTAAACATAAGTGTAATGTAACATTTAAATGCAATAATTATGCCACATGATTTATACAATGTGAGTTATTTCTAATTCCTAAACTTTTTAAAAAGTTATTATACTAATGCGTTTATTGCCTCTTGCCTCTTACGGCTTTGATCTCAAAAATAATAAGGGACACCCTAGAAAGTGAATAGTGATTTTACAAACTGAGGCATATCTGTGTTGAGCAAAATTTATCTTAGACATGCACAAGACTTAATGGTCATTAATAACATTGCTCTGCTAAAGCAGGAGCACCTCCTGCCCTAAAATGTGGAGGTGCTTTATCTGGTCTGGCTGTAAATGACAAAAGTGACTGGGCTTCTGCCATTTCCCTTGGAATTCTAACCAGGCACAAAAACTTTTTTCCAGGGGATTTGGATGAGATTGTTAAGAGTCTCCAAATGACTTATAATTTTTTGCTATATACATGCATATACCTGTGTGCACAGATATTTTGGCTTCCTCTATTCTATTTTATGGAACAGTGAGTTTCAGATCCTGACATGATTTAGCACAGGGAGATTGAGTCAGGCACAGTACACTGGTGTAATCTATAGCTTAAAGTACTGATAAATTGTCACGCCTTATTGAAAACATATATTTCTTGATAGTATAGTTCCACACCAACAGGTATATACAAATGAAAGGGAATCAGTTTATACCTGACAAACTAGACAGAAGTTGGTGTGGAAGTGAGGGCAGCATCTTCTTCGCTTCAGCCAGAAGCTGGCAATCACATGACTGTCACTGCAGGGAAGCAACAAGGGAGTCTTCTATGCCTATTAGTTTAAGACAATACCAATCACCAAGAGCTGCTAGAAGAGTTTCTGGCTGTAATATAAAAATTGGCTCCCTGTTCTTGAATTGATATAATTTTATAGAGATACTAAAGATGCTACAAAAGTGACTGGTTAAGGAAGATGGGGCTCCTGCATTTTTTACAGCAGTAATTAGATCCTGGGCCATGGAAAGAGCTTTTGAAATGGGTATTTCAGTAAAAAATGTATGCATGCCAGTGTCATGCAAACAGAAATGGAGGCTCCCAAGGAAAACAGGTTGATACAGCTATATAACCTGTGTTTCCCTTGATGACTTTTGACCAGTTTGAAGTGAATCTCAAAGTACTGGGATTGGTAAATGAGAGCAAGAGTGTGCCATTTCAGTCAAACATGCAAACACAGTACCTAAAACATCAGTTCACTGACTTCGGGTCGTACCCTTTAACAATATATATACTGATTTCTTAATTCAGTAATTCAATACAGACACCTTTATCAGACAAAATTCAGGCAATTTTACTCAAGGGCTTATTATCTTAACAATTCCTCTTGTGAACCTTGCTGCCTTCACTGTCCAGAAATTTCTCTTTTGAGAGACTAGAGTTGTTCCAAGAGATCTTCAAGAAGGATATTATTTTTGTGTCCTTCATTGTAAAAGTATTCACAGAGAAGGAAAAACACTAGTCCCAATCTAGACCTTCCAGAACTGGATAAGGAGAGTAGAAAAGGACTCATTGTCAGGCAAACAAGGAGATATGAACACTTTCCATGAATAAAAAGAGTACATTTATCTCCCTCTTTAGCTCCAAGAGGCTAGTTCCTATCATTCCTCATAGCTTTCATTCCCTTCCTTTTCCATCAAGTGTGTAAACTACCAATCATAAAAGTCAAATGTCTAATCTTCCCCATTCATATCTTCTCACAGACTAGAAGACTGCCACCCTGCTGGCACCCTTCCATTCCAGCTCCAGTGTCAGCCACTGCTCTGTTACTACATAAAGCAGAAAGCATGAACACATCCTCTCTGCCACTCATTTCCAGGGTTTACTCAAAAAATTCCATGGAACATACACTTACTTCTAGTCTACATACTCAAAAAATTCCATGGAACATACAGTTACTTCTAGTCTACACCTTACTACCATCTACCAATTACTGTTCTCTTTGTTCTCTCCTAAATAATAACAATAACAAATAGAAATAATAGAATAGAATTTAATATAAATAATAAATGATAATATAATATAATACTGTTTTATTTTATTATATATTATAATAATATATAATAATATATTGTTATTGTTTATACTATAATAATATCATAATATCATAATAATACAATAATAATAATAACAACCACCACCACCACAAATCACTATGCCTTCTTTAAGGCCAATATTTCACAACACAACATGGTTATAGTTAGTAAATTCATATTTAGTTTCCTAAATTAGTAAGCACTTAGATTTTAAATATGAAGTGCTCAGCTGTTACAGAGAACATTTAACAGCTTAACTTTAGTCACTTGTTTATTAAAGTCTTAGTTTTGGTTCTCTTTCACATATTTCACTTACACAAATACCATAAGTTACTCAGCACAGAATGCCTCTCATATCTTTATACCACTTAGTAACAGACTTCCTGTGTTGCCTTTGCATCCAAAATTACATATATAATCCTATAAATGCCTTCACAGGAGGAGAGGGTAAGATTCAGGCACTATCATCCAGCATAAAAAGAAAAAAGAATTGACACTTCTGAAGTGCTTTTTAATCATAACTTATTTTAATTAACATTTGCTATTTTACAAATGTTTTACTGTAAGCACATATTCTCAATGTTCTATGCTTAATCTCTGACTAAATTCTGTTTGACAACTTTTTTAATGTTCTACATCTGAGGCATCAGAGGCCTTGCAGATTTTAAAGATTAAAACTCTGCTGGGGTTCAGAGATATGAATATCCATTTCCCTGAGTTAGCACTGATGGACTTGAACATATCATCTTTTGACGGAACTTGCAGTATGTGGCAATTTTTGCATGTTTATTTTTAAGGCAGTTACCATATAAGAGATTCATTTTGGCAGCCATGTTATCTTCATTTTTACCACAGTGGTAACAAATACTGTGAATTTCCAGCAAGAAAATCCCTACAAGTTTTCAGGGTTGTTATCTTAATACTTACCACAGTACTTGTAAGTATTGCTGCACTAGATGAAGAATTGTGAGCCATTGTGTTCAGCAGCTCCTTTCCAAGTGAATTACACATCTCTTACAAACAGTCATGGAGAAGTACAAGCTCAGAAATAATACACTGTGTAGTAGCATTTTTGGCAGTCATGGACTTCTCAGAACTGTACAATTTACCCAGTGATTGCCCTGTCATTACAATAGGTAATCATTAGATTTATCTTTTATATCATTTGTAACATCTTACAGCATTATATGTGCATTTATGTAGCCTATTACTGCCAGGAGTCCTCTTTAACTGAGATGATAAGTAAATAAAGTAGAAATTACACACCAACAGGAACCTGGAATATGTTGGTTTACTGTATGTCTGAGCTCCCTTTAGCAATGCTAATCTGTGCAGCAGTTACCATTATTTCTACCTCAGTGAGCACTTCCTAATTGCTGTGTTATTGCTTGTGAAGAAAATATATTATTAAAGTCCACAACTTATGACTTGTTGCACATCTATACATGGAAGGAAAAAATCTTCTCATTTCATCAGACCTTAATAGGTTTTGAACAGGATGATCAGCTGAGGCTGATTTTCTCTTGCAGGTCTACTCATTACCATTTCATAATATCAGTGGCTCCTTCTAACAGTCAAGACGCATCCATAATTTATTCAGAAACCTGAAAACATTACTAAACCAAATCTACTTAATTCTCTATGAATTAGCTCAGGCCTGTTTTGGTAGCAAATTGTAATGAACAACAATTATAACCCCAAAGGAATCAGTATTCCTTTTTAGTTGTTAATGTTTTTTACTCAATTATTGGTCTTCTGCCAGATAATGATCCATAGAGCATTAGAAATGTGTATTAATATTATCTTTACAAGTGCAATAATACTCAGTGGAGGATAAAGTTTTGATGGACTCCTCTCATGTGCTAGTTAAAGCTCTACATTGTGTGGGAAAAAAGTCAGCATTAGCACTTTGTTCTGATGGGACTGCTAAGGACAGGGTGACCTTCAAAATTTGGCAATATAATCAAAATGGCAAACAGCAGCCACTGAAATTAACACAGAAACTAACTTCAGCATTTTTTCCTGTTCAGAACTACTGAGATGTCACAGCTATGCAGAAAGCAGACCTAATTAAAACATTTTAGGAAACAACAAAATACTCTACATTCTTCCAGTTAAAAGTAAGAGAGATGAGACTCACATCTTTCCATGAGCAAGCCAACACTTGAGAATTCCTGAAAAGATGATAAGCCTTCATTCAAGGGCCAGACTGCAGTATTCTTCTCTATCTTGAATACTGAGTATTACTTACTTCTACAGGATATCTGGGGTAAATCACATTAATCTTTTTTAAGAACTGCTTCCATAGATTCTACTCAGGATAGTACTGTGCACTTATCCTAAGAATAAATATTTGCCATTTCTAAGTTGTCCTAATTCATAGCCAAGATGTGGCTGAATACAGAAAATAAAAAAGCCAAACACAGCTCTTGTAATTTAAGGAGGCTTCTGCACAAAACAGAGAATTTTGCAAAGTAAGAAGAAGAAAAAGTTTCAAACAGAACTCTGCCATGTTGATTGTGCTAATGGGCTTCAGTACACTGGGAAACTGTTTACAAGTATATTATTGATGTTCCTTGCTAATGATCTCACTTCTTGGATTTGACTCCTGACTACTCTATGTCATTCCCAAGTAGCCTGTATCACAACACTCTTGAAGCTGAGTGGATGGGATTTTTGTTTTCACTATTAAGACCCCAGAGAACTGCAAAAACTAAAAAAGCCGTTCAATAGTTAAGGTTCCACTTAAGGCCCTGTTTGTTTTTTTCACAAATACATCGCCTATTTCTCTTCTCACCGGGAACGAATAAGCAATAGAGAGAACAGACCGATATATCTGTCAGCACTAGAGACCAGCCTCAGGATTTCCACAGTAGTGAAAGACCTAGGGGACCTTTAATAGGATCTCTCTAAAACACCTGGGAATCTAATTGCCACTGTCTGTGAAGAGTGTTAGGATCCTGAGTGTTTTGAAAACTCCATGAGGTACCTCTACATCTTCAGGAGCTTAAATACCTTGTAAAACTTGCCATAAGGCCCTCAGCAGGTAGCCTCAACAGCCTCATATGTTCCTTGGTACAGGCAAAGAGAGATAAATAATGGTATGTTTTGATCAGAGCAGTAGCAAACATTCAGTGTCTTATGTATTTTTTTCCCTTTTACAAGGAGAAGTTGATGACAGAGCCAGGTATTTCTTTGATGCAAAGCTATTTATTTTCAAAAATATATATATGTCCTATTCCCCCGAACACAGTGGGAAAACAGCAGAAGCTCAGTGCAGTGTGTTGCTTTTCTGTAGCCTGTGCTGAAGGGCTCCCTCCTACCTTCCTTTCAGGGTCATACTGTCTCCATTTCCTGCCCATCCTCCCTCTTCCATACTGGCTCTGTTTACTCGCTCTTTCATCTATGGCACTCAAATGTTCTTGTCCTCTTCCTCCATAAGGATGATTTTCCCAGTTTCTGGTTTTGTATCTGTTCCATAATGAAAGTCCTTTATTCACATAGCTCAGCTCCTGTCTAGTCTAGCCTTAGCTTATATTTTATGGGGTCTATGACTTCTGATATTTATCCTAAATGTGTGGCAGCTCTCACACATAGCACCGAAGAGGTATCCTTCACATAAAGCTACAGGTTGTGTACTTCTTAAAGATCCCGTCAACATCCAAACAGCTTTGAACCCAATACACTAAAGATTTCACTCTTGCATTCACATTTCAAGGTATGTTTTAACAAAAAGCACCTCATTAAAACCTCATGTATTAGCATTTTACACAACTTGGGACTTGCAAGAACAAATTTTACTCTGAATTGAAACAACCAAGTTCCTTGCTACTTTACTTCCTAACATTAACTTTGTATCCTCATTTAAAGATATTCTACATCAGGAAAAGAAATTGTTAAGAAAAGTATGGCAACAAGGAGACTCAAGTGTATGATGGGAAGGTGCAGCTCACAGCCAAGCTTTCTCTGTAAGGAGGAGTATGTAAATGCAAAGCACAAAGCCAGCCTGGAATGCATTTTGATCCATCTGAACTTTAGTAACACATACAGTGGCATAGCTGAGTCTGCACCAGTGCTGCCAGTAGCACAGACAACGTAGCTGATAACACAAACCATGGACATTTCTCCTAGAAATGGATTCACACATAGTTCTGTCACAGATTGCTGCTGTGGAAATCATGGAAACCTCCTTCCTGCACATCAAATACTGCAATCAGTAAAAGCACCAGGTACTAAAAAACAAACAAAACTCTCTTTTTCACCTGAGGCAAAAGCCAAACCTTGCTACTGTAATACCCAAATGGGTATAATACCCAAATGGAAATAATTAGTCCTTGGCTTTTCAAATGTAAAACCAAATAGGTTACTTTATATGCAATTAAAATTATACCACACACTGACAGTTGTGAAAATTTTCAGGCTGTAAGCACCAGTTCCTAACAGAATATTGGTGATTATTACTGCACTCAAATATTTTATAAATAATATCTGAGAATACACTAAGATTTATAAAGTTCCTCAACAGGCAAAAAGCACCTCTCCTAGGTAGAGACTGCTCTTGCTATGCCAATATGATAGAGTATCATGAAGCATCTTAAAAATATCCAGCATCTTTTTAACAGGCTAAGGTTACTTCATTCACTTACTCTCATTTTGAAGGCATGTGAATATGACTGTTTTCAACAAGGAAACACCAACACCACCTACCATAACTCTTCTTACTTTATAGTGTCCTTATCAAAAGTAATGCAGAAAACCCCCTGGCATTAATTGTTGTTATGCTTTTTTAAGGGCTGATCTGAAGATCAGAGAGAAACCTTTAAGTATGAAGAAGCCTTTTGTTTGATGATGTTTGGGCTCAGCATGACATCTTTTTTCTATGTCCTGCTTTTATTTTGAAAGCAAGATAACAACAAAACTGCAGTTAGACCTGGATAATAAGTGAAAAATGCAGGGAGTTGAAACATCACACTTCTCATTAGTGACAGTCTGCCTAGCAAAATGAAAGGAATCATGAGCTGTAGTTAAATACTACTTCAGTTTAACCCTCCACTAGTTATCAAGTAATTTCATGAGGATATTTTCAAGGGGGAAAGTCAAATTGACAGCTTTATATGATGAAGACACATAGAGCAGTAGGAGATAACAAAGTTTATTGTTTCAAGAAGGCTTTTTTCCCTTCCCCTTCTGGAACCTCTTAGTAATTAAAACATTCATCGTCAATCTGGTGACAAGACATTTGAGCTTGATTTAGTTATGGATTGCTTTGGTTTTGAACCAAAAACAACAATGACTACATGGATGTTCACACTGTCTTTTCTGTTATCCTTCCTGAGTATTTTCTTGTCTATGTGAGTGGTGAGAACAGAAATAGAAAAAGGAAGGGAAAAAAAATGCTGATGGAAAAAGAACTGCCTTGAACAGGAAATAAGAAAATCACTTAAAAATCAATAGTTCGTGGACAGAACTAAAATATGTAAAGGTCCTGGAGACCAAACATTAAGGAAAAAGATAAAGGGTGATGAAGCAGTATATCAAAACCAGTCAGGCCTGCAGCATGTTTGACACTGAATGAAAAGACTAAATTCTCTAGTGCTGGAAATAACCAGGGAACAGGAGTCAATCATGGCCAAAATCTTTTCCCTGGTGATCAGCTACTGAAAATTCAGCGAGGCACTGGGGAATTCCATCAAATGAAAACTGTGTTTTCGCTGTATTCACACACAACGTGGGGACCAAAAGGTTGCCACCATAAAAGAAACACAAAAGCATTTTTCCTAACAGTGCAATGAAATTGTCTGCTCAGAATCCACAACACTTTTAAACAAAACCAAGAGCAAACACAAATACAGTGCTATATTAAGAGAGGGAAAGAATTAAGTACCTAAGTTAAGGGCACCCTTCCAATCCTTAACTCCTAGCTCTAGCTTAGAAATCAGAGCTCCAAAACAGTGGAGCAAAAGCAAAAAGGAAAAAAAAAATTAAAAAGAAGTTATCAGGGACCTGGAAAGATTTCCTTTTAAAGAAGAACTGATGGTTTCAGAAATGCCTAATGACCAGATTTGGGGAGAAAGCAACTTTTCACTTCCAAACTAACTTGGGCCTTGTCTACACTTCAGATGCAAAATCACCTGATCCACTGGATAGACTCTCACCTCCAAGGAGTGTGGTGCAGAGACTTTGAAGTGAGCTAGACCACAACCCAGAAGCATATACTGCATGACAGCACTGGCCTGAGTTACTACGTCCTTCTAGTTTACTGTTCAAACACAGGCTACTGCATCTGCCCAGCACCACAACACTTTGCAGCAGCATCACAGCCTTGCAAATTCAGCATGATGTGCACTGCAGCATCTATTCCCATGGACACACAATAGCTTGTGTTTCATTGCTCTGGGATTAAATTTTGGTTCCTGACAATGTTTACAAATGTGTGTGTTAAGATATAGGCAGACTCCTAAAAAATGCCCCATGAAGTTTAAAAAAATTGGTCACAATTTTTAGTGATTTTTATGGGTAAAAACCTCACAGGCAAAGTTACAAACAAAATAGAGACACTTTAAACCAAATATTGGGCAATAGCAGTTCATCTAGAGCTGACTAGAAATGTGGACAAGAATGGAAGGGGAAATGCAGGTAAACACACTGAGGCAAAGGAATACAAATACAGGAGTTACAGAGAAAAAGGAAGGGGGCAAAGGTTGTATTTACAAAACACCACAAGAATGGTCGTGTGGGTCAAGCGGCTAAGTGCAGGTACTTTGCAGCATGCACATGTAAATCAGTTCCAAAAGACATTAGTTTAAATGAGAAGTATGATTGGGAGGGAGGAAACCTCTCATTCTACCATAAACTTCTCCTTATTTCACTGAAGCATGAACACAGAATGAAGGGGGGTTCAGTGAAAACCTCATTATTAATCAGCCCTGTGGATAGTACAGTATGTATAACCCCTGAGATTCACACAGGCACCTGCCTCCAGATTGGCTGCGTATGGGACAATTTATCATAAGTGAACATGTAGGAGTGGGGGAAGACACAATGGTCATTGCCTGCACTGGAATTTATGATGGAAAGGAAAGTTAATTAAGTTCTGTGGTCAGTGCTAAAGGGAAAAAATAGAAGAGCTCCCAAATGCAATTCCTTGCTGGAACAGATATTTTGGCAGACTTTCCTAATTACTGTATTAAACTGTTAATTTGGCAAGAGAGAACTAATTTTATCCCAGTAAGTTTTCAGGGGAAAATGCATAGAAACAAAAAAAGTTGTGTCATCTGGACTTTCGTTGTCAAAAATAAAAGTAAACCTGGCATACTCTGCAGCAAACACCACTATAGCATAGCACTTAACTGAGTGGCAGAGTGTGAGCAATAGCAGGGAGAGCAAAGTAAGAGGCATCTGAAATAAATGGGAATGCACTAGATTAAGGAAAAATGCAAGACAACTATACGTGTAACCACACTGGGCTACTACAATTCATAATGCAGGGTAATTCCATGAGAAACATCAAATGACTAGCAGAGCCATTATTCCTTTGTATGATATTATCTGAATTTTTCTAGTTTTAACAAACAAATACATTCTTTTTATGTTGCATTCTTATATATTCTTAAGTATATATATAAAACATCAAAGTGATAAATAATCCTTATTAAGACCCAAAATCCTCAGGGCAAGACAAACATCAAGTACAATAATTTAGTCAACATCCACTCCAGCCACATGACCTGAGCTATCTGTAAGATCCACGGTTTAAGGGCCTTACATGGCCCCAGTTCTGAAGCCAATTCTAAAACGCTTGATTAGACATGGGCATGAAACAAGGTAAGGATCTGCATTCACATGTGCCAGATACAGTTACAGACCAGAGCTTTGCTTGCAATAGAATAGGGACCAACCTCAAGAACAAGGACTGTTTCTGGTTATTTTTCCATGCTATTTATCACTCCATTTTTCATGAACATGTTCCCTGGTGGACTTGCATTTCCCTTGAAGAAGAAGTTGATCATAATCCCAAAGCTCCTACCAGTGCTAAGAAGCAGTGAATTAGTGCAAGGCAGAAAATAAAACTGTGCAAGTCCAATCACTATGAATAAAATCTGTAAGCCACTCCTGACTAGCTATCAAAGCCAAACAGGATAACCCAGTAGTCAAAAAGATCTGAGAAGAGAGAAGTCCTGGATATGCTACCCCATGAAACAGATACACAAAATAAAGGTGGAGCTTTGCAAATTTATAGCTGATAGGTGAAAATGGGATCCAAAACATAGAAAAGTGTTCTTTGCTGCACAAATATGGCCTCAAATTTAAAAAAAAAATCCACTCCCTGGATAGGCAGAGTATCTTCAAAAGCTACAGCATGACGACTTACTTATGATAGCTCATCTCAGTAACACAAATTGTTAAGCAGCTTCCCAAGACAGGCATCAGGAAAAAAAAAAAAGCCAGTGATTTATGAAAGGATAGCAGTTGTAGTTTTTCTTGTATTTACTTGCTGTGTTCAGGCAAAAGCTCTTTGTTGGACAATCCTGATCCTTTCAACTTCATTAAAACACAAGTTCAACCAAATAATTTTTGCTAACAGATCATAAGTGCATGCAAAGGATCTAAAAATCCATCCCTTGACCCTGATGTGCAAAGAGAACAGGGGAATAGACTTCTGTTTTATTTAACCTATAAATAAAAAATTTAAATTTGAAAAAAAAGCCTTAAAAATCAATACAAGTACATGAAAAAAAAATCAAATTAAAACTAAAGAAAACATTCAGCTACAGTGGATTTAGTAAAGGAGGAATGATTTTTGTTTGTTTAATTTTTAAGCCTTTAATCCTTTTCAAATTAAGGCTTTTTCCATAAGAAGCAAAATCCAGTGGGCAAGAACACTTGGTATCTTCAAGTACACTTTTTTTATGGTGAAACATTTCATTAAAAAAAAAAAGTGACTTTTACTTACAAGGATTTCAGGGTATATAGTAGCATTATTAGTATAAAACTTCACTAAATTACATCATTTTAGGTTAATGATTAAGTGAAAATTACATGGAAAACTATATGCACATTTAGTGATAGGATTTGGCCCTCTACTTCATTTTTCTTATCTGAAGTAGAAATAGAGAATTTTTTGCTTAATTTTAATTCATGTCCATGCCTTAAACTGTTTTTTACTTGACTTTCAATGACTACAGTGTATGAAACCAAAATATATTCCTCTTTATACATATTTTATAATTTGTTTCAAGTCAAATCTTAAAAGGTATTTAACTTTTTCTCCTGGATCCTGATTTTAGTTAATGGCAGTGGAAAAGTCACTGTCCTTGATCTAGAATTGTTTAGTAAGAAGGAGTCAAGGCTAGAGGCACATGAAAACATGTCAATCAGATGTAATTGCTCTCTAAAAGAAACCCTATCAAACTGAAGAACGAGAACTAGCACTGAACACATGGATTTACTGCAACACCTAATCTATTAATGAGCTCAGCTTGTTATTTTCAGGCTCACTGTTCAAAAAGTTCAACATAAGAAACATGAGAGTGAAGGACATATTGCTTAAAGAGTAGTAGAGAATATTTACTACAGGTGGAGCCAGTAATGTCACCTGTAGTTAAGGTTTCCCAACCATTTCCCATGACACTTCCCTTGGCACCATGTCTAGCTTTAACTGCTTGGGCTGAAATTTTCTATACAAAATGTATAGAAGAAACATTCTTCTTCATTAACAAAGCATATGCCTAGTTGTGTCTTGGCAACCTACTACCCTTAACAGTTACCATCCCTGACTGCAAAAGTATATGCAGTTGATTTAAAGAAATGTTCCTGATGCTGAAATCTGAGAGCATAAATTGATATGCTAATTTGATCTCTATTGAGATCAATGGGAAGGGATCGGTACAAGCCCCCCTTGTTAACATTCTAATGTCCACCTCTGCTTCAGGTTGCAAACTAAATGCCCAGTAGCACAGGAGAGTATTAAGTATGCTCCTGATGTACATCTTCTCTTTTCATTCAGCAAAATGAATTCTTATGATCCATAGCAAAAAACGAGTATTATCTCATACTCAAGACAGATGAATGACTGAGAACTTCATTTGACTCCTCCTTTACCAAAGGATCTTGAAAGTTCCTTTGAGGAGCTTAGATGTAGATTCAATAAGCAAATGCATGAATTTGGGAAGCAAATACTATAAAAGAAGATGTATTATTTAATGTAAAGAGTAGCATTGGTAAGAAATCAAACACACAGACTTGGATTTTCATGAGCTGGGTCTTGCTTACATCATAATGTTAAACCAATCAGATCAGAGGTTCTGAAACACATTTTTCTCAGGTCACCTTGGCAAAAAGATGGGTTAATAAGTAGTGCTTCTTATGAGACACAGTCTGGTTGGGGTTTTTTTTGATATTGCCATTGTAAACTATTTTAGTCACTAGGGGTAGTGAAAATGCCTTTAATCTCTTCTGTTTTTTTCCTGGGAATTCATTTTTGTTTAAAAGGTCTAAAGTTCATTTGAAGGTGATGAGTAGCTTTAGAGACTTGAAGTAAAGAGTCTTCACTGTACAGGAATGTCCTCTTAGCCTGTTCAGGATTTTCCAGCTATAGTAATCTGTGACTGCATTAAGAGCCCAAGTGGCTGAAAAGAAGATGTGAGGAATGAGACAACTCTTAGTAGAAATTAGAACAATTTATTAAAACAGAAAAATTGGAAAATTGCAAAAATTAGCAAAATATAAAAATTTGGGATCCTAGTGGCTCAGGAGGTATGCCCCAGGAGCGCAGGGATTTGAGATCTTCAGGCTTAGACAGCACTGGACCTCAGGTAGAGAAAAAAAAAAAGGGCTTGCAGTGCTAGGCTGGTCAAAAAGAAATATATTTCTAAAGGCCCCTGAAAAGGGGTAGGTTTCCCTAGCACGGAACTTAGCAAGCTGGAGAGGAAGGGAAAATGAGAGGGCGTGTCTTTCTTTTGCTCCCTTTTATAGCTTTTGCTCCGCCCACAGTCCACCCACAGCCCGCCCCTTTGGTTTAAGGTGATTGGTGTTTTCCCTTTGACAGATTATCTCTGTCCACCAATCATTAAAATTCAGGTTGCTATGGAACTTACAGGGTAATCGCTGTGGGGGCTGTGCTGTTTGTTGGAACTGACGTTTTGAAATATTCTTTGGAACCAAAGTACAAGTAAAAACATAAAAAAAAATACATCCAACACATCTTAAAACACTTGTAAAAGTATACAGTAAACATAGGACAGATAACTCTTATGGTGTACAAGTGATTAATGTTTGAAAAGGGATTTTAACTGAGGAACTTTTAACTGGGGATTTTTTACTGGGAAGGGCACAAATGAACAGCTTGGAACGAGTGAAAACCAAAATAATAAAACTTGATTTGTGTACCTGGGCTGATGGGTTAATTTTAACATTCAGTTTAAAAATATTTAACTCAAAATTAATTAAAGCACTTAATATGCAAAGACCAAGCACTAATAGGGATTTTATGTATGACAGAAGAGCATGCCCTTTGTGTTCTGAATGTCTCATTTGTAATTTCTGGAAGTGTTAAAAGCTTCTACACCTGACCAAAATCAAGAGGAACTCCACCAGTAAACAAACATTATCACATATTCCAGTAAGCATCCTGAAAAAAAATCAGGTCCTGAGCAACACAATTCCTGGGTAAGTCTATAACCATCATTCTGCAGTTCAACCCTCTGTTTGTAAAATGGGCATACAACTTTCTCCTTCTACAGGTTTCATGAAAATTAATGTATAACATTTGAGAAGCATTTTGCATGACAGTGGTGAGCAGCCCAGATAAGCCTACGTGGAAGTGAAATCTTCTCTAATTAGAGCAGGATATGAGTATTTCCCAGATAATATAAGTTTGGGCCACACATTAAACAACGACAGTAAAATGCTGAACTCAGAGAACATAACCCATCTGTGCAGTGAATGAGGTGGTGGAACTGTAGGCAAAAAACTAGCATGTGATCCAATAATTAAAGACTGTTCATGAAACATTGCCACAAAGTGGGGAAATGCTTTTAAAGGAGCAACCTTAAGGCTGGCATTTCCTGACTTGAAAATTTCATTTAGCATTTCCTTAACATTTTCAATATTTCTTAAAAAACATAATATAGGCCCACTTGGAATAAGCGCATGCATATATTAGATTAATATTTTCTAAAAATCCTTTAGCATTTCCTGGGAAAGACTGCTCTTTCTCCTTCTATCCAACAAATTATGTTTTAACAGTTATACAGATATAAGGACTGCTTTAAGGAATTATGCAGTTCAAGATTCTTGGTTTAAATTTTATGGTGCAAAGAACAGGCTGTTTTATGTTTGTGGAAAATAAAGGAAATCAGGAGAAAAAATGAGGAGGCTTTTCTGCTTGCCTGACAACACACTTCCATTATGACCTGAAGACTCTCCAATATCCAACCCAAATCCTGTAATGCTCCTGTAAATGCTAAAAAAAGATGTAATTTGCATGAGTTTGTATGCTAGACATTTTTATATCAATGTTAACTCACTGAGAAAGACAGAAGCTCAGTTTGCAATCCCAGAAGAATGAGTAAAGGACAACTCAACTGAATACTGCATAAGGGCATAAACTGTGGTGTCTCCTAGTAAAACCTAACCAGTGCATGCAGCTGTTAAACAATGCAGTGCAAGGGAGCTTGTGTGGTGAATCTACACAGATGCATGGACTTCAGTTTTTCGAAGGCAAGTCATGCTATGATGCAAAAATACCATGCACAGGAGAGCTTTTGTCTACGCTCCAGCTCACATGAGGCTCATTTTCTAGATCTGAAGAGAGAATTTTTAATAAGTCATGTCACCAGTAAAGGGTACACAAAACTCAGTTTGTCCTTCCTCTATAGTTTTTCTACACCTGCAACACATCTGTCAAAATTTTGTTTTGAGAATCACTAGTAAGAAGCAAAAGTCCATTAGCAGACAAAAAGCTTGTCTGAGATCTAAACTAGCACTCACAAAAGTCAGTTGGCATGGGATTTGATTTCTATAGGAACATTTCCCCAGCCCACAGGCTACTACAAAATCATCAATCAAAGGACTTGATCATTTCAGCTGTATTTGTATTGTTTTACAGAGCATGCCACAAGACAAAAGACAGAAGTAATTGAGACTTCTCACCAGTTTAGTATCATTCCTAAGACAAGTCATCATTCTGTTGGGTATCTGGCAATTTACAAAAGTTAAAAAATAAATGTCCTTCCAGGCAGGTTATGTCACATAGTGGACAACTGTGTGTTCTTGCACTTCTCTCTTAGGAATATGCCTCTGGCTGGATTCATAGACAGAATACTGGAAAGAATATTGAGTAATATTAATAACTGCCCCTAAATACCTTTGGCAATGGGGATCTAGGGAACTGGTTATATAGTTTAAATTTAGACACCCACTTAAGTGATTAAGCTAAGCACTTGTACTGAACAGGACCAATCAGAAGTCTTTAGAAAATGTTAATAAAATTAGCCTTTTGGGTGTACCATAGAATAAACTGATAATCAAGTGAGGAAGTACATAGCACAGCATTAAGGTAGAGATTAGAAATTTCTTTGCTGTACCACTGCTGTTCCATCCCATCTGTGTTCAGTACCAGTGTAAGAAAGCTCAAAGATTTATATGACTCTGATTGAGTTTAGAGTTATACAAAACAGTAACATAGCAAAATGCAAGGGTGATGCAAGGTAGAACTATTTTTCAGGTCATCAGAAAACTGGGGGGTGGAAATTAGCATTTATTTCATGTCTTACTCCTAAGATTCATATCTGTCACGTCTCCTGCAGTGTCATCTTTCACCTCCACCTTCATGAACCTGCACACCAAGTAGTTGCTCAGCAGGACCCTGCATCCCCAAGCCAGTGCAGCTGGCACCACAAGTCACAGGGCAGGAGAATTGATGCAGCTCTATGCAGCCCTGGAAATCATCTGCTCTCCCCAGGCAACTCCATAGCAAAAGGTGCTTCCTATGCCAGACTTACCTGAGCAGCAGCCTGATATCGACCAGGTTTCAACAAAAATATCACAGAATCAACTTTCAGAATATGAGAACATAATCATGTTTAGACACCAGCAGATCTCTGAGACCCCACTGCAGAATTCATATGCTCCTTTATTACCAGTTTGCTTCTAAAGTAGCAAATACATAGATTTCTATTTCTATAGGGTCACAGAAGAACATACAAACTTATTACACAGTTCTGATACATTTCAGATAGTAACTTTATACAAGCAACAGATGTGATTTAATAGAAGCCAACTGCCTGCTTTTCCACACAGGAATCAGAGGGTTTGAAAATATCTTCATAGAAAGAGAAGGCAGGAGGGAAGGCAACAAATCTTCTGTTGTCTGATTGCTGTAAAACATGCTATCATTGAAATACATTTAACTAGTCATCTTCTGTTTGGGGAATTCACAGTGAGTGAGTTCCAGTTCATTACTTTGAGGGCTTGTGGTGCTATTGTCAGGGCCTCAAAACCAGTAAGATGGCCTAACCCTCAGATTAGAGAGGCTACAATAGCAGAAAGGCAATTATACTGTAGGAGAAATGTTGTCCACTAATCAGCTAGCAATCAATTACTAGAAAGAGAAGATAACCCCATTCCCACTCAAGCTCTTCAGTATTAATAGTGCCATCATGTAATTACTTTAGGCATGGGCAGGTGCATGAAAGGACAGACTCTATAGTACACTGCATCTAAGATTAATGAGTTCTGTCAATCTGCCCAGCAGACATCTGATTCTTCAGCTTTATGCAGCCACTAGTTTTACACATGCCTCAAGGGGCTTTTTTCTGAAAAAAGCAACTACTAATTTAAACATATCCAAAAAATATACTTTTTTTTTAAATCCCCGATTTTACCAGTAAGACTGTACCAAAAAGATTTCTAATGTGATTATTGATACACCATATTTCCCTATAGCAGTTATTCTTTACTTTAGTCAGAGTAATGAGTGAAACACAAGGTCCTACAAGCATATAAAACCTTTTAGGAAAACTGACAGCACACAATCCTGCAGTCACGACATCCTGAATTTCACTCACACAAACAATTCCAATAAGTAAAAAAAGAGAGAGAAAAAGAAATGTTTCAGTAAATAAGTCACTGCTCAGAAACCAAGACAAAGCAAATACAGAAGCACATTACTGCTAAGTTAGCAAACATGCTGAATGAGCACAGCTGCCAAAAGCAGAATCATTCTCTGTGACAAGGTACAGCCCACGGAGTTAAGTCAGAGATACATAGGTCTATGGGTCAAGAGAGATATAGCTTAAAACAGAATTTCTAACTGGAAAGTGGTTGTTTTTTCCTTTAAGTTACATCTAACTGGAGTAAGCAGTAAAGCCAGTTTTTAAAGAGTTTTTAAATTAAACACTACCTATTTTTAGAAACATCTTCCATGTTTGGGAGTTGCATGAAAAACTCCCATCCCCAGAAAAATATGACTCATTCAGGATTTTAAGAAACCTTCACTCTTACTAAAACCCTGTTTCAAGAAGTTGCTTAAACACTTGCTTAAATCTTTCAAAAATAATCCAAGATATTTAAAGTCATTTAGCTGCTTAAACATGCAGACAGTCTCTCAAAGATCCTCTTAGACGTCTCTCTGAAAGTTCAGACTCTTAAATACCTTTGAAAATCTGGCTCAAAGTACTTGGTTGTACACACACACAGCCCTCATGAAATAGCACATTGATCTCCATTTGTATTTTTAAGTGCAATCATTCAATAATAACAATAAAATAATAGTAAAAAAAAAAAAGGAGGGGGGGCTGGACTCAAAATCAAACATGCAAATACTGCAGCTATGGAGGTTACCACTCATCAGCCAAATTGCATTAACTAATCAGTTAATGGTCCACGTCTGTGAACTGCAAAATCTTAACCTACTAAAATACACAGGAGTGATGAAGCATTAATTTGTTTTTCTCCCACTGACCTGGGTTGAATTTGATCCTAAAGCACAAGTGCAGCTTCTGCAATACCAATCTCACTGATCTCAATGGTCTGGAAACAATCTTTCTTTCTTTTTGTTTTTCAAAGTACTTCTTCCAAAAACTTAAGCCCTTAAATATGAGCCTAAGCCAAAAACATGAAAAAGTTTTTCTCAAAGCTTTTCTGTGACAGGTACAAGAATTAACCTATTTATTTCTCTCCAAAGTCAGTGTCATCCTATTTGTTCCTTTTCTGTCACTTCTGTTTGATTATGGAAAACAGCTAGCGGTACCTACTTTTTTACCTTCCATTTAATGTCACAATTGACCACCCATGAAATCTTTCTCAAGACTACATTTATTGGATACTAGATTCTGCTAATTAATTCTCTGGATTAATTTCTTCTGAAGTAATGCTATCAATTGTTTCCAGTAAAGAAAAAGCAGGCCAGCAGTAACTTGATTTTCACATAAATGGATTAAACTTACACAAATGCAGTGGCTGAAGATATCATTGATCCATGTTCATTGGCTGCTGCTGCTGTTTCAATTGTTATTTGATATGGGAAAGGACAACAGAGTGGGAAACGGTTTTGATCTGAAGCAACTGTTTCTAAGAAGATACCAGCAACTCTCACAATACATAACTTACAAAATGTATTCTATGCACTGAAAAGCACTAATCCTTAAAATTGTAACTATTTCTGAAACTCATGGTTTGTTCCTGAAAGATGCTCAAGTTGACAGAAGACGTTTGAATTGAGGCCACTCAATATGCAATAAAAATGTGTGGGAATTGCCAGGGAGAGGAACTATTCTACAAATTGAAAAAAGGCAAAAAACATTAAATGTCCTTGAAACTATGAACTGGATATCATCAGTTAATGATTTAACATAGAAAGGGAATGACTGCTGCACTAGTCAACATTAAATGCTAAGGAGAGACCTTCGAAGACATAATGAAAACTTAGGGATACCTCTCTTTCTGAAAGCTAGTGGGAAATCATCACCAAACTTGGGTTTTTTTCTATATTTGAAAATACCCTCTTTTCAATTTCTTGTAAAGATACTCTTGGAAATACTGGTTTGGCATGTTTCATTTGTTATGTAGTGAGTGTTGCATGGTGGCATAAAATCCAGATGTCCACTTTTGAACACCTTTCTTGACTTTGTTCAACTTTGACCACAAAATAAAGCTGAGTAGTTTTAGGGTTGGTTCAGTTCATGTCAGCTGACAAGGTGTTCAAAGGGTATCAGAGAGGCTATTCCTTTCAATCTTCCAAGGTGGGAAATGGACTGGACTGGAAAAAGAACTGACTTTTCTATTTAGATTCTGCTCTTGTGCTCTCTCTTTACCAGCATGACTTGTCACTGACAGAGTAGGCAGTTTTTAGCAAGAAGGTGCAGGAAATTAAAGTTCAAGAAAAGAAGGAATGAAAAGTGAGTGGAAAACAAATCTACAAAGATTATTGAAGATACTACTGAATCCATACAAACAGGATTTCATCTCATTGAGTTTTATGTTTGATAGCAGGCATTCCTAAATTTATTTCAGTCAGCTACTGCCATGAGCAGCACTAAATAAGCAGCAGATAAACTACTATCACTTCCTCTCTTGTCTTACCTCAAAACTTTCTGCTGTATAACCTCACTCCCTCTGGCCCAGAATGCCAACACATGCCCTTAGCTACCTGCACAGGTTCTTGCAGGTGTTGCCAGTGCACCAGAACACACACAGAGAATAGAAGCCCACAGGCATAGAGTACAGCTCTATGACTGGGAAGCAGTTCCCACATCACCTGTACTATGCACTCTTCAGTGTGGGAATGAATTTCCACAGATTTGCCTGGGACACTCACAGACAAATTCTCATTTATTTTGCACATCTCATTCCCACTGGCTTCTAGAGACAAAATGGGTTAAATATACACATTTCTGTCACATCAGAAAGTAACCCTAAATTGTGCTTTAAAGGATTTAGGTGGCATTATTTGGCTTGCCTCTGCAAAACTTTTGCATCTATCTTGAAACATTTTGTTTCATCTTTGCTGATGGTTTTACCAACAAATCTAACATTGAAATGCATTGCCTCTGCATCTCATACAGACTCTGGGCAATATCAAGCAACCATTCTTTGGTATTTTTATTTACACAATTTTAGTAAAAGCACATTTTTGCATTGCAGAATCTTCTGAAGCTGCACAGAACTTCAGTATTTTTTAAAATTTGCTATAAATTCAGATAAATCCCTACGTTTCTTAATAATTAACATGTACTAACTATTTAAAATATTTTCATACCTGTAATATTTACAGCCAGAGAGGTCTTCACATACTGTGTTTTTCATTCTCAGTAATTCATTAAGTAATGTTATGGTATAAAGAAGAATCTACCTCGATATTGTGAGCATTAATATTACTTTTTTATTGAACTGCTTAAGCTGTCAGTGTTTATGAAAAGGCTATTATTGTAGGAAACTCGCAATGTAAGTCAAAGTATGTCATGGTAATAACAAAAATAAGACTGACAAAGTTTCTAACTGTTTCAGCTTCTGCTCAGCAGAATATCACCAACTGCTTAATATACTCAGTTCATTTGATTAATTAGCTTCATAAATTAGTGCAAATCATCCTTTTATCTCTGTGGTATTAGCAGCTTTCTGTTTTGAACACGTACTCTGCCTGCAAAAATAGTGGTTGCTTTTTTAATAAGTCTGCTCCTCACATAAGAGTCACATTTTCAGAATCATATCTATTAACCCATGAACAAATAAAAATAAATAACTATTAAAGTACTATTTTTACTCATGTCAGCCTTGCAGAGACAGTAGCTAAAGAAAATCAGGACAAATTCAACAGATGCATTATGAAGAATTAGTTTTATAAGACAAACGCAAACCCCAAATCGAATCATTCCATGAGCAAAAGAATTTCCTGTATTCTGCCTACAAAAGATAAGGAGATTACCTGGCTATAAGTGAAAGCAGAGTTAGACCTACTGAAAGTGTTATTTGTGATAATTATGCTTGAGCTAGAAAGCATCTGAGCCTGAAACTCAGAGACCATTTGAGATTGCTGAAGAAGCAGTTCAGAAATTCATCTTTGACATGTCATTTCTGCAAATGTAATGGGGAATCACAGACAGAAAAAAATAAAGAATCTGCTCCTATTTTAGCACTACATTTTTCACAGTACTGTTTAAGTATACAGCAAAGGCTGAAACATTATGAAAAAGAAATAATCTAACCTTGCTGTATGTACTTACTTACCATATCATCAGCCAACTTTCTTTCAGCCAGCAGAAGTGAACTGAATTGTTGAACAAGGATGGTGATGTTTTAATTCACGCTTCTCCTCCCGTTTGTCCCATTATGAACAAAATATTTACAGACCTATTTCATTATGCTTCACATTTCTCTTTAAAACCTACTTACACCGCACCCTCCAAAGAGCACAACTTTCCCTTAATGGTCAGTACGGAACACCACTTCTGATCAGCTTTTTCAATCCTTTTGTGGGCACCAAAAAGCCCCAAACAACTTGTCTTACTTGTCAGGTGCTAGAATAACTCACACTTCCTTTTCATCATCCATTTCTACTCAATGTAGCTATATGTAAATTATGAAAGAAAACAAATTTCACTTTTTGTGGAAAGCTAGAGAGCTACTGTTTGTAAAAATACCTCACCTGCACAGTAGGGTGAAAGCAGTTAGAGTTTCCAAATCCTTTCAAAAGAGAAAAAAAAAAGAATTTGAAGAATACTTCTTAAGACCACATGTTACAATTCATGCTTAAAATTACCCTTTTCAGGCAGTTAGCTATAGGGTGTACCAGAGGTATTTTCTATTAGCACAGAGTACTCACTGTAGTGGGCTTTGATCAACCCAATTCCTATCTGATCTACCTAATTTCTAAGAAAGTGTCTGTTTGCTGCATGGCTCCTCTGACAGCTAAGATCAGCTGTTAACATTACATGAATACTTTCCAAGTATCAAATGCAAGAGATTTCAAGCAGAATATTTTCAGTAACACCTTTTCTGTTTGGTGTACAGCTTTATTGAATTCCAAATTCAGTGTGCAACTCTCTTGTCTCATCAAACTTGAAGGAAGCAGACGTGAACCTGAGAAGTTTAGAACTGCACTGCTTGGGTTAATCATATGTTTATAAGCTTTAATGTGCCTGCTTTTATCAGACAGGCATATTTTATAAATAAAATTACACAGAGAATTGGAACTCTACCATAAATTTAATGCTTCATTATCATTATACTTTTTTCTTTTTTCTCTGTACCCTACTGATTGAATTCCCTCTATCTGACAACCATATTGGACAACTTTTGCTGACTGCAATTACTGGTTTGTTGTGATTTTTTTTGGTGGGTGGTTTTTTTTGGTTTTTTTGTTTGTTTGTTTGTTTGTTTGTTTGTTTGTTTTTTTGGTTTGGTTTTGTTTTTCATAACTAACCTGTTCCTCCAGAAGTGCTCTTGAAAGGAACTACACACCACTGGAAGATCCATTGACATAACTCTAAATAATAAACTGACAAAACAGGTAGGATAAGGACAAGAGTGAGGAAGATTTTAAATAGAAACGTGAAACTTCCTCTACAAATCCAATTGTATCATATGAAAATTCAGGTTGAAAGAGACCACGGGATGTCTCTAGCCCAAACTTAAGCTCACAGCAGAGACAGATTTGAAGTCAGATCAAGTTAAACAGGGCTTCATCTAACTCAATGTTAAAAACATCCATGGATGGAGACTGCCCAGTCTTTCTGCATAATCAATTCCTATGTCTGTCTGTCCTCAAGAGGAAACAGTATACCCTTACATCCAGTCAGAAATTCTATTTTTTTTCTCCAATTTATGCCTATTGTTTCTCCCCCTCTCACCATGCCCCATAGTCAACAGCCTGGCTCCACCCTGCTAGACCTCTGCTGTACTTGTCCCTGTTTATCAATGCCCTTCCTGTATTGAGGGGCACAAAACTTGGACCTAGTATTCTTGACGTGGTCCTCACGGCCTGTTGTGCTAAAGACAGATAAATTCTAATAATATTCTGGAGTGACCCTCTTGCCTCTACTGCCACATTTCTTCTATCTTTTAAAAAGCAGGTAAAAAGCTCGTAACAACAGCTCATTCACAGGTCAGCAGCAGAAGAGGTGTTACAGGCAGGTGCTCCGCCTGTAAAAGAAGTCTTTCAAAGGATGGTGGAGGACTTTGCCACCATGAATACATTTTATAGAGCCCTTTTTATTTTTTGGTTGGAGTTCTACATTGGAAAAAGGAGCAAGTTCCACAAACACCCACATCTGCTGTAGAAGGGCTTGCTCCTCCACACTGCCTTTTTTTGCCCAGCAACTGGAGGAGACAGGCTTAGTGTGTAAGGCAGCTGCTCCAAAAAAAGGCACCTGTTCCAGGCCATCTTTACTGATAGTTAACTTCATGCTTCTAGAATTTCTGCAACTTTTTAATGTATGTTACAGTATCACAGAATTGATTTTTTTTATTCCTTCTTTTTGTTCTCCCCCAACACCTCTCTACTCCCTTCAGTTTCAGGAGATCACGATTTTATATTCAAAGAAAACCATTAATAATAATCACTCAGAGAGATTTACCAAGGCAACCTGGAGGCTCCAATTCCCAAGTTCCACTGAATTTCTGAGGGAATTTGGCACCAAACTCCTTCGGGTTCTTTTTTAAAATGTCATTCTTAAATTAATATTGTGCAACTGGAAGTATTTGCTCGAGGTATAAAAAAACCACTGCTGTTCTGCTACTTTAATTTTCTAAACATTTCTTGTCACAGACTGACTCAATAGCCACATCAGGGTAAACCTAAGTGGAGTAAGAATAAGCTTCTCATTCAGTCACACAGTGCACTCCTGCTTGATTGGAATGGATATTGTACATAATATGTCCCTGCAGATGTTTTCTCCAGTGGGGCACATTGAATTTCATTTAAATGCCAAGGCTCAAAATCTAAAACAATGTGACTTTAACAAAAAATCTGATGAGGAATTTGATGAGAAAATGGCAAGAATTCCTGTGGCATTTGGGTAACAATTTCAAGCCTTCGTTTTAATAGAATAAACAGGATCATATTTCATTCAAAGCTGGCAATGAGATGAGCTTTGGGTATTACATTGATATAAACCAATAAAGAATTTGCAAATTTGAAGCACTAATTAACAGACACAATATTAAATGAAAAAAGTTTGCTCCAGGGGCAAATATATTTTGAAGACTTTAAACTTTTATTAAAAGACAATTTTGAATAGCTTCTTCTGCATTTGACTATTTTGTTAGTTTCAAAGAGGGGGAGTCTTATGTTTTAAACTACCATGTTTAATATAGTTGGAATATAAATGAATAAAATAACAGTCTCTCTTCTGCCTTTCTGAAATAATAACTCAATGTCATGTCACTTCAAAAGAAAAATACCACAGAAGTTGAACCTACACAGCTGAGAGCTGTGTAAGAGGATGTTAGTATTTTACCTACATTGAACTCAAACACTATTTCTATTGAATTTTTTTTTAAAGTCTTACAGTGCTGAACCAAAAAGCACTCATATTTAGAACCTGACCGTACTATTATGAGAGCCCCAGTAAAAATGTATAAACAACAACAACAAAAATTGGAACTTTTGGTTTACAGTTCACAAATGTAATAGTAGGAGGATTTTCTCTACCTAATTGCAATGCTGCACATAGTAGCCTTTTTGATACTACAATATCCAAGACTTATGTATCTAAAGACTCATACTTCAGAAAATGGGAATGTCAGCTAGAATATTAAGGAATGAAATCTATGAGACTGACCTTCAGATAGGATATTAGAGACTGTTTTTTGAAACAAGTGGTTATTTCATCCTAAGCATAATACCATCAAAATCTGCTGATGATAAAGTCACCTGCTCTGACAACTCAGCAGCTGTGCTTCACTTAAAAGCTGTCACATATTTAATTCATTAGCAAGCCAGCTACCTGCTTGCTTCAAGAAATTACGGATTTTTTTACTTCCAAATGTTAAGGTACTATTTTTTCTTTTACACTCTATGGAATAATTGCGCACCAGTATCTAATCCTATAATGGCAGGTCCATAGTACCTTATATCTTATCTTCAGTGATGCTTCCATTTTTTCCAACTACTTTCATTTTTCTTGTCTTTAATACAGTTGATTGTAGTACCTTTTTTCTTTCTTTTTTTATTTAAAGGAAAATTATGAGGTAAGTGTTTAGAAAGGTAATTGATCTGTAGTTTAGAGATAAAAGGCCTGATCTTTCCTTCTGATACTGAATGTGCATCAAAGTCAAGTTGAAGCACTTCACATGCACTGCTTAATGAAAACTTGTAGAAAATGGAATATAAAAAAAGCCATTAGCTATAAAAATAAATGACAGGAGGTTCTGCAACCTATTCACTGACAATTTGTGTATCACTTGGATTCAAAATCTATGCAATTACCATACAATGCATATATATTTACATACATGCAATACTGCCCAAGTTTTATGAACAACTATTTTGTTGTGTGCGTATGCCCATAACTCTGCATCTGAAAAATGCCCAGAATAATTTGGGGCTAGGATCCAAAGTGGGGAAGTCTGTATATTTTTAGAGAGTAGAATAGAAAGCCCACACAAAAATAAAAGCGAAGTTCGAAAGCAGAATGAAATCTGTTCCCCCTTCTCTACATCAATGCATATCTCAGAACTACAGGACATAACTCCACATTAGATTAGTGATCTTGCATTTACAAACAGAATATCCAAGCTTCCTCATGCTTCTATCCCAAATTCAAAGTCTGGTTCAAAAATCAAGGGAAAACCATCTCCTTTGGAGGCATAAAGGCACTGTGAATAAGAATACACATTCTCCATGACAGAAGTCAAAGCAGAAAGCTGACCCTATCCAGATACAATCTGGATGAGGGAAGAAAAAGAGACTCCCTGTCCTATGTGTCATGCTGGATGTGATCACACATGCTCCAAGACGTGCAGAGTAGGATAGTCATTGAACCACAGAATCGTAGAATAAGTTGAGTTGGAAGGGATCCATGACAATCATCAGGGTCCAACTCCTGGTCCTTCCTGCACAGGACACCCCAAAAGTCACACCATGTGCCTGAGGGCATTGTCCAAACACTTCCTGAACTCAGACAGGCTTGGTGCTGTGAGCACTGCCCTGGAGAGCCTGTTTCAATGCTAAACCACTCTGGGTTCCCTTAAACCTTTTCCTAAAGCCATGCCCACATAAGCTCACTACAGCAATCACTGTGATTCCACTGGTAACAAACATTATTTATTTGCTTAGAAAAAGAATGTGATGTGAACTAATGCTTCAGAAGCAGAGTGAAATACAAAGGCTGTTGTGCAGCTATTCCACAATAACAAGAAGCTATTAGAGAAATTACCTAATCACAAACCAAGAGAAAAAATTCAGGTATAGAGAGCAATTACAATATGGACAAATAAACACATGGCTGCAGTAAGCTAGAGAGGGTTATTACAGCTTCTCTCTGCTAATTCCCCCATTGTTACCACATTACTAAGGAATATGTTATCTTATATTTACCTTGAGTTAAGAGCAATCAAGCCTGCAGTTTGCAGTGTGGTGCTGCTAGTTCATGTTTTTGCTTTATGGATGCAGTAACTTGTTTGCCTACCCTTCTCATTACAGAATTAAATAACAGATCATTTCTCTATTAAAAAAAAATTCTGTATTACAAGCTATCTACTTCATATCCTTCCATAGTCCCCACTGCAGTTCACTAGTGAATGCAATTTTCCAAGGAAATCTATCATAGCTCTAATATGTAAGATAGTTATTGATCTGTAAGTGAAATTATATATGAGTGAAGACATTTGCACCTGTACCTGTCACATTATAAGACACTTCTGAGTAACTGATGGAAGGATTTAAGTATACTTATTGAACCTCCAATACAGTACTGAATCATTTAAAATACTACAGGAATGAGTGAAGGATCATGAACTGGAAGAACCAATTCAGCCTGCACTCCAAGGGGTCTAAATGCCCCAGGAGTACAGATGGAATACAGCTGCAGTGCTGGGGGTTGCTCAGCAATCTGTTTGCCAGTGACCACAAAAGCAAGTAAGGTATCCTGCTATGCTAAGAAAGGAAGAGGGAACCATACTGAAAATAGTAGCTCATTATCCAGTTCATCCCTTTACTATCCAAGGGAGCAAAACAACACAGATAAAGCAAAATCACAGACATTTTGAAATATAAAATTAAGTTTTGATGGGGAGGAGAAAAGTTAGCAACACTGCAATAAAAGGATCCCAAATCCAGCCCAAACAATCCAGGCAAAACCCCACAACACAAAACTGTGAAGACTCAACCATAGTGTATCCAGTTCCAGGTCAGCTCAGGCAGAGCACTCATGATTAACACAAAATCTTCAATAACACAGCTGGAAAACTTTACTGTAGAATGTAACACTGATCACAAATTTGAACCTTTAATTGTGAGTGAAATTTTTTAATTCCATTTAATTTACATCTTAAAAAACCAGGACTCTAGCACAGCAGAGGAAAAACATATATTTGTGAAGCAATTTCTGACAAATGTATCCATAAATATTAGATCTTTCCAAATTAAAGCTGCAGTAAATACGATTGGATGTCACTTCCTTTACAAAACATCCACATTTCTTTATACTACTAGTATAGTAGTACTAGTACTACTAGGTACTCTTCTACATAATAAACAACCTGAACTATACCAAGGAAAAATTACAAAGATAGAAGTTTTAAAATCACAAACCAGTATTTTAAAGCTACATTAATAAACACTCGTGTAACTTACTTCTGTCTGTAGTCAGCTAGGTTGAGATCTTGCCAGCCATAAGAAAACAAATGGAATATTTATCCAGAGAAGGGTAACTTCCACAGTTATAAGGTCTAGATCCTGCAAAGACACCTACATTGCAATGTCAATAGGAATATGAACATTTTATGAGGGTACATAAGAGTGGGCAAGATTCAGGTCTTGTAGAAGATAAGATGTACTGATGCTATCAATTCTCCTGTACTTTTCTGGATTAAGGGAGAGCTTTTTCCTAAACCAGGATCTATGAGTTCATACTTTTCACTTTGATTAGAATACTTTTAACCTGTTCTGAAAACAGCCAAATTAGACAAACTCCAGGTTTAGTATAAAAGGCCATGAAACCTCAGTCTGAACAATTCACCAGACATGTCTTAGCCAAAGAAAACACAGCACTTTAATTCTGGCAGAATTTACTGACAACTACTGAAACCAGCACTGCTGAAATCAACTGGTCAGCCCAAGAAGTGACTCTATTTGTTACCCAGTCACCTTTCTCTGCTTTACATTCAAGCTAATAAATCATCGAAATTCTTACATTAGAATTAGAAGTCTTTAATATTTCTAAAAACGGTATCCTAAATAAAAACAGCCTCAAGAAAGCCACTGAGGAAAAGGACAAATGTCATTGCATACTTTTGAAAAAAAATTGCTTCAGGCTGTTTAAACATCTATGATTCTTGAGTAGCTGTTGTAATCTGGAAAAACAAGGGCACTATGAATAACTCTCCTTTAAATACATAGTTTCAGCAAAACAGTACCCTAGTTCATTCCCCCAAAGTAGCTTACTTTGCATAGCAAGCTATTGATATAACAGAATAATTTATTTCATAATAATTGTAATTTATACCTCTTAAAATTCTTCACTTCTGAGATGATGGCAGACATTTTAAATATATCTAAGAGAGCAATTCAATAGCATGGCAGTTGAGCATCTTCAGTAGCAGTTCGGCTCTTTCCCAGAGTCATTCCAATAAGACAAGCACACTACTGGAATCATCTGGTTCTAAGCAGCACAAGCAGGTACTGCTTCCCACCAGCAGGCAGCAGGATTTTCAAAAGAAGACAAAAGAATAGTCAAGTGTTCCAAAATATAACAAAAATTAAAAAAATACTGTGATATTAACAAAATATTGTGCTTACCTTAAATTTTCAATAATGGCATATTAGAACCAGGTCAGGCTATTCAATCCCAGTTCAGCAAAGATTTTGTTTAATTTCAAAAACTTTCAGTATTAATTTAATTCGGCTCTCACTGAAGTCAGTGGGAACTGATAACAGGTTTCAGCATCAGAGTCAGATAAACCTCAAACAATTTTAGAAATCTAAGCTTAAAACTTTGCCACCTTGGTCATTGCTCAACATATATTCAAGTACACATGTACAAATGTTTCTTGCCTTTTCACTCTTTCTCCCAAAACACATGTATGAATGCACAGACAGACACAACAAATGAAATGAAGATTTTAACTACTCATGTGATTTTTATCTGTATGAATTTGTCTCATTCAGGAAAAAAAAACCAAAACAAAACAAAAATCCATGAAGAACAGTATACGAATTTATTTCTATCACTTTTTGCATAATCCAGCAAACTTTGTAACCATGCATTTCAGAAAGCACATCTTTTAAACTTACGTACATATCTGTTCTGTAACATTGTTCACATTTTCACAACTTGGAATGTAGCCTTTCAATAACCCAAAAGAATATGTCTGTTTATAAAACAGATACAGTGCTGATTAAGCTAAGAAATTACTTCATGGGTTCCAGCACTGCTGCTGGGTTAGGTAGAATGTTTAGAATAAAGTTCCTATGATGATTGCCTACTGACTTCTCTTATGGAATAAAAAAGCTGTTCTCCTCCATGCTGGGATTCAGGCTCAGCTCTCTGAATTAAAAAAGACATAAAATTCTACATAAGTAAGGGTTTCTGAGAAGAGAAAAATGCTGTGTGTGTAACAAGCAGGCACTTCTGTGAAAAACACAAAATAGCCATATACACAAGATGTTATTGCTAGAGAATGAAGCCATTGCCCAATTAGAATACCTCAGAGAAAAAGTGGCTTAAAAAAACCCATATCCCAGGCAATCAGAATCTAATGGCCACTTGTTCTGGTTTGGCCAAATTTAGAAATATATCCTCTGAGAGAAGGCAGGCTACAACCACCCCTCCCCCACCAGGTTCAGGAAAAAATAAATTTTCCTCAAAGGAAAGTGAAAGAGATAAAACTAACACACAGGAAAAGGGATAATGATGCTAAATAATAAAACCTCTTGCTCTGCTGAGAGAAACCTGGGAAAATTTCAGAGTCCTTACACAGATCTCTCTCTCCCCCTCCTTGGAGCTGGGACGGGGTGGTGAGCCCACCTCCAGGGCCAAGGCCTCAGTGGAAGGTCCTCCCAATGTATTCTGATGTTGAAACAGTCCAGCAGAGAGAAAAGGGAAAAAACAAAGTCCCAGGAAAACCAAAGTTCAACTCTCCAGAGGAAAAGGAGCTGGGGAAAAAAAACTGCTGAAACCTGGCTGGAAAGAAAAGCAAGCTGGGTGCTTCCCTTCCCTCTCGCTCAGTTCAAAGGCATAAAAAGGCACAAAAATTAATTTCTGGGCAGCAATATGGGATACACATCATAAAGTCACCCCAAGACACCCCTTAAGGTAAATCTTTCAACCTGATGCCATGAAGATTTTTTGCTTTTTCTTTTATACCCCTGTTATACCTTTTTACAACTTCTGTATTCCTAGTGCTTTTTCCCTACATTTTTGGACTTGTTTGTCGAGCTGAGAGAATAAACATTTTAGAAGCTTCGTAGCCAGAGATCAGTGTGCCCCAGACCCCAAGGTCCTCTCCAGAACACATTCTGTAAACTGAGATAGAACCATCCAGGGGAAGGCTCCTTGGGGAGGGGCGCTCACTCAAGCCTCTCATTGGGGAATCTTTGATGGATATGCTAATTAGGAAAACCTATAATGCTATACCCGATCTTTTGAGGGGGATATTCAGCGGGGTGCATTTCGATGCATATGACCTGGACATGTGCACCTACGGATCCTTAAAATATATACCAAGGTAAAATCCCTTTTCCCCTTCTAACCGTGTTTGACTCTTGATTTTAAGACCAGGAAAAGGCATCAAACCTCTCAACTCTTTCAAAACTCATAATACTTAGAAATACGTAGAGCTCCACTTGCCAAACACTCCCTAGACTGTTTTGCTGTGGTTTGCATTTCAGGATACAAATTTCTGAGAAAAGGGACACTCTCTGTCCCTCTTCTGTACTGTGTCACATTTCTCAGGCAGTCTTCATCTCTCTGTCCTTTTCCATACAACCCTCTGAGAACAGGGATGGGGCAATCCTAGATATACATACAGACTAGGGAATGAGATGCTGGAAAGCAGCACTGGAAAGTGGAAAGTGACCTGGGGGCCCTGGTCAATGGAAAGTTGAGTATGAGTCGGCAGTGCCCTGGGAGCCAGGAGGGTCAAGCACGTCCTGGAGGGCATCAGGCACAGCATTGCCAGCCAGGCAAGGGAGGGGATTGTCCCACTCTGCTCTGTAGTGGGGCAGCCTCACCTTGAGTCCTGGGGGCAGTTTTGGGCACCACAATGTAAGAAAGACATGAAACTATTGCAGAGTGTCCAAAGGAGGGCAACAAAGATGGTGAACAGCCTTGAGGAGAAGCCATGTGAGGAGCAGCTGAGGGCACTGGGTCTGTTCAGCCTGGAGGAGACTGAGGGGAGACCTCACTGCAGTTACAGATTCCTTGTGAGGGGAAGAGGCGGGGCAGACACAGATTTCTCTCTGGTGACCAGGACCCAAGGGAATGGCCTGAAGATGTGTTAGGGAAGGTTTAGGTTGGATATCACAAAAACGTTTCTCACCCAGAGGGTGACTGGACACTGAACAGTGCCCCAGGGCAGTGCTCACAGCACCAGCCTGACAGAGTTCAAGAAGTGTTTGGACATTGCTCCTGGGCACACGGTGGGGATGGTGCTGTGCAGGGCCAGGAGTTGGACTCGATGATCCTTGTGGGTCCCTTCCATTTCAGCATATTCCATGCGATTCTGCTCTCATCATCAAGACCCATGTTAGACTACCACATTTCCCTCCAGGATATGGACCGACTTTCCATACATCCATGCCTTCCCCAGTTTCTAAGTTACTCATACACATGTAATAGCAAAGCCAGCAAACATGGAGGTTTTTACAAGATTTCCACATACAGTTCTTTTTGGGTGAGTGGAAGAGTCCACATCCATTTCTCTTTCCTGAACCTCTTTCTGCATTCAGGCCTCATGGGTCAGCTCTCTCTCAGACACATACTTTCGAATAACCAACAATTTTTTACTAACAGCCCAGACTCATTTTTTGAAATGTGTTTTTCCCTTTTCCCCTCCAAATCACTTGCTTGCCCATGGCAGGCTCTACAATGAATTTACTTCCTCATACCTTTCCCTCACTAAAGCATCCTTTAAAATGGTTTCTATAATCTTTTTCTTATAACCCCAAGCCACTTTTCCACTGGTGTCCTTACAAGAGCCGCAGTCTCTAGCACACAAATGGAAACCAATCAGGATTCATATATTTTACGTACACAGAGTATTAAAGCAATTTTTCAGTAATGATTTTCCAGTAAGACTTTACTGTTGAGTTTCTTTTGACTACCTTTACTTTGCATGGAAAATGGTTTAATGAAAATTAGCCCTACATGCACATCTGGGTGCTGCCAGAACTCCCCTGTCAGACTCCAGCATGCTAAGCAAAACTTGATGTAAATGTAAGCAAGTTTTGCAGTTTCTCCAGGACCATCGTTTGGGTGACAGAAACTTTTATGTTAACTTCCCAACATTTCTTACAAGCATTTAACATTGATTTTGCTTACACAGGCAATGTCTTGTTAAAACCAGCAAAAGAAAGAGAATCAAAAGACTCTCTACACAGACTAAGCTTTGATTAATCCTGGGTAGCTCTTCAGAGGTTAGAAACTAAACAAACATGTGACTTTGAAATTAAAATTGTTCAACGAAATTAAAACAGATGCATGCTATGCTAATAAGAGAAAAGAGAAGATGTTACAAAAGATACAGTGGGTTTTTTCAAGGCCTGAAACATCAGTTTCAGTCAGGATTTCACAGTTTAATGTAACATAGTATGGCAGATAAGTTCAATTTACTCCTAATATAAGTAGGAGCTTAAAATGTTACATAGAATTTTTTTATGCTGAATATTACATTTGAGTTAGGCAAATTAGTCATAGTATAAAAACATAAACTGAGGCAGAGGAATTAATGTTCTTTGCTGAAATCACACAGTATTAAGCAAAGCCTACTTTAAAAAGACATAAAGTACTTCACTTAGAAATTATTGTTGATGAAAATCAAGTACCTAATTATAATCAAGTAGTAACAAGTTAAGCTGTCATGTGCGAGCAAAACTGGAAAACACACGGGAACCTGCAGGCTTGTTTTCTGGATGCAATATATATGGGCTTGGAGTGTTTTCCAAATTATAAACTCTCATTAAAGCATTATCTAAAATCAGGACATAATCTTACAGTATATTATTTGCCCAGGGCAGTCATCTTATGCTATGAAATTAGGATACATCCTTATGTACATCCTGTCCTGTTACCATGTTTTTTGTGACAGTGTGCTTCTCCTTCTCTGTCTCAACCTGACCTCTATTTCCTGTAAACCTGGCTCAAGTGATAACCACCAGTGGTGGTCCTAATGGATGGTCTGGTCATGATGGCTGCATCTGGCTTAAAGTGGATTCAGGGGAGACAAAACAACAGAATAGCCAAAGGCTAATCTGAGCAATGCACTCTCCAAACCACCGTGCTGGTCAATGCCCTACTCAAGCCAAATCTGGACAAAGCTAACATCTGTAGACAGTATAGAAATATGACTACAAGTCAATCATCTTATTCCATATACTTATGAACAGCCCAGGGCCCATTGAGCTCTGTTGAATGGCAATGGGCTGCACATCAGGATAAGTCTCTGAGTAGAAATACTAAAATAATCCTTATTGTATCTAATACTTGGTAAGTGAATTGGGAATAAGCACATGGAAACTTTGAAATCTTACCTAAGTGATACAGAGAAAAGATTGTGCACATATAATCCTTTAGACATAAATCATTCACCAAGTTTGGGACTAAATCTGGATCCAGCTGCATCTAAACTCCCCTCTGAGGAGTTTAGAATGAAAGGGGGGTCTCTTCTGAATCTCCTGACTCAACAGGAGAGTCTCAGACGGTTCTTTCTGACCCTGTTCACAAGCAGTAAATACTCACATGTACCTTACCATGGATTTTTGTTAAAGCAGTCACATTTACCATAGAGCTTTGTTAATGCACTGCCTGATAAAATGCACTGTTTATTCTCTCTTGTGAGCAAAGTGCATGACTCTATCCATGACAATTTTCCACCAGTTTAAACAAAACTTCATAATGAAGTCTAGCAATTCTTTAAAATGTTACACAATATTTATTCCTCAAACATCAACTTTTGCTATGGGCCCCACCCTGTATGATGTTGAGTGCCCTCAGTTCCAATTTGACAATCACTTTGGCTTAAAAACTCATAAAATTGATTACAATGCCACATTTAACCGATAAATGCTTCAGGAGAAGTCATAATTTTATTTAGGATAAATAAGAGCAAAAGGTAAAAAGCAAAACAGAAGTGAAAACCACTGTCGTTTCCAACACATTGGGCACTAGCACTCCATTTCACTGCACTGATGGAAAACAGCCTAAGAAATGAAAAGGAAGACAATGAGTCTTTTAGTTGCAAGTTCCATCCTATGTAGTCATTTATTTCCTTCTGAGATTGCTCAACAGACAACAAAATCTCTTAAGTTGGTAAATATTAAGGGAAAGGAAGAATGCATGTTTTTTCTTTGACAGCTGTATAATATCTAGACATAAAGGGAACAGCTGATTGATATTTTTCATGACAAGCTGTATGAACAGTGAAGCCACATGTATTTAATGCAAAGTTAAAAAAATAGCCAGGTTATTTAGGAGTGGCACGAAGGATAGTTCTCTCACTTAGAAAAGGGTGTTTGTACATACCGTGAACACAATTAATCCAAATGCATGACATCACTATACGTAAGAAAATTTAGCAGGATTACTTCTGTAAACATTACATCAGCAGTTTTTTTCCTATTTTGAGCCTGAATGTGTCAGAATCTCTACAAACCAGACTAATTAACAATTACTAACGAAGCCTGTTTACATTCTAATACAATGAAATGGAAAAGAAGTCTCAGAAATCTTATCCATTAAAAACCCCATGGTACAGGTTAATTAATTTTCAAGGCTAAAAAGTGTAATTAGATGATTTTATTTGACCTTTTACATAACACAAACTTTGAAATGTCACTTAGTTCTCTTTGCACTAAGTCAAACGACAAAATACCACTGCCTGAATGCACATCTGCTCTACCTTCCTCAGAACTGTACTTCCACAGTGTACAGAAAAATGTGTGCAATTGAAATGGGAAAATGAAAGGTTTTAATCTAGAACAGCAGCATTTCCCCCTCTTACAGCAAAACACCACTTGTTTGGTACAAGTAGTTATTCTGCAGCCTGCACTAACTAGACCACTTGTTAGTGTAGCCTGTCCAATTTTGCATTCAAAACTGCAAGTGGTATCCAATATGTACTGAGAGCCCAAGGATACAAGAATTAGAGCTGTAGTGACTGTAGCTCAATGACTCTTGCTATGCAGTATTTAGGGTTTGCTCCATTACAGAGAAACAGATTTACCGCAACTTGTGGACATTCATTCAAGCTTCAAGCAGCAGATAAGTCAGATCAAGCAATGATGCATTAAAGTATTTATTATACTAACAGAATGATCTTGCAGTTATTGTTCATGTGGATTTACTGACAGGAGTAAAGAATGAAAAGTAGTGACAGGAGAACAAAGCTGACAAAACGCCTGAGACCAAATGTTGCCCTATGTTAATCATGAGGCCATAAATATGCAAGTTTTTTTGGCTGAGAAACTTTTATTGGTTAGCAAGAAGAGAATTTTAAGATTTTTCTTCTCTCTCCATTGTAATTTCAGCACTAGTCTAACTTCAGAACTTCAAGACTGGCAAACTGAAGTAGACAGGCATGCCTCCTACCAAACCAACATTATACAGATGCCCAGTAAATACACAGGCTTTTTAATGACTGAGAAGTGGGAGGAACCTACAGTCAAAAAATAGGTCGTGTACAGATTTCAGTACTAAAAGCTCCAGCTTTGATTAGCATCTGCTAATCAAAGAGAAGGGTCTGAAACATGTTTTTCACAGGAACACACAAATGAGCTACAGTGGAGTTTTCCATGTTGCATATATTCAAGTACCTGTTTCGTATTTAGAATTCGATGTCAATAGTGGACTGTTTTGAAACACACCTTAACTATATTAATAGTAAATATGATTGATGAGGCTTATTAAAAAATCTATAATTAGAATGTGGGGGAGCTAAATACTAAATTATTATTTTTTAAAACTGTTAAGGAGAAAATGCTGATAAAGATCTATTAAACTTCTTCAAGAGCAAAGAAGCTATTGAAGGCTGACATTAAATAAATTCAAGAACAGTAGTAATGGAAAAGAGTTTTAAGGTTTATGCTTTAACTGCATTAGAGAATTCTGAAGAAACAAAAAAAATAATCAAGTGGTTTTTTCAAACTGCAGAATAACTCAGCTCTTCTAGCACTTCTACCCTACACAGTGTTGAAAGCTAACTTTCCCTTTTAGTATGACAGGTGGAATTGTCACTTAGGCCATCAAGCCATTAAACCAGTTTTTAAAAAGTATATTGTAGATTCTGTAACATTCTAGAGAGTTTCCTGGTGCCTTTTCAATCAAGAAAATCTAGCTAAAATTGTGCTATCTGACCTTCTGATTAATGGCCCTGCCTATAGCCTGTCATGCTAACACGGGATTTGGGGAGCAGTTAGGATTCATCTGGAAGCAATGTAATTTCTGCCTTTGTCTTTCTTTTCTGGACGCTAATGGCTTTAAGTCAGTCCTCTTCACTCAATGTATGACACATACAGCCATTCTATTTCAGTTGTCCATTAACTTCAAGCATTATGACAAGAACAAAGCAGCTTCTCAAAGGAGTTCAGCTACACGTACTGAATTTCTACAAATCCGTTGCTTATTAGTTGTTGTTTTCAAGTGCCACTAATGTTTACCTCCGTGCAATACTATCTAGTATAATTAAAAGTGGCCGCTTAAATAAATGTCACAGGTTACAAGGCTTCTGGATTCACCATTAATGTTACTGTTCAGTTTCTCTACATATTTCTGTCTGATTTTTTTTCCAAAAAGTTATCTACCTTTTTTAAGCAAGAACTATGGAAAAAAATCAACAACCAGAAACCTACAGTTTGTGGTCTGAAGTCTAAGGCCTGAGCATGGCACTTGATACTGCTTCCTGGAGACCATGCGAAGGACAGACTATAGAGAGCACTCCTAAGCAGAAAGGAATACATACATTTCCATGGATACTTACAGGATCACTCATATAAACTACTAGGGGGAATAGATTCTATTTGGAGAAGTGACACCTGTAGTCCTACAAGCTTTTAAAATAATATTTCTGCTCCTTAAATATTTATCACTAAGATGCAAATAAAGCATCTGTAACACCCTGTGGAAATAACATGCATTGGATGGCTTTAAGAAACATGTTTGACTGTAATAACTTTACTCAGTTGCACCAACCTGGCATCTGGTCAATGTCTGTATTAAGACTACATTACAAAGCATTTCAATTGCATTTTTATTCACCACACTGTTTTAAATAAACAAGAAATCTCCCATCTCTTGTTATTGGTACTCTAATGAGATAGGAAGTCTCTAGGTATTGCTGAGAGGTTGGAGAAGCTCTGAGCTTCTTAAAAATATTCTTGTTGGAGCCTCGCTTACCAGACAACACAGTACAGTTCCATTTGAATTTAGATGACATTTATGTCTGTGTGGCAAAGGTGTTTTATTCTGACTCAGCTGTATTTGATCTGATTGGGTTCTGGTGAAAGTTAACAGTAATTTGCCTCTTCCCTAGCTAAACTTCCCCAGGACCACCCATGTCTGTGAAATGATACTTGCAGCCATGCTTTTCTGTGTTCCTCAGTGACACAAAGCTCTATCCTAAGCCTCAGGCACTGTGAGAAGCCAATTTAATTTTGATTCTCTGCTACTTCTTTCTCTGTATCAGACAGCAAGCAATATTCAAAAGATGCCTTATTTCAGAAGAAGACTAAACCTTTATGTAGAAACTTCTGTGTTGTGCTAGATTTTCTCCTTATTCTTTCTGGTTAGCCCTTCATCCGAACTCCTCCTTGCAGAGGGTTATATGCAGTGCAGCAGTATAATGATAGCTTTGCCCTTCCATGAACAATTGTCTCCTTCTAATGTGTTTCTTAGGACTTATTCCCTACTATCCTTTCTTTCTCCATCTACTCAGATTTTAAGAAAACCCAGTCATCATTGGGACATAATTGAGTAAGAGATCAGATGAGTAAGTATCAACAGGAGGAACCTGTTCTCTCTGATCCCAGACCTCTCTGCTATTCTGAATCCAACAGATGAAAGAAAATTGCTGCAAGCATTTCAGGCATTCAACCCTACAAAGCCAACTACTGTCTGTTCAGCTGCAAAGTGCAAAGCTGGTGGTAGAAGTGGAGATAGGATAGTGGTGTCTATGACAAAAAGACAGCTGAGGAAAAAAAACCCCAAGCTGTCAGATGCCCAATGCACTGCCAGGCAAATCAAAATGCTTAACCTCATACAGGCTGATACCTCAGGTGCTCTGAGATCAGGGGAATGCCATGTAGAAGATTCTCCAAAATCTTCTATGCCAGTTAGCTGCCATTACAAATATAATTTTGTAGGTGAATTGGAATTACAGGTTCAGATATCCAAATAAAATATAGAAATAACCCTCTACAACCAGACGTAAAGCAATGTGGTTTTATCTTCCTCCTGAGGATAAAATTTTCCAGAGAATGTTTGCCCTTGTAACACAAGCTAATAACACAGGCTAACAGCAGGAGATAAGTTTAAGCTCTCACAGCAAGGTATAGAAAGCAAAAAGGAATCAACATAGAGCTCCATAGGTGGCTGCAGAGTCCCCATGGATTCTTACTGCTCAACTTCCTATTTCACTCCCACTTTATAGCAATGTAGTAAGAGCTATCATCACCTGAATCATTCCGATACTCTGTTTTCCAAAAGTACTATCTGCCTCTCCCTCTGTTCCAAATGCATTCAGGCCATCCCCTCTAGCAGCTTGCTGCCACCTGAACAAGGTTTAGCTTACACTCACCCATGTAATTGGAACAGTGTTCATTTTACACTGCTAAAGAAGACTGTACACGATTGTCTACGTAACTACAACCAGCCCAACCAAAAGGCCATGACTGGGAAGTGTTTGTCCAGCTTGTTTTTGTTGTTGTCAAAACCCTGTTAACACATATTTCCAGCTTGAACTATATAACAAATAACTATGTAAGAATTTGAAAATGCACAAGCTTTTCAAGTCACTGTCTCTTAAATCGGGGACAGAATCAATCCCCTATTGTCACCTCTCTTTCATCTTCACAGGGTGAAACTACATAGTGCACGAAAAGACTTTATTATATTCACAGACAATGCAGCTGTGTAATAATGTTAGCTTTGTCCTTAAGTGCAAAATCATTTTTTGCTGACATGTGTGTCTTAGGACCCATAATACTCAGACAGCTGAAAATAGTGATTCATTTTAAAAATTTCATTTGAACATCTGCACTAAACAGAATTTACAAAGAAAGAGACATTATTCTGATTATACAACTTCACTGCTTTAAGCAACCTACACTGTTTTGTGCTTCCTACAGCTCAGAGTCACCCACAAGGGATTATACTAAAGGCTAGTTCTTTTTCTGCATGTTGCTAGACAATTTCCAATTACAATAAAAACCTACATTTCAAGGTAAAATTCCGTTCTTAAGATTGGATCCATGTTTAAATGCCTAAAAAAATCCAGTCATTAAATACATGAGAAGGAATTGTTAAACAAAAACAAGCTCACACCAGAAACCCCAAGGGTATGTGCATGTGCCGGGCTGGGGGTATTAAAAAATGCAATGAGCGATGGAGCATTTTCTAAAGCCAAGTGCTTTCATGTAATCCTTGAGAACTATATACCTGTGTGTGTATATGCCCATACAGATATACACTCTGCTAATGGGGCAACCCGCCCTCATCTGCTCTGGTGCAACTCTTTCTGATACCATAATTGAGGTCATGTAATAGAAGGAAGTCACAGTAGCAGAAACAGATGACTCAGGTTCAGATGATTTTGGAAAACATGGGAGAAATAGAAAGGTGCATTACAGTGTAAAGACAGAAATCAGCTTTTACATGAAAATTCAGATGATGGGTTTACATGATACATGAGTACTACCCAGTCACTCCATAACTTTTGAAGGGGGCTGCATTAAAGGCTGAAGAAGATATTTACAGAGATAGTCACTGATATTAAATGCAGAGAGGAGAAATAAGATCAGGAAATGCAAAAACAATATAAGAGACAAGCCTTAGGAAATATACTTACCAAGCTGATGACAAAACTAGCTTGGTTATATTACAGTTAGGCTTTAGCATAAAATGGGCAATATAAGGTAAAACCAAATTTTTTAAGACATTTAAGACTGTTATATTACAGTTAGGCTTTAGCATAAAATGGGCAATATAAGGTAAAACCAAATTTTTTAAGACATTTTTCTAGTCTGCTACAAATTAAAAAAATCATAGATATGGATTTTAGCTAAAATAACTAGTATTAGATAGATGAATAATGAAACCCCTTGTTCTAATAACATACAACATCTTACCATAAATGTTGCTAACAGTGTAGTTTATAATGAAAAGTGGGACTCAAGAAAAGCTGAATGGAAAAACTAGGTTGCTATAAGCTAACTGTGACTAAACAAATAGCTGGCAGCATTTCATTCTGATTAGACAGGGTCTGCATAAATTAAAGAATTACAATTATGTCAGGAACTACATATAAATGAAGCTGATTGTAATACATCAGGAAGTACATTGTTACTATTTACTATGAATCCACATACATAAAAACTTTGCTTACTCTTGTTTTGCTCCCAGCATGCAGTGCATATTAACCTGTCCAATTTCACATAGTAACCAATTGTGACTATTACAATCCATATAATTTATCAGATTAAAAAAAAAAATAAAGAAATCCAAGCAACACCTTTCCATATGGCCAATTAGTAAAGTCATAAAATGCAGCAAATATATGATGCTGTATTGAACATCTGTGCTGGTTATCCTATGGGAATTTTTAATAAAGGACCAAACAGCATATTGATGTTAATTCTATGTTACCGGGACTTTAAATAAAAAACTAAAATAAATAGCATCCATTAAACTGATCATACTGTTGTAACTCAAATTGTGTTTATTATGCTAATGGAACATGAAATTAAGAAAAAGACCTTTATGCCAGTGGAATTAATTAATGAGCTTTATGAAGGCATTGGGATGTAATTTATTTCTAGATAAGTAAGTCTAATTTGCAGTTCCATGGGTCTCTGCAATGCTGATTGTAATAGTTATTCCTGCAGATGTGCTGCTCACAGCATGTCTTTCCATTAGAACTGAACACCTCATTATATAAACTGTACCTAATTAAACATAATACAGTGGTGACTTGTTAAACTGGCCTTTTTAAGTCAGCAGCTGCCTAAGCTAATAATACCATATACAAGATTTATATCATCTACCATATAATACTGATATTAAAATATACTGCCCAAGGGATTAACAACTAATTTACCAGTATGTAACAGGTATACTTCAGATTCTGCAACGGAGATTAAAGACTACTAGTCTATAAAAATCAAATGCATTAAAGTCTATTTGGAGTACTAAATAACTATAAAAGTTTCTTAATAACTTTTTTCTTCTAACAGTTTATTTTGAAAAAACATAATCAGAGAATGACACTTTTCCTAGGTTCTTTCTCCATACCTGATGGGGAATTTTTCTCATGTGGTCTGAATTATTACAATGTTTGAACACAATTAGGAATGTGCATACTGTCTTTGTTTCAGGCAAAACAAAATGAGAAACTGCAAGACAGATACAGCTATTTCTTGAATTTTGCATGTTTGATTCTGTGACTGTTCTGTTTGATTCTGTGACTATTCTATACATGTCCTTCCCACCAAATTGTAGATCGATCTCATATTCAAAATATGACTCCATGAAGTCTGTTTTGGTCAGGAAACAAGAAAGCCAGAAAATACACTGAGAACAGAATGAGTCTCTCATGAGGTAACATACACTTGAAAACTACAAAACAATATTTTGGATAAACCATGTCTAATCATGAAAACTTTCTGCTCTGTATACTTCCTGTGGTTTAAGACTTGTTTTCTGTTTCTCTCTTCTTCAGAAGCTGAATCCACTGTCACCTTATGTTCTAATGTAGAGTAGCATTGCTTTTGTTCTTCCTATTTTGCCAGGCTCTGTAGGAAGTGGATACATTTTGCTCACAGATGTATCAGCGGAAAGACACAGCTACACCTTTTCCCCACAGAAGCCTGTGATTCTTCTTTCCTTTTTTCTCAAGTATGCAAAAGTGGCTCATTTTCCACTCTTACTCTATGCCATAACTGAACCAACTGAAGACATGTGAGCAGTCCTGCATATTGCTGCCATCTCTCTCGCTGAATGAAGAAAATTAGGCTCAAATTCTAAACATCTTTTCACAGAAGCCACTTTAAGCAATAACTTTAAAAACATGTATAAATTTAGTCACAGCCTTGAGTTCACTGATATCCAGTATCAAGAATCTAGTACAAAGTTCAAAAATGTTACCGTGTTTATTCAGTATGGACTTTTAAAGTTTCTGACAACATTTGCTCTCTTGAACAACCTTTTCTTGCACAGAGAAGTTAGAAAACACACAAAAAAGTAAACATGGTCATACTACTTGAAGCTCATCACTTTGTTTGGATTCTCTTCAAGTTTTGGAGGAAAAGATTCAGAATTAGATCAGATTTGTTCTGAGTCACTTTCTCTGTCTTACTGAGCACATAACAAAAAGTGTTTATATTTAAGTGTTCTTAAATAAACCAGTGTTTTATCTTTATTTTCAGTAAGCTGCGACAATCGAACCACAATCCTCTTTTAAAGACTGCTGCTCCAGTACCAAACTGTCACTCTCATACATCTTAATATCTGCACTGTCATACTTTACTTTTAACGTTTCATGGTAAAATCTGACAGTCATTCCTCTCTTCTTGCCACAATATCTATATCATTTGGGCTGTAGTGTGAAATACATGAATCACTGCAAATTAAGGTAAAATTACAGTTTGTTCTAAAGTTACAGATTTAGAGAAGAAAGATCTGTCCTGTCTTAAAGGATGTGCATCAAGTAACAAAACTATGTGCAATTTAACTTTATTGGCAGAACATGAAGAACAGGCTCCCAGACTGAAACAGCTTGAACACAACCAGCTTATGCTACTAACAGAAAGAGGATTCTTGGGGTAGAGCTGACAGAACGACAGAAGAAATTCAGCATTCCAGGATAAAGAATAAAACAGGCAACTTACAGTTAGAAGCAAAGCCTGTACGAGAAATACTTTCACTGTTTCCCACAATAACTCTGTTTTTATCAAGGCTGCATTTTAATTTCCTGGAAGTTACCATTTGCTTCATGCTTTCAAGAGAGTCTTCCAACTATTTCATTCTTGTACTTAATTCTTGCTTGGGATTTTTACTGCAAAATCTTTTATTATAAATAATCACTGTACTAAAACAACTTCCTTTATTTTAAAGGATACTGTTTCAATTCAAAATCAGAACTCTTAATTTTTTCCTAAAAGTCCCATTTAAATTGCTTCACTATCTCTCAGTAATCAAAAATGAAATGTAACAGAATAGCAACATAATTTACTGTGAGCAGAATCAATCAACAATAAGAAGAAAATAGGAGCTCGTGAGCACCATGGGTCCATTATAATTATTATTTTTAATTAAAGTATTCCAGATACACATTAATTTCCTTTGCTCACTACTTTTATTGTTTGACTTGCCTTCAAAAGGGAACTGTGAGCACTTTGAAAAATGGGTTGAAGGACTCTCTTGTTTCACAACAGATTGAGTAGTTACTTCTCCATTTGCTGCCAAAATGCATTTTAGTAACGTGTCACAGCTAAACTCCTCCATGACCATGTATGTCCTCTGTCTCTTAAAGCAACCTAAAGCTAGGAAAATCTTTTCTCCATACCCCACCAATGAAAGTACAGAAATCTCACCAAAGGTTTAAAGACATCTAACTGGATCTTGAATTTAAAAAGCATTTTCTAAAGTGTTCCTATTTTAAAATTAAGACCCTTTTTTAGTGTCTCCGAAAAGAAAAGAAAAACCCTGTCATTGTGCTCCTGAGCTATATAAAAAATTTAAAAATATTAAAGACAAACAAAAGTATGATAAAATACCAACCTCTTTAATTAGATCAACAGAAGGTTTATGCATTTAATTAAAATTTCAACTATTTTATAGAAGAATTTGACAGTTTCTTACCCTGCCTGGTTGTGTTGAAAAAAATAATTCTAAATACAAAAAGAAGGGTGGAGTCACAAGCCTACTGATGTGACTGAGTTTTCAATTTACAGTTTCAGGAAATCACTGAAATTGAGAGAAATATCCTGATAATTTGATGCTTATGTGAGCTGAGCTTCTAAAACCTTTCTGAAAAAGTCACTCTCAACTGGTCTGATCTCACAGGTGCCTAGAAAGATGGGCTTGAGAACTGTACTGCCTATTGCAGTTACTCTGGAAGCATAAAAAGGATCTCAGACTGTCACTTATAGCTGGTTTTCAACCTCCTTGGGAGATGCAGGAGGGCAAATAATTGGGATCAACCAAAGTCTCTCAGGAATATTCCTCCCTAGAGGGAACTAAAAATGCACAGTAATATGGTCAGCAGGGAAAAAATTATTCCACATTAAAGACCGCACAAAAAGACAGTTATTTTAGCGAATTACTGCTACCATAAAGTCAAAAGAAGCTGTTGGATGAAAGAAAATGTTATGAAATTACTCATATTTTTCCTCTCAAACCAAAGGCAGAAGCTTATTGACCACTGCCTTGCCAAAGACTTGATTCACAGATACTCTAAAACTTTACTCTTCTTTCTGAAATTCTTCAAAACATAAAAAAATACTTTTAAAATTTTTTAACATACTATCAACTGAAAAATCATTATTCTATGGTGAATCGGGACAATTGCAGGAGACATAAACAGCACCTTCTTCCAAATAACTCTACAACAAAGCAAAACCTCCTAACCCACACTCAAGACAACTGAAAAACAGAAGAAAAGTGACAATCCCTAATGCCCTGAACTATCACTTTTTCTCCAACAGGACAATCATTTTTTGAAACTCTGAAAAATATTGAAGCTTTTTTTTAATTTCTTGGAAGACAAAAAGGATGTATATGCATGTTGCTTTGAATTCTTTTTGCTGCCAGAACTTGGATACTGTAACACTGAGAGGTCACGCACACACTTTGACAGAACAGAACTGACAGGTTTGCTAATTGCTGACAAAGTTACAGCACTAATATCTTTTCAATTATAACAATATTTTCATGATTTAAGAGGTCAGTCTCCATTCCCCATGTGCATACCATAAACAACACTAATGAAATGCTGTAAGCAGAATTCAGACAGTTGTTTCTGCTCCCATCAAGGACAGAAATCTCCACTGACTTCAGTGTAAACAGAATCAGGCCCTTCACGTGCGTATTAAATAAAGCAGACATTTCTGTCTCAATCTTCTCTGAATGCATGCTTTTGATGCCACAAAGGAGATAAGACGATCTGATAAAAGTAATAGATGAAAGTATATTATTATCTATACTATCTCCATTATAAGATATACTCTGTAGTGTCTGTGTGTATTACCATAAGCTACAGTGAAAGCTGACCTGTTTTCCAGAGGACAGATTTTTAAGCATGATGCTGAAGCAATTTTTGATGACATACTTTTCTACAACATTTCTCATGCCACTGAAGATTAGATATGTCTGCAAAACACAATATAAATACAGCACCAGAATTTTATCTTATCCCTTGGCCACTAGCAATGAAATAAATGTTTCAATATCGGTTTCTATATAAATATGAATCAGTAGAACTTCCTTGGAATTCTTTTAGAAGACAGACATTGTTATTATTGTCATGTCACTAACAACAAGAATTACTACTTTTTAATTGCATGCTCTCTTTCCTCCCTCTCCCTCTCCCTCTCCCTCTCCCTCTCCCTCTCCCTCTCCCTCTCCCTCTCCCTCTCCCTCTCCCCCTCCCTCTCTCTCTCCCTCTCCCTCTCCCTACAATATACTTTAAAAGCACTGGCATTCTGAGTTAGATTTCATCAGCTTTGGAAGCAGATTCTCATAGCACCAGGATGAAAAACAGTAAAAAATCCACAGCTGGAAGCACAGCTTCCCCAGTGATGGAATACCCTCATTTGGTAGGTCACAAATCCACAGGGAGAGACAAAAAGGTGGGGTTTGCACACCAACTGGCCTTTGTGGAGAAGAGACATGAGCTATTCTCATTCAGATGGTGCCTCAGGAGACACACAGGCTAAGCCAGTACAATCAGGTGACATTGTTTTCAAGACCCAGAACACCAGTGAATGACAATTTAATACATTAGGAGGTGCACTGGAGTAGTACTACAAGACCTTAGCTAGGCATGTGTGATACACTCTGGAGACTTTAAACTCCACAAGGAAGGGCTTATACAAGGTGGAAAAGAAAGGAATGTTACTGACTCTACAAACAGGGAATCAAGTCAGAAGGGATTTTGGCAGAAAGCTACTGGATGATTAGCATGTGAAGGAATCCCAGGCACAGTGGATCCCAAAACAACACTACTGCTTGCCAAACACCTCCTAGTCTCTGGCCTGCATCAATTACTGAAACACACACACCATAATACTCAACAGTGATCAAAATTACTTTTTCTGAAACTGAGGCCATCACAAATTCAACACAAAACCTATGGGGAAGACATGTAGTGGAATAAGGTAAGGGAAAAAATGGCAAAGATGCTTTTGATTCCTCCTCTCTGCATAATGAGCCAGATTCTCAGCTAATGCATAGCCTCATTTTTCCATTCATACCTATTGAGCTCTGATATTCTGTACAACTGGTATGTTTAACAGCAGGGTAAGAATAAACCTGTAGACCCAGCCTTAGTACTTGCCAGACCCACACAAGCACATAATGTAGTGAAAGGTCATAGAGCTGCCCACATTCATACCCTTTGACCAATAATAGCACTACTTCTGCCACCCATGAGCTGAAAATTTGCTCCAGCCACCAAATTGTTAAGCTTTATTATTGAGTCCTCATACAAAAGAAAAAAAGCTCAGTTAAATCTAGAAGCACACACACAAAATCTGACCTCCAGTGAGAAAAAAGAATGTGTATTTGTGCCACTTTTAGCTTTTATTGGTTTCCCACCAAATCTCTTAATACTTCTTCTGACTTATTCCAAATTTTAAACTTTTGAATAACTTCATTTGCAGCTCTGCTAATTTTGCTGCTCTGGGAACACAGCAAAATCTGGCTGCCACAATTGTGGCTCTTTTGTGTTCAAAACTGCATCACTTATGTATTTAAAAATACATATGATATTTATAAAGCCTATTCAGAACATTACTAAATTGTGCCGTTTTCATGTTTTCATGACAATTTATATGTTTTCCATATGGGCAAGTGCTGACAATATGATACAAGCTTAATGGAACAAACTGCGGCTTTTCCTTATTGTCTTGGCATCAAAAATCTGCATTTGCATAAAAATAACTCTCACCATTATTTTCCAGGGATGACTTTTCATTAATGAAATTTTAAGGGCAGTTCTCCCTCATTTTACTTAAAAATGTATCAGAAGTTTTCACTGCTTACCTTACCATTGTATCACCACTGTATTTGGGAACATTACAAATCTATTGAAAAAAGCAGTTCACTTCCACAGAGCGCAGAATTATTCAGATGAGTTTCCTATAACTTAGTGTGAGCTCCACAAAAGCCTCAGGTTTGGGACAGGAGGGAAAGATGCCTCGCTCTTTTTATCCACAAGCAGACAGATACTTCCACATCACTCCTCTACTTCTGTTTTCTCCCTCCAACTTTCCAAAAGCAGGAAGAGCTAGTGCCTGCAAGCATTAGGAGAAGCCTGTGTGCTAGAAGTCTAAGGTTGAAAAAACTGACAGTAAATTATTTCCTTAAAAGTTCTCAAAGACTCCAATATGGCACTGAAAAGAACTATTCCTATACTCCAACAGCAGATGTACTTCAGCCATCTCCATCCAGTCCCTACTGCCTCCCTTTCCCTACCTCACCACAAGCTGTCCTTGCCTTCTACTTTTGTTCTCTTCCAGTTACTGCTGTCCTAATGTAGAGAAAGCTTTCCCCAACCTGAAGCTCCTCAGAAGGCAGCCAGATGAGCCAACCTTCTCTTCATTTAATCCAGCTCCTACACACGCTTCACAACATGACAGTCATGTCAAATTTGCCATCCACCAGGCCACTGACAGCAGTTTCTAGGGCATAAGAGACACAGCTGATGGACGAGATTGTTAGAGGAAGCCAGGAAGCCATAGGTAATATCACAAGTGCCCTGCTGAAAACTGACAGTTTAATGACTATGATACTGCTGGTTAATTTTATGTATCTTGAGTCTAGGCCTTGAATAACTACTACTTACTACCAAGAAGCTAAAGTGGAAAATAGATTTTGCCAGAGTTAGTAACAAAGGCTAATGCTATAGAAGTTGTGGGTAACAGGCACCACCTCAGTCACAGTGTAAAACATTTTACTTTCTAAGAACTGAATGCTATGCTGATGGAAGAAAACCAAGTTAACTCACCCAAGATAAAGCAGCTTGTATACACAACCTTTCTCCTAGGGAGCCTTTCTCTGGGATAGGCATTGGGCAATCTGTTTAAGAAACAGGCTTAAAAGATAGCTGGCTCAGACAGAGTCTCTGAACAAGTTTCCTATTAACTAACTAGAGATACTCAGCCACCAACTGGTGCTTCTTCCTTCAAGGAGAATGCAGCACTTCCACCAACTGTTCTCTTTTGAGGTGACTCACTTTGGTGACACTACTGTCCCTAGACACACATATACTTCCATTTGTAAATCTCATACGTGACAGGAGAAAATCTGCTGCATTCGAACACTGGAACAGTTCATGGGTTGTCACTTCCTTTTTTTAGCAAGACTTATTTTTTATCAGTAGTGTGGGAAATGCACTTCAGGACAGTTTTACTGCCTTCTGTACACATCCTCCTATGCTCACAGCAAACTGACACTTTGTACTGATTTGGGCTGAAGTAGTTATTTTTCTTCACGGTAGCTCATATGGGGCTGTGTTTTGGATTTGTGCTGAAAACAGCATTAATAATTCAGGGATGGTTTAGTTACTGCTGAGCAGGGCTTACACAGCATTGAGGCCTTTTCGACTTGTCACCCCACCCCACCAGTGAGTAGACAAGAGGTGCACAAGAAGCTAGGATGGGACACAGCTGGGACAGTTGACCCCAACTGATCACAGGGATATTCTACACCATATGAAATCATGCTCAGCATGTAAATCTGGGGGATGAAGAAAAAAGGGGGCCATGTTTGGAGCCATTTATGGCTTTTTGTCTTCCCAAGTAACCACTTTGCCTGATGGAGACCTCTCCTGGTGACAGCTAAATACCTGCCTGCCCATGGGAATTGGTGAACAAATTCCTTGTTCTGCTTCACTTGTAGGCACAGCTTTTGCTTTACTTACTAAACTGTCTTCATCACAACCCAAGAGTTTTCTGACTATTACTTTTCTGATTTTCTCCCCCATCCTGCTGGTGGGGGAGTGGGCAAGCAGCTGTGTGGGTGTGGGGCTTAGTTGCCAAGTAGATTAAACTATGACAAACCCACAGGAATAGGAGTGCAGCTTCAGCAGAAGTCTCCATTGTTGACATTCTCCAACTCATTCTATCCTGTTTATTCTGACTCATGTTTTCTTCACCCATTGTCTTAGTTTTCCTTATTTCATTACATTTCCTTTAAAAGAGCTTGTGGCTGCAATCTAAGAAAGTTCAAGCAATAATTCCTTTCTTCTTTTTCTTTAGCAGATATTTTAAGAGTAGATCTCTCAACAGCACTGATAAGAGGAGCATTAACAGCAAACAAAAGAAGCTTCTGAGGAACAGAATCTAATAATGACTTCTCTTGGTTTACATCTGGATTGTTTTCATATTAGGCACAGTATACATATATAGTTTAATTAGGACAAAGTCTCTGCTTGCTTATGATCTCATCCTTTGCAAAACTACCAGGCTAGTAGTATTGAATAGGCTATAAATCACTCTGATGTTCACACTCAGTGTTGAATTTCTCTCACCAATTAAACAGGGGTATGGAAAAGCTCTGGATCCAAAAGTCCACATGATGGAAAATTTGGCACAGAGGTGAATATTCTCTATTAAGATGTACTACACAGAGTAGGGAGCAATATTCTGCAGTGGTTCATTTGCCATCTAAGTAGAGTCTTGATTAAATACCTGTCTGTTCCTCTTACAAATCAACAGCTTGTATTTCAGGCAACTGATTGCTCAGTTACAGAGAGAAAGTTTGCAGACAGGAAACTGACTTTATTCTGTGCAATATAATAGAACTACTAAAATTAGGTAAACTTCCAGGAAACTGGACAATGGAATGCAATAACCACCTATAGACTTAAGTCTTCAAACTTAACAGAAATGCTCATTTCAAACAGCAAGATGTCATCAGTCTATGGATGATTTTTGCTTTTTCATGGAGCATCAAAACCTACCAAGTTTTATTTGAAGTTTTCACTTTAGTTCCTTATGATTAAAATTACTTAATAGTCACAGTTAATAACCAAATAATAAATTTTAAAATTGTATTGCAGTAAGATGAAATGGTACACAGTAAAGACCATTGACACTCTCCTAAAGAATTTTGTTCCTGGATAGATAAACAGGATCTTTTCTTTATAAGAAAATTTAAAAGTAGAAGAAATCTGCTCTGGGAAAATTAAAATAGATAGTTTTGCTGTTTATCCAGGCTGAATTAACAGTGCTAATACTCTCAAGGTAACCTGACCTATTCCAGTGAATGTAATTCCTTGCTTTTCAACAAACCATTTGAAAATTAGTTTTTCCCCTTTATTAATTATATATTTAGTCTATTTCACTTATATCACAAGCTTCAAAGGTTATTTTTCTTCTGGCATGCCTCTGCATTTCACCCTTAAAACTTGCTTTGTTAAAACATCCATGCCAAAAGTGCCATTTATACATTTTATAAAATAGGACCACAGCATGTGCACTAAAAAAACCACTGAAAATACACATATTTTCGGGAATTATTATTATAGGTTGTGGTCACATTGCTTTAGTACTTACCAGAAATTCTACAGTGTTTTCAAGTGGACTGAAGGGCTTGACCAGTTCTGGTAATGGAAAACAAGCCAGAAGAAAATGTCAGGTTTTAAAAAGTTCCCTACAGAAAGACCAAGAGTCAAAGTCATGTTTACTGCATGATTTGGAATTACAAGCATTCCCTTCTGACTCTACTTTCTTTCAACAGATGTATTTGAGGTGTACAAACACTGAAAGTCTAGACTCCTTTTTACATAAATTTGATTTTTCTACCTTAATTATTGTTGATATTGTACATCATTTAGATGTGATTATGTTATATTTAAGTATTCCTAAATGAACTCACATTAATCTAGTTACCTAAATTAGAGCTGAAAAATTATTTTAATGTGACATCCTGTTAATTTGTTCCTTTGGTACTTCAGCTTTGCATCCCCGGGGCAATACAACCATATCCCATCTAATGCAAGAGTTTCAAAGCTTCAATACAGTACACAAACTTAGAATCACAGGAATTGCTTAGGATCACAGGCTACTTAGTCTCACATCCTATCTCCTGCAGGGAAGATGCTTCAGGGAAAGGTGTAAGAAACCTACCAGTAAGCAATAACAAAATACAACCTGCAATGTGGTCATCCAACACAAACAATGAAAACAGTGATTTTAAGCACAGCTACCATAAGAACAGAGATTTAAAAAATAACAATAAGTAATCACTTCAAAGAACACATGGATGTTTCTGTCACGTAAATTTCTATTCCAGTGACACTTGGTACAACTGAATAAAAATTTGTGGGCCACTTGGAAACACTTCTTAAACAGCACTATATAGAATAAATGCACATTTTTCTCTCTTGCCCATAGCTGTGTCCTGAGAAATAATTTTAGCTGTAGCCCATAGAGCTTTGTTTTGTCCTTGACAGTTAATTATAGCTACCCAGTTCATCAGTCAGGCTTGAAATTTGGATAATCATACCTGCAATGTAGAATAAACCTGCAAAGCAGCTGTGATTTACAGAATTATTCACTAGAAAGTACTCAGATGTTGGTGGATCAACAAATCCATACTTTGCCCCTGACCATGAGAACAGAACAGATACCTGTGGTTGGAGGTTGCAGTAGTCATGAATGCAGTTTTGGCTCATGCATGTTGAAAAGCTGAGACAGATAATAGATTTGCCAGATTTTCTGGCATATACAAAGTGCTCAACAGCACAAAATGCAACACTATCTGAAGTGATATAATAATTGTACTTCAGAAATAGTAGCTGACAAGTAGTCAAGAGTTGCTTTTTAGAGGGATTTTATAAGTGAGACATTTCTTACCTTTTGAATATTTAACCTTACTCCTGCCTCATGCATTTAGCATCAGGGTTGTTGAACGAGTGTGCAGAAAAAAATTGAAGTAGAAAAAAGCAGTACTGCAAACAATACTGTCTAGTAAGAAATTATTAAAGAAAGCTGTAAAACCTTGATTGAAGGAAATGTATTATTTTGAAATCTCCAGAAAATAAACTCAGAATATAAATAACTATAGTCCTCTCATAAGTGGGGCATTATTTACACTGTAGGTGTGTAAATACTAACAGACCAGAGTTCTTCCATATTAGTAAAGGATCATTTAAGGAAGGTGATCTTTCCTTCCCCTTCCATCTTTCTTGTAGAAACAAATTATTTCCTTTTACAGTATCTTGCCTCATCCTTCTCTGAGACGAGCTTCCAGCCAGGCTAGATAATCTACTAGCAACTATACTCCTTAGCATAGCCAAAATTGACACAATGTCTCTTGTAAAAACATTCACTCTTCTGTTTTAAAAGGCATATTAATACATGCACAGCATTTCTGTGAATCAGATGCAGAATATACTCATTAGTTGAAATTGGTTTTATGGCTCTTTTCCTTTCCAAGGAACTTACTGCTTTGGCTGAATTTTGCTTATGGAGTCATCCCATTTCTGCTTCATAGAGATTCAAAAAAGCAAAATCTCCTGGGAAAACGTACAAGGCAGAAAAGGGACTTGCTCACCAAGATCAGATTCAGTTGTAAAAGGGGGAAAGTCAGTTTCAGGTTTTTTTTAAAAAAAGCTGTTTTGACATATGGTCTTCCTTTGTACATAAGACAAGTAACTTTGAGAAACTGTTTCACTCTACCACATATAGGGCCCTGCAGGGCTTTTTCAGATGAAAGGAAAAGATGGCAGTGTGATCTGCACAGGTGTCCACAGGAGTCTAATCAGAGAACACTGGGACTGCAGAAGGCAGGCACCAAACTACAGAACCATTACTGCAAATGAAGACAAATAGATGGAAACAGCTTGGTTTAACGGTCAGACCTTAAAGTGAACTTGTAAGATCTATCTGCAATAAAAGCTTTTAATGCTTTTGCACTGAAGCAATTGATAAGAGGATCGGTGATATACAAGGGAATATGGAGTACCACAGTGCTATTATAGTATAGGTATTTCTAGCAGGAACACTATCTTAATGACTTCTTTGTAGATGTTTTAAAATGTAATCAATTGTTGGAACATGCATGTGTGTGATGCCTACAGTGTCATCCCTAAACCCAGGCTCAATTGGACATGTAGGCAGCAAAGACAGATGGAGCTTTGACATATCCCACCTCTACAAGGCTGTCTGTGACCCTGAGCACCTGAATGTTTTTATAAATCTGGTCTATGTCTACTGGAACAGAGGGACTGATTTCTACATGGAACAACACAGCTATGTATGAACTGCAACTGCAGTTTCTTGTAAAAACATTTCATCTCTTTCTAAATAACTGCAGTTCTGAAGTATAGAATCATAAAATCATTAAGGTTGGAAAAGACCTCTAACATCATTGTGTCCAACTGTTAACCCAGAACCACCATGTTCACCACTAAACCATATCCCCAAAATATACAGGAAGTTAAGACAAATCAACCTTTCTTTATCATTTCCAGAGAAACTTGGTTCCCATTTCCAAATGAATATTTACTGAAAAACACATTCAGAAAATTGAAGCAAATCTTTGGAACATGGGTACCCTTAAAGCAGTAAAACTTAATCTCCCAGATCTGTAAAAATAAACGTGTTTCCTTAATAAATATTTTCAATTGTGTGCCACAATGCAAAGAGTCTGTTAGCAGGCTCTTGACCCTTTCCACCAAGAAAACATAACAGGAAACTCTAGGAAAACAGAAACACACCAGTGCTGGACACACAGTGGGAGGTGCTCACAAGTCCAGTGCAGATTGTAAAAGGTGTCTAACGGAAATTGTTCAATTTATTACTTCTTATTTAAAAAGCAATATATACCTTTGCTCAGTGCCTGGGAACCACAGAATTTATGTGCAGGTAAAGCAGAAGACTGAATGTTCCTCAGCTGGCTGAACTTACCCACTCTCTTCACTGAAAACCAAAAGCACAGAATTTGACACCCCCTGAATCTGTAATTAATCTTAGTAAAAATTCCTTCCGTACCTGAGACATCACTGGATAGAATGTTTGCATAATAGCTCTAAAATGCTAGTACTATGGGTGGATATTCTATCCATTTTGAATATAAATATAACCATATATGAGACAGAGCTTTGTTTGAAGGTCCCTCATCTAATGATATTTTTATAAGTTTAATCAAACACAGTAAAACAGTGGGATTTTTCCACTGAGGAGAGGGGTAAAAGAATCGCAGTTTCATGAATTACCAATGGCATGAGATGGCCAGCTTAAGACATCATAAGGATGCTTGATCACCTTTGAAAACCTAGAGCAAGCACGCAAGTTACTCTCCACTCTTAAAAAAATGACTTGCTCTCTGAAATAGCAAAATATAGAGCTTATGGCAGTCATACCACAAGAATAACACAGAGGAAAATAAGATACTAAGGTGTCTAAGCATGGTAGAACTGTAGCACAGAAGGAAAAGGGCACACTGCTATTCAAAAGCATTGACTTGTTTTGCCTTTGTGTTTCAATGGGGACAGGCACAAGGCATCTTGACTTGTTTTAATGAAAGATGATTGCACTACCCACTATCAACCCAGAAAGCAAGAGCTGTCTTTGGGAATTCAGAGCACAAGAAAACTTGCTACCACTCCTCCATACATAGCTTCTTGCAATGAAGTTAAAAAGTGGCTTTTTATACAAGCCATGTTACAAGATAATTTCTCCTAAAAAATAAACTCATAAAAAATGTTCTTAAAAAAATGCCTGATCTATGTTTTCAGCCCACATAGATATTAAACCTAGTTTCCTAGACCCTGAAAAGCTAATTATGCATTCAATTAGAGTTTCTTAATAAAGATTAAAACTCTGAAGTCTATTACAGGCCCATATTTAATTCAACTGCCATTTTATCCATGCCATGAAAGTGTGAGTGGTAACAATGAATATAAATTATAATACATGCCATAGAGTGAATGCTATTTGTCCAAGTACGTTACTATAAAGAATTAAATTTTGCTATCGGTTCCATAATCTAGTTAAAATTGGTATTCTTTATTTGGTCTTTCAATGTAGTCCAATTTCCTACTTTGAAAAACAAATTCTAGGGAATAAAGAAAAGAGATTAATTTATCATTAAGACTCTGCTTAATTGAAGTCAATTCCGAACAAACTTGAATTCAATTTCTACTCATTAAATTGAATGTGCTCTGCGTTTCTCTCTGCATTGCTTTGAGCAAGCAGCTGAGAACAAGGGACTAACATCAAAATTATTAAATTGAGGAGATTTTATTTGGTCTTCACATGCCAGAGCTGCTTTGATGAGGAGCTGTTTTGGCACTGAAAGGAAACGAGAGCAGCTGGAGGAAAAATCAAATGAAACTAAGCCTCGGAAAATTGAAGAAAACGCAAGCTTAATAATATTTAATAATTAAATTTCCACAAACAATAGCGGCAAATGAAGTAATCTGCAAAGTCTGTGAACTCATTTGCATAATTGATGCCGGTCCCCTGTAAATGAATAATGAAGATAATAAAAGATGTTTCTAAAAATGGGCACAATAACAGCAAATTTCATCAAGCCGCGCGTTCTGATTAATCTGCACTTGCAAATCAGCAGTGAGGGGGGACGCGTGATTACCCGCGCGGCGGCCGGCAGCAGGCGGCAGCCTGGCCCTGGCCCTGCACCTGCCCCCGCTCCTGCCCCTGCCCCTCTCCTTCCCCGCTCCTGCCCCCGCCCCTGCCCGCCGCCGGGTCCCGCGGCCGCCTGACACTCGGTGGCAGCGCCGGTGGCCCCCGTGGGCCGCCTCCGGCGTGTGGGCGGCTGCCGCCCGGCGCTGCCGAGCCCGAGGCGCCCCGAGGGCCCCGCGCCGCTGCGGCACAGCTCCGGGGGCAGCGGCGGGGCCAGGGGCGCTTCCCAGCCGCGCGGCCGCGGAGCGAATTTGAGCGCTTGTGCGCCCCTTCGCCGCCGGGGCTGGCGGCCGGGAGCAGCCAGGGGACCGAGGCTGCGCTCCCCGTGCCGGGAGCCGCCCGCTCTGCCCCGCGCCTGGGCCAGTGCAAAGCTCTGCCCTTCAGGCTGCCCCGAGCAAACCGCGGCGTCCTGCTCAGCGACCTTCCCGCAAGCCCAAGGCCTCTCCTCGAAAACGCAGTTTCCAGCCGCCCGGACGAGCGGGCACGGGCCCGGTGTGTCACTGGTGGGGCCCTTCAAGGCTGAACAAG